>NC_135225.1:21967681-22285061 GCF_052324685.1 Brachyhypopomus gauderio
ATCCAGCTCTCAGCCTTATGTTTATTAAAAAATACTCACACAGAGGAAGGGAGAGAGGGAGAGAAGAGAAAGAGACAGAGAAGCAATGATCTGCATCACACCACAACCTTGTCTATATAAGATAAAAATATTCAAGACCTTTTTGTTATGAAATTATTTGAACAATTCTGGCTTCTAACCACAACAGGTCTCCTCGATCTGCGTTCGCCCATAGCACAGTCACAAATAAACCATGCAGAGACTTTTTTCCTCAAATCAGGTACCTTACTGGTCAGGTGTGGGAGGGGTTACTCATTCTCACTTCACCTCTACAACTTCAAATGGCAGTAGGCAGGGGGGTGCAGCAGACAGCGGGCCAGACCTGAGCCCAGTAACGGGATCCCCCCACCGCCCCTCTCGGCCCATCTGGACCTGGTTAGCCCTGCTGGAGCGCTGCTCATTATCACGCCACCGGGGGCCCAGCAGGGCTAATCCTGCACCCTGAGAGCCGCCTTCACTGTGTCACCACCGCTCACCCCCAGCCAAATTAAACACACACTCGCATGCACTCCTGCACGTGTATGCACACACACGCACGCACACGCACGCCATCCGACCCCTCTTGAAGCTGGCACTACAGTAACATCCCTACCTCTGGGAATCTGCACACGTTACACCCCCTACCTGCCGTGTTTCCTACCACGGCCCAAAGTGCATTCCACATCGTGCGTGATAATCCTTCAAATACAGACGGCTTGCTGAATGGGGTCACTGCTAGAGCCATTGAGGTAGCCGTTTAACGCACACGTGCACTCTGGGAAACCTGAGAGAGGAGACGCTGCCTCGGACTGGCGATTAGAGCCCCTCCCCCACCGTTACTCCAACACCACGGGCCAGGAGCATCTCCTCCATCCTCTCCTGTTCCTGCTCCTTTCATCCTAGCGTTCCAGAACATTACCAGGAGGGCTAGATCTTGATTTCACAGCTTGGAGTCGCTTTCACTCAGCGTGAGTAACAGGATAAACATTATGCCTCGTCTTCTGTGTAGGAGTAATGGCATCTTTTTCGCGATCGTCTGTTTGCATAGCCTCGACGTCTGTGGGTGAAACCTTGACACTGTCACCCCAGCGTCACCTCGCTGGACAGCCTAATCACTGCACTTTTGCCACGGAGACGACCAGAAAAACATACATAAGAAGACAAGGTGGGGGATGAAAACACCAGGGCAATAAACGAGCTCCAAATCACAAGCATATGGTAGCTTGGTTACCCAAGAGGGTCTTTGTTATAGACCACAGCACACTGTTAGTCAGAGCCGGGGTGGTGAACATTCCTCTACCCTTAGCTATACAGCAACAAAAAGGAAAAATTCAGTCCAACAGGCGGCTCACACAGGATATGCAACACTGCTACTGAACTTTGAAGCGTTCAACTTAATCAAAGACACTTGATCCAGCCAATCAAAGTCCTCAAGAGTAAGGTGTTGGAAGAGTTCACTTAAACGTTCAATTACAACTGATCATGCTCAACAACCAACCGTTGAACTCTTTTGCGCAAGGTTTGCATTTAGCAAACAGATTACTATGCTTCACTTGGGGACACCTCCCAAGATAGGTGAGGAGAACCAGGCCTTGGGGACACTAACCCAGCTGTTTGCTAGAGCACTGTGAGATGTCTTGTTGAGCTCGGAGTGGAACCACCACTCTGTGCTTGGTGCACTTTCCACAAGCGCTCGGCCTGTCCTGCACACCGCTGCTCAGCTCCCAGTGTGACACAGACCAAGCGCACATTGTGCAGGGCTGGGGGAGTGGCAGCCCTCACAAGAGAGCAGCATGAGGAGGCTGAGTGTGTGTACCACAGCAGCTGAGCAAGGGGCTTTAGTGTGAGTGAGTGTCTCTATGTGTGTGTGAGAGAGAGAGAGAGAGAGAGAGAGAGAGAAATTACAGTTATGGGGCGAAAGTGGTACCCGATGTCCATAAAATCTTGACGACTAATTACCCAACACCACTGTTAACGAGCATTTCCCCTAAGGACAGACACATCGTGGACCAATAAAACAGCATTTAACAAAGCGAAACAGAACCAGGCGGCCAGATGCAATAGAGACCTATCTCTGAGCCCGGGTGGGGCAGTAAAACAGGGCGTGTTGCACATTGCCTATTGCTGGGCTGAAAAAGATGGGTCCCGTTAACCACACACAAACATGGCTGGGTAAACGCTACCAGGTGAACGGGCGAGCGCAGACTACTCGAGAAGCTAAAATTACTTCAGTTTACTCTCAACCTGAGCAGAGATCAGATCATGTCATTGTTTACAATTCCACCAGAAACAGCTCATGTCTCACACAAGCTGACACACACACACACACACACACACACACACACACACACAGTGAATTTTAGGTAAATGCCCAACATGTGATGTTAATTGCCCTTATAAATCTGCATTAGTGCAATTCCCAATGAACACTGTAGAAATGCAAACGAGCAGTCATCCCTCCCATTCACTTACGTTTGGTGCCCAAGTGCCAAAACACATTACACATCAGCAGCTAATAAGGAGATTAACCAACAGCTCGTTTTGACGTCAAAGTCATCAAAGTAGACCCAAAGGTCAGAACATGACTCACATTCTTACTGATAGAAAATGTTCAATTGGCTCAATAAACCTACAAGGCAAGCATCTTGTGCAACTAAAACTAGAACAATAGCAAATTTAAAAAACTAAACTAAACTAAGAACAAAACACACTTAACAAAACACAAGAGCTTATTTGCATTTCCAATAACATATATACCGCTGAGGATTGCTTTCTTTAAATTAAATTCGTTAAATTACGAAACGGTTGACCTTTAGTCCGCATCTGACTAAAAACCTATAGCAAGAGCACATGAACTAGTGCATGTGTAAACTTATGTAGATCAGCTGACAACCATTCTAACGACCTAACATTTTCAACAAATGTCAAAGTCTAATATGAAATCACCTTTGGCATTTATGCTGGCTGACTGAATTAATATATGATGCCCTATCGCATCTGTGGGCTTAAAAGCTTCAAGCCAGGTTATAAGATTTATTGCGTTAAATAATTTTATACTGCAACCTGTTCTACTCATTACACATCTGCAAGAACAGGTCGAGATTCACTGTTGGCATATATTATCTGATTAAATATGGGTGAATTTACTGAATACGTGAATATATTTTTTAGAATTTGCACGTTCGATGGTAACTAAAGAGTTATTTTTATGAGGATGTCATTCTACAGCTTGATGAGCTAAAGGCATAACCCTGCCTCATCTAACCCTGCCTCTCATTCTCAAACCTGAAGATTTGCCTTTTCCACACATGCGTGTGACACAGATAATGCCACATCACACTGGAGTGACTTACATGAGGCTGGAAAGGGAGAGTGTTCCAGGGTCAGACAATGTGGAATGCGCATCTCCAAGTACACATGCTGGACACACCGGCCCTGGGGGTTGGGCTTGTCTGGCTAGTAGGCTTGACGAGGTGCTAAAATCCTGACTCTTATAAACGTTAACGATCTTCATTAGAACTGTGGCACTGGGCCTGCTGGGGGGGGGGAGCCAGGATGGACTCCTCTTCCTCCACAATCTCTCCATCCTCCCACTTTTAAAACTGAATCTGTTAAATAAAAGAGTGTCAGCCACCTGACATTTCCTGAAATTGCCCGCAGTGGTGTGGGGCCTCCACCTCCACACTGGACCGAGCGCCGGACACCATGGCAGGAAACGAGGGGCGATGCCAGGCAGGACGTCGTGTGAAGGACCAGCCACCAGCCTCGTGCCATTTCGCAATTTAAGCGGTTCATTTCTATTTAATTGGGGGTGGATTTAAACAGGAAGACGCACGATTGAAACAGCAAGTAATGAGTGTCTGTACAAATACTGTCCGTAGCAGAGCCATGCAGGGTGGCTTGTTTACGGCACGCACTTGGAGAGAAGGAAAAAGCTTTGAAGAGTAGTTTCCACAATCTCCAGAATCTTAACTGTGTTACACTGCGTGACATTCACAGAGCCTCTGGCTTTGAGGTTAGCTAAATCAATGCTAATGTCATCTCTACTGAGCATCATGAAACAGTTTTGTTGATTGCTTTCTTTTCTCAGCTTCATTGTTTTCCTCGGTCAACCTGAAAAAGTCTTCTCTGTAAAATATCATTTTGTCAAACTAAAACTAACACTGCATTTAAAGGAATGACCTTTAAAATCTCTCTCACTCCTCAGTGCCTGACACTGGTCACACACATCAAAGAAAGATATTTTCTGTCCTGCTTTCAGATGCTCAGTGTTTGTTGCTCCGTGTGTGTGTGCTTTGCGTGGCCCGTGCGTGCTCCATAAAGACAGGCCGTTCCAGTTCCCTTACACCACCCACATGTTCCACTGATGTTCTACTGCTGAACTGAGAAGGTCACAGTAACGTGACAAACATGCCCTCACACACGAGCCAGCTGGATGTGATGGAGCTACAATGACCAGTCTGAATGAAAAAATACATATATTACTATGTATGTACATAGATATATATATATCTATGTCTACCTTTGCATGTATCTGTCCATTTTTGTTTGTATCTATTAATTGTATCTATTGTATCTAGATTAATCTCACTGATATCTTGAAATTAATCTAGATTAATCTATATTAAAATGGCTCATATGCGTGCTACCCAAGTAACAGTGATGTCTCTAATCCAGGGGTGCTCATTACGTCGATCGTGATCGACCGGTCGAAGGAAGTGTCGGTCGATCGCGAAGGAATGTGCGTAGATCGCGTCACATAAAATAGTAGTAGATGAATCGCACATCTGCACTGACGGTTGTATTTTGATTGACATTCACGGTAGCCAATCTGCAATCCACTCAACAAATTACGTTCGCCACCCCCCCCATCCCCCCCGCTCAACAAATTACGTTCGCCGCCACCCCGGTAGATCTTTCTGACTTGGTCATCTTATAAGTAGCTCGCAAGCTGAAAACTGTGGGCACCCCTGCTCTAATCTTACCACTTTTTTCGGTAACGAGTAATATAACGCGCTACTATTTCCAGTACAGTAATCAGATTAAAGTTACTTATCCAAATAACTGTGCGTTACTATTTTTATTTTCCTTAGTAAAAATATTTATTTTTGCTTTCTTCTTGGCTCAGTTCTACTTTTGCTTCTGACCGTAGCGCTCGACTCCGCACACTGCGCGCGACCCTGTGAGAGCGCGAGCACGTTTTACAAGTCATTTTTTGCATTGTCCTCCCGTAACGATATGTGGTAGTATAAAGAAACACCCCTCAAAAACAGGGGAAGCAACATTTACCTGATGAATTTTAATGTTGCTTTGTGTTCCACGTTTGAAAAGTTCTGGAATTTTGACTAACGTAGCCTACTTTAAAATGCTTGAAATTGTAATGATATTTCGTTTCACAAGCTGTTTGACTGAACAGTTCGCTTGTATTACGTTTACAAATAAATTTACAAATAATACCGCGCAGCTACACAAACGTAATGTCAGGAGATATTGTAGCGACTACTACTCCTCACGGCGAGTCTTGCCCTTTAAGTGACACTGGGGGGGTGGCGACGGCGCGCGCCAGCGTTGCGTTATCAATAAAGTTTCCCTCCTCGGGATTTTTGGATTAAGCAGTTTCTGCCTCGGTTACCGAACCTGCTTAAATACATTGTTACTGTTAAAAATGCACTTCCAATAAAGTGAGTATTGGAAAAATTTATTTTGCTGCTGAATGTAACTATTAAAGTAACTACGTTGTAATCTAACGTAGTTACTTTTAAAATCAAGTAATCAGTAACGTAACTAAGTTACTTTTAAAAGGAGTAATCTGTAATCAGTAATCGGATTACTTTTTCAAGGTAACTTAGCCATCACTGCCAAGTAATGACTAAAAGTCAGTTTTTGAGATAGGGTTTCTTAATACAGAGGGTGCATTAGACCAGGGGCTCATCTCCTGTTTCCAAAATGCATCAATGACTGCTTGAGGAAGCTGTTCTACTTTGATACTTGAAGAAAAAAAAAACATGCTCAATAAAATTCAGTTAAACATGAAAATAGTACTGTAAGCCTGGATACTTTAAGAGGGCATATTCAGTTAAACATGAATTTGTAAGCCTACATACTGTTCATTAAAAGGGGTTGATAACATGTTCATTCAGTTGTGTGTGTTGAGCTTGTAACAACAATGTCATAGCTGTGGGTTCAGAGTTGGTGATGTTCTCATTGCATGAGGTGGAAAAATCCAGCTCAAAGACCCCTGAGGAAGGGCTAGAAATCAGTGTGCATGTCAACAGATGGTCTGAAGACTACACACCTACAAGGTGAGGCAACAGTGCAGATGTTTCCAATGAAGAAGCAGATGAGTATATCAGTTGCCTTATGCATTACGATATAATTTTACATTAGCAAATTATACCGATTTACATTTTCAAATTAACAAAATAAATTATATTTCTCTAATGTACAAAGCCTCCAACATTACAAACACCAATTTTGTGAAAAACTACCAGCAATGCTATACATATCTGTATAGCTGCATGCTGATTCAATATATATGTATGGGTTACCCGTTAACAGAGCTTGTTATAATTAATGCTGTGCAGCCTACACAATTACTTAGAGGTTGGTAATGGATGATAAACATGACATTAGTTGTACGTCTGCTCATGAAACTGCATGAAGGGAGGAATTTTGTTTTCTGGATACACAATAATGATGATTAAGCATTCAAAATGTATTAACAAGTGGATTCAATAATTATATTCACTTACCACTAGTGGTGAGTCACAGAGGAACCTCTTAAACTGTTAACAAAAAAAGGACAGAACATTACTAGAATTTACAACACATGGTATTAATAACATAACAGGGTGAATATTCTTTCATTTCAATATTCTTCTATTTGAAATTTAATCCTACAATAATCATGAAGCTTCATGTAGTAGAGTACACAAGACATGGCCTCCCTGACTGTAAGAGTATTCCTGTCTGAGATGGTGTCCAAATTGCATATTTAATCCTTTTTCAATAACAACCTTCCTTCCATTTAGTTTCATCATTCATCTTCCCTGAAGGTAGATTATCAAGCAGCACATGGTAACAGGGGCTACAAGGTCGACAGAAAGAAGCAGCTTTTGTGAGGAGATTTACAGCAAGCTTCATCTGTGAAGTCCCTGCCCCTCCGCTTAGGTGATACTGCTTTGTTTACTGCCCGGATGAGTCTCGCTGCTTGCAGATGTGCAGACAAATGTTTCTGGTTTAGCTCACAGATTTGAGGTAAATGGAAAAATGGGTTAAATTGTGTCAAGTTTACATTTGCATGCATGCCACTTATGCATGTAGATACACACACACACGCTATGCCAAAACATGTGATGTATGAGGTGTACCTACACAGAAACTTTGCCAATGTTGGCAAGGGCTACAGGAAAGAGTGCTTCAGTTAGCCCAAAGCTAAGCAGCTGGGATGACCACCATGTCTCAGCTACACGGATAAATACTGAATGTGTGTCCTCTGTCTCAGTTACATGGACATATACAGAATGTGTGTCCTCTGTCTCAGTTACATGGACATATACTGAATGTGTGTCCTCTGTCTCAGTTACATGGACATATACAGAATGTGTGTCCTCTGTCTCAGTTACATGATACTGAATGTATGTCCTCTGTCTCAGTTAGATGGACATATACAGAATGTGTGTCCTCTGTCTCAGTTACATGATACTGAATGTATGTCCTCTGTCTCAGTTAGATGGACATATACTGAATGTGTGTCCTCTGTCTCAGTTACATGATACTGAATGTATGTCCTCTGTCTCAGTTACATGATACTGAATGTGTGTCCTCTGTCTCAGTTAGATGGACATATACTGAATGTGTGTCCTCTGTCTCAGTTACATGATACTGAATGTATGTCCTCTGTCTCAGTTACATGGACATATACTGAATGTGTGTCCTCTGTCTCAGTTACATGGACATATACTGAATGTGTGTCCTCTGTCTCAGTTACACGGACATATACTGAATGTGTGTCCTCTGTCTCAGTTACACGGACATATACTGAATGTGTGTCCTCTGTCTCAGTTACACGGACATATACTGAATGTGTGTCCTCTGTCTCAGTTACACGGACATATACTGAATGTGTGTCCTCTGTCTCAGTTACACGGACATATACTGAATGTGTGTCCTCTGTCTCAGTTACATGGACATATACTGAATGTGTGTCCTCTGTCTCAGTTACATGATACTGAATGTATGTCCTCTGTCTCAGTTAGATGGACCAACACTGAGTGAAGGCTTGTCCTCTAGGCACCAGAGGCTGTTAACTTCATTTCCGTTGGCTGGCTGCCCTGCTGGATGCTCACCTCATACGAAGTGTGTGAATATCTCTCACTTCGTTCCTCCCGCTCACATACATACATGCACATACACGCACACAGAGAATGGAATGGCCAAGACGGTTCCAACACAGACACATGATGACAGATCCAGAGGGGTGCAGGGCCCTTATGGATAACACAGAATAATTAAAATGTCATGTCTATCATGCCTACCATGACACACAATCAATAGCAATGTGCATCAGAGTGAGATGTGCAAGAATGTGTGAAAGAGGGTGAGAGGAAAAGAACATGAAAGTAAAGCAGAAGACGTTCTCAAATCTAGAGCACATTTGGTGAGGTGTAGACTGGGTGAGTAAGGAAGCTACACCTGTAAATCACTCTATATAACTGACATGCTCCTTCCCAGCCCACATTATATATGTACACATGCACTAAAATGCACAAGAAAACACAAAACCATTCACACACGTTCTGGAGAAAGCAAGCTCCCACAGGGAGCTACTTCTCATACTCGACAGTGCTCAAGTGCTGAAGACAATTAGCTACTGTCTCTGTATGGATTTCTCTTCATTTGCTGTCCTTGCACTAAACACCAAAATAGGTTTGGAATAGGAAAAGGGTAAAAGAAAAGAAAAAAGGAGATCAAACTACCAAGAGATTACAGCAACAACTGAAGCTTGAGGCACTGGCAACATACTCTTTTGTACCAGTATCTTGTTTCAGTGGGGCACACCAATTTTCTTCATTCTCTATCAAAATCAGAATACTACTAAGGCATTCCATGCTGGGACAATCTTGAATTTCTCATTCGTGCATGCATTTGTATCCGGTCTAGCATCTCACTCACAGAACCAGTCATCTGTGCACAATTAGGAAGGCAAACGGCAAGCAGTCATCTTTTATTTGCAAATTCATGCATGTACAGTGGGGAAAATAAGTATTTAGTCAGTCACCAATTGTGCAAGTTCAAGATGAGAGAGGCCGGTAATTGACATCATAGGTAGACCTCAACTATGAGAGACAAAATGTGAGCATTTGGATGTTCCAGAAGAGTATTGGGAGAATGTCATATGGTCAGATGAAACCAAAGTAGAACTATTTGGTAAAAACACAACTCGTCATGTTTGGAGGACAGTGAATGCTGAGTTGCATCTAAAGAACACCATACCAACTGTGAAGCATGGGGGTGGCAACATCATGCTTTGGGGCTGTTTCTCTGCAAAGGGACCAGGACCACTGGTCCGTGTACATGAAAGAATGAATGGGGCCATGTATTGTGAAATTTTGGGTGCAAACCTCCTTCCATCAGCAAGGGCAATGAAGATGAAACGTGGCTGGGTCTTTCAGCATGACAATGATCCCAAGCACACTGCCAGGGCAACAAAGGAGTGGCTTCGTAAGAAACATTTCAAAGTCCTGGAGTGGCCTAGCCAGTCTCCCGATCTCAACCCCATCGAAAACCTTTGGAGGGAGTTAAAAGTCCGTGTTGCCCGCCGACAGCCCCAAAACATCACTGCTCTAGAGGAGATCTGCATGGAGGAATGGGCCAACATACCAGCAACAGTGTGTGCCAACCTTGTGAAGACTTACAGAAAACGTTTGACCTCTGTCATTGCCAACAGAGGATATACAACAAAGTATTGAGATGAACTTTTGTTATTGACCAAATACTTATTTTCCACCATTATTTGCATATAAATTCTTTAAAAGTCAGACAAAATGATTCTCAATTTTTTTTCACATTTTGTCTCTCATAGTTGAGGTCTACCTATGATGTCAATTACAGGCCTCTCTCATCTTTTTAAGTGGGAGAACTTGCACAATTGGTGACTGACTAAATACTTATTTTCCCCAATGTATGTATACATGTGTACACACACACTCACACACCAGATAATGGTTAATGAGGTGCTGAGTCCTTTTATCTTCATTAAACCATCATCCCACTCCAGCTTCAGAGTGTTGCCACTTCATTCAACAGGTAAAATATGCTCACAGTCTCTCCCACACAAAGGCCCCTACACCCTCTTGTTGTTTACCCGTCAAAGGTCCCATTCATTCCTTAATTTTGCAGTGAATCACATCTTGGCATATGTATCCAATCCAATTAGTTGCAAACTACGAACAGGAGGTTTTAAGGTGATACAGAATACGTGTTTCAGAACACCAGAGGAGAAGAAGGGGTGACAGAGATCTTGCATTCCCTGTTATTAACATATCCTATTTCTTAAACTTAGTTGTTGTGTGCATCGAAATGGCAGATGAAAAAACAAACCACAGGGACTTGTGACCTGAGCAGGAAGTTTAAAAGCTCAGCTGTGAGATGAGGCCATGCTAATGTGAAATTAGGCAGGATGGAATCACCTCCAGCAGAGAGAAGGCAAGCTGGAGCTAGCCAGGACACCTCACGTTTAATACTGCCAACGCCAGGACCCCTCACGTTTAATACTGCCAACGCCAGGACCCCTCACGTTTAATACTGCCAACGCCAGGACACCTCACGTTTTATACTGCCAACGCCAGGACACCTCACGTTTTATACTGCCAACGCCAGGACACCTCACGTTTTATACTGCCAACGCCAGGACACCTCACGTTTAATACTGCCAACGCACCATTAAAGGCAACAGCAATCTCATGGCTACCTGCAGTTTTCAGTTGTGGAGGTTGCTGGGGGCAATATGCAGAATACACCACTCAGATATTAAAATATACATACATATAAATAGAAAATAAAATGTATATTACTGCACAGCCATAAATACAGAGATTTATACAATAGCATGCACTGGGAACCAAAATGGTCACTGTCATTTTCATGTTCAAGTTTCATGTTTCACTTAATATCACAGGTGGCCAGTAAGCATCACTGACGGGATTTAATGGCTTACAGTGATCTTGGTTTTACAAATGGAGTGTGGTGCGTCTAAACCAGGTCAACACTCCTTCCCTGTCTCAGCCTCCTCTAAACACATGTTTCTTGTACTTTTTAAAAAAGTATTTTTCAGCTGTTTTCAGGAATGGATAAACCTAATAAGTACACCTGTCATTGACAAAATAGAAAACAGAACATTTTCGGCTGCAAATTAATGCCAGACGTAGTCCTGGTTCTTTGTGAGATGTATGTGTCTGTGTGCACTACCACAGCTACCAATTAAACCATTCATTTTTGGCTTGTCTGCTTCACTGTTACTCATTCCATGAACACATCTCACATGCCCACACTGATCTCACATGCCCACACTGATGCCACCTTATGCACTCCCCGTAACTGGGAGACACAGTAAAGTTAATATAAACATACCATCACAGTCACCAGAAACATACATCAACTGGACACCATATTATTTTTTATTACATTCATGTTACTGGTATGGGCAGCCTAAGGCACTGATATGACTACTATACTGTAAATATGTTCAACATGAACTGAACGATCTTAACCATCCAGACTGCTGTTGTAATGCGCCAACCAGACTGGAGTGGAGACTTTCCTTTCCTGCGTCTTGCTTGATGTGTCTAGAGATATCTCACAGTTGTACAAAATGTTTTTATTCTTTTGGGATTACTGGGTTACTTTGTGACATTTCAGCTGGAGTTCAACCATTTAAACAAACATTATAAGGTCAAACATTACAGAGGTCTTGTGGTAAATATCTTTATGGACATATTTGTGTAAAACAAATTTTCTTAATTTAAGAAAAATAAAGAAAAAGTAAATCCCCCCCCCCACCCAAAAAACATTTTATTATTTGATAAAAGGCTTTGAGCCTGCCCGTGTCCTAATGTAGGTTATTGTACCAACGCCCACTCACAAACAAACCATCAAAAACATTTAAATACATTTTGCAATCAATTTTGCCTGTGCATTTTCACCCAGGAGTTTCAACAAATGTATGAAACAAGAGTGCATGCCGTTCACAAGAGTAAACAAAGCAGAAAACTACAGGCTAACACACTGTGAAACTCCATTGTAATGCAACACCAAGACATGGATGTACTGGAACAACCTGATATAGGTAATCAGCATCCACCTTCACCACACAGATCAAGTCTTCATTATCTGTGATGACTTTGACAAAACAAAACACTAACTTCTGCTCTGTGCAGTGCGTTTGTTCCACCCAGGCCAGAAATGCTGGCTGGACCTTAGTTAATGCAAACAAACAAACACACAGCGTGCTCACTATAGAAAGTGTTCTGGCACTGGAAAAGAATCTGGGTGAGACAGCAAACCCTGAGAGCGTTTAATTCTTAATCGCTGCTTTTTATAAGCTGAAGAATTTATGAGATTGCTGAACCCCACTGGCAGAGCCGGGCCAGATTCCAGGCCTGAGGGGACCAGAATCTCTCCCAGGTTACTGAGCAAGTCCAGCAGTCCTTCTGTCTGCTGCTCTCTCCTCTCCCCGTTCATCCTCTGGTCCCTTCAGGCTGGTGTATGTGACGGATTAAAGGTTTAGGAGACAGTAAGGCTTGGGCACGGTAATGTAAGCAAGTGGCTCAGAGGTAGCAGCAGAGAGTGATTATAAATAGTGAAACATACTGGGACTTTCTGCCAACAAATGTGGTAAAGCAATTGTGGAGTCTCACAAATTGTTCTGTAATGAGAATTTCCTGCAGCCCATCAGATTACATTCCATTTTATTCCAAAGATCTTTGTGGATCCATCAATGGGTAAAGCACATTTTCTAACAAATTTGTGTATTTTTATTAGTTGAATACTAGTTTAACATGCTAACAGTTTTCCAGAGAGGTATCTAGAATATATCATGAAGAGTATATCATATAACCTGGAAATTTCCATTAGGATTTGAGACATGAAAGCTAGCATATCCATTTAGCGGCCAAGCGTTCCTTTCAGTACGCAGCAGTGATGTCAGGAAAAGAACCATGCCAACACAGACTACAAAACAGCAATGGTTAGAACTTATAGAAACAATGCAAGATCAATGTGTGTGAGAAAACAAGAAAACTCATACCTGACTTTCTTCACATTCAAATGGGGAGTCGCCGTGAATGGCCATCTGGTAGCGGGCGTAGAGCGCCACTGACTGCTTGTAGGTGGCTAAGAAGCCAGGGTCCTCAAAGCTGACCGGTACTAGCCTCACCTAGAGGGGCAGCAGGAAGATGGGGCAGTTAAATGGAGGGCAGAAAGGAAAAGGCATCAAGGGACCTGGCCCAACAACCAGGAGTGGACAAGAGACGAGCATCAAGGGACCTGGCCCAACAACCAGGAGTGGACAAGAGACGAGCATCAGGACCGTTGAATTGCAAACAGAATCAGGATGGTAAGAAGTGGCCAAGGGCCCCCAGAAAGTGAAGGTCAAAGAGGATAATTAGAGAGATAACAAGAATGAGAAATGTGAGCGATTTGATTAACAACAATGCATGTAGAGGGTGTATTAACAGTAAGGCCACAGCAATGAAAAAGGCTAACACAGCACTAGTTTTACAGTGTTGAATCATGAAAAACAACAAACCACTCCTTCCTATGGCACACCTGTTTCTTTCTCATGTCCAAATATCTGTAAGCCATTAGGTCTTCCTTGTTGTCCTTACACCATAAAGGCATAGCTCATTACCATCATTGTTTAATTTAACTATAACTAAAAAATGGCAACATGAAATTGCAAATAAGAATAAAATGAGAAATCCACCAGGTGTAATATAGCAGTGGGTGTGCGATTCCTGCTATGAAATGCATGGATATCATCACATGAAGGACAGTGGGGATGTGAAGAGGAGGCATATACACATGAGCCATGGCAACAAGCCTTCAGTGGGAGAACCAAACCAATTGTTAAATGCATCACCATTCAGTGTGAATTCTACAACAAAGATCTACAAACAAATCCTCTCAGTTAGCAAACAGCTCATGGATGTTGTCTGTAACTACCTTACTACCTCATGCAGCATCTGGGTCTGGATTGCAGTACTTTCTAAAGGCTACTACATGGGTTAAAGCCTACTACATGGGTTAAAGCAAGAAATTTTCATTTGACTGAAAATCTTTCCTAGCAAAAGACAATGCCAGCAATTACTGACAATGTGGTGTAGTTGGGACACAGCCTCTTTTGCCTAATTCTACACAATAAACACATTTATAAAATATATTTATCTAAACAGACTGTGTAAGGAGAGAAGAGAGAATCTATGAAGCGACAAAATGCAACACCTGAGCAATAAATGTACATAAATGTTTATATAATGGAGTTATCTGGGGGTGCTTTTCCAGAAAATTATTTAAAGATCAAGTCACATTTAGTGAATCCTGGTGAGTTTTAAAAGGTATGAAGCTCTCTTGTTTTTATCAGATTCACTATCGCAAAAATATAAGCCTTACCTGCTAAGTAGGTATGTTACAAAAAATTAAATGTGCAAAAATGGCAAATTAAATCACACCACTGGATAGAGCTTTTAAATACAAACAGAACAACACCATCCATGTTAAATTGGTTTAGAAATAAAAAAGTTGACATTTTAAATGGAAGAAACGCACCCTGCAAACATGACTTTGTTCATTGCGCTGAGTTACAAAATTGGAGAGGTGCACGACCTCGCGAATCGACAACGCGCGTCATGTTTGCGGAGTTTATACACCTTTACAAGGTGGAATTCAAGCACTTGTACGTCACTTTCAAGGTCCATTTCAATATTTCCCAGCACATTAAACTTTATTAAGTTAAATATTTATACATATACTCGAAATGATTCGAAATAATTCGTTTTTAATCACATTATTTAATGGTTGTATATTTTCAAAACGCCCAATCTTAACGTCTTCACGTTCTCTCATGTTTCGTCCTGGAATTACAAGAGGTTTCGTGTTTCCCAAAACGTTCTTAGAGCCAAATACTTCGTAACCTCGTTCTTACGTACGAGGTTAAGAAGTACTTAGCGCTAAGAACGTTTTGGGAAACTCACCCCTGTTCAGTCAGACAGATATTTGTTGTGAAACGAAGTAATTACAATTTCAAGCATTTTCAAGTACTTTAGCCTAAATTCCAGCACTCTTGTGTGGAGTCGCGCGCTACGGTCACTCGTATAATCACGCAGGCAGGAGGGAGGTAACTTTTCTACGTAATGTCCAAAAATCTGAAGGCGTGATGACCCTCAAGTCAATCAAGTGACACCGCCGTCATCCATCCAGCGCTGATGATCCAATGAGAGGAACATATTTCCTCAAAACAGATAGGTGCGTGTGTAGTTTATTATGATTTGACGGATTTTTTCCCCAAAAAAACCAAATCCGTCGTAGTGACGTAGAACTTTAACCCATGGGCTACTACGAAACCTCCCAACCCCGAGTTATAATACTGAAACAATAAGTGTTTATAAACAGCTGATTATAATCCTGATTGCTATATCAGTAAAAGTGCATGCTAGGTCCAAAATCAACGCTCACGATACAAAACAATACTACTCCACTTAAGGTGCTCAAAAACTTCCATATTTTGATAAATATATTTCAAACCGAGCATCAGAATGGGGAAGAAAGGGGATTTAAGTGACTTTGAATGTAGCATGGTTGTTGGTGCCAGACGGGCTGGTCTGAGTATTTCAGAAACTGCTGATCTACTGGGATTTTCACGCTCACAACCATCTCTAGGGTTTACAGACAATGGTCAGAAAAAGAGAAAAATATCCAGTGAGCAGCAGTTCTGCGGCGCAAATGCCTCATTGATGCCAGAGGTCAGAGTAGAATGGCCAGACTGGTTCGAGTTGATAGAATGGCAACAGTAACTCAAATAACCAGTCATTCCAACCAAAGCATGCAGAAGAGCATCTCTTAACACATAACACGTTGAACCTTGAGGTGGATGGGCTACAGCACCAGAAGACCACACCGGTTGCCACTCCTGTCAGCTAAGAACAGGAAAAAAAAACACTGCCTGGTCTGATAAGTCTTGATTTCTGCTGCGACATGAACATGAAATCATGGATCTGTCCTGCTTTGCATCAACTGTTCAGGCTGGTGGTGGTGGAGCAATGATGTGGGGGATATTTTCCTGACACACTTTGGGCCCATTAGTTCCAATTGAGCGTTGTCTTGACGCCACAGCCCACCTGAGTATTGCTGCTGACCACGTCTATCCCTTTATGACCACAGTGTACCCATCTTCTGATGGCTACTTCCAGCAGGATAACGCACCATGTCAAAGCTCAAATCATCTCAGACTGGTTTCTTGAACACGACAATGAGTTCACTGTGCTCCAATGGCCTCCACAGTCACCAGATCTCAATCCAATAGAGCACCTTTGGGATGTGGTGAAACAGGAGATTCACATCATGGATGTGCAGCCGACAAATCTGCAGCAACTGTGTGATGTCATGTCAATCATGGACCAGACTCTCTGAGGAATGCTTCCAGTACCTTGTTGAACCTCTGCCAAAAAGGACTAAGGCAGTTCTGAAGGCAAAAGGGTCCAACCCGGTACAAGCAACGTTTACCTAATGAAGTGGCCAGTAAGTGTATTTGGTTGTAATACTGGAATCCTAACTTGTAGTTATAGATCTTTTTTTTTGTTTCCTTTTTACCAACTCACATTTCAGTTTGATGGATTGGAGAAATAAACACTAGCAGACCACCAATGGTAGCTGTAGGATTATTTAAACAAAAATTAGCTGAACTCTTGTGTTGGCTGAAAGTATAAATTTTACCTTATGGCTGGGCAACTTTGGATCTGTTTAACCAGTGGAAAAGTTGTAGAATTAAGAATAAGTGTACACTTGTTGTTATGTGTGTTTTGAATATATATTGGGACATGAAGACCCACTACAATATTGATTAGCTGGAATCATCACTTAAGGTTAAAGGCTTCCACAGAAGAAAAACCCTAACCGGAAAAAAATGTAAATAGAAATATCACCAAACATCATACCAATTTTCAATTCTTCCATGCCCTAAGGCCTAATCAGACTAGCTATATATCAGACTAGCTATATCAGAAAACCTTCACTTCTCAACTAGCTTCTCGTGCCTAGTCAGCTCCTGCTGCTTTTAAACAGGTTGTCAAGCTTTCTGTCTCCATACATAAACATGCCTGGCTGTATCTCCCACCTGCAGTGTGGAAGTTCAATATCTCTTCTTTCCCAATTTCGTAGCTGTTCCACTGCTTTAGAATGATTGGACAGCGAACTATATAAAACCAAAGATGTGAAACACATACGATGGCCTTGCACTACAACATACTTCTGTCAGACATTCACTTCCCTGGGTCCCCCAATGCGTGTCTACTAGAGAGTGCCCTACACATGCTATTCTCTCAACACAGGTTATTTAGAAACACTAAAACTCACATTTATCTACTGCATGTGCTTCTAATCTGTTTGGGAGAAAATTCAAGGCAAATGTAAAAGATACCAAAGCCATGAAAATAAGACTATGTTTTAGACTAAATTCAGACCAATCACCTGATTAGCAGTGTTTCCAGACTTGTGAACGGAGCAGAGGTTAAGAGTCAAAAGCTGCTGATGAAGCTCTTCTGAAGGTAGACCAGTGGCAGGGAAACAATGCAAATTTACTGGTACTCACCAAAACAAGATGGAGGCAAACCCAAGTAACTTATGACTAACCACCTCCCCAATTCACCAAGACACCTGTAGAAACACTGTGTGCCTGCTACTTATGGGAGTCGTTTTCTCATTTCCTTTTTCCCTCCTCCTTCTTGCCCTTCTTTATGAGGACTTTATTCTTTCAGTCTCTTGCGCGTGCGAGTGCCTACTGCTCCTGTGCTCTCCTGGCTCTGACCTTGCCTGGTTTCTGTTCCCTTTGAACAGGTTACTCCATCTCACCTGGCCAGTGCAGTCTGTTTGAAGACACAACTCATTAACGTCAGAGGGCCGTGGTCCGTGTGCAATTCCCCACTGCCCTTGTTTTCACTCAAGCAGCTGCATCTACTCCTCACCACTATACACCACCCCAGGCTCCATATTAAAAATCAACCTACACAAATTAAATCAGATGTAATATAAAATTATATTCATTTAAAAAAAAATTATTGTTGTTGCCCAGAGTAATGAGTATTGTTGTGAAGTGTAGCTGGGGTGTAAAGTTATAAGTGTATACTAAACCTTGAGGGAGGCCATGTCATATGTACTCGAATTAAGTTTGGATCAATAGCTAAATAAATGTATTAAAACATTTAATCCCACACCACCACCACCATGCCAAAGCTGGCAGACACCTGACCTGTTTCTCGCTAGGCTTGCTGGGTACATTATGGTGAATGGCCATCTGGTAGAGTTTGTACACTTGGAACGAGGCATTGAAGGAAGCTCTAAACTGTGGGCTAGGGGGTGCAGAGCGCACCATCCTCACCTTCAAGAGAAGATGTGCAGGAGGATGCTACTCAGAAAAAAAAGTACACAAGAGAGGAATGGTCAAGAATAGAAGAACAAAAATAAGAAGCAAACATAAATAACTTCTAATCAACTTTTAAAAATACATTCTAATCTAATCTAATAAGAATTTTGACAACATGTTTGTAATCTCCTGAGTTGGTTGGGTGAGAGCAAGTTTAAGGACAATCTGAGTACATTTCACAATAAGATAAACATTTTAAATAACTTCTCAAGCTTTAAACATTTTGCAGCTTCCTACCAACTTTATAATTATTTATAATCTGTTTGAGTGAATTCAAGTATCAAATGTTCCCAATGTACATTTATATAAGCAGTATATTTAGTATAAGTTCTCAAAGAATTTGTCAGCATACTAGATTCAGAGTGAGCTAACTATCTCAAAACCAGTACTCCAACATTCAGTTGACTTGCAAACCTGCTTCTAATTAAAAGAAGTGTCAGGGTTTTGTTGGATGAAGTGCTTACTCTTCTCATGTCCCCTGGACACACCAGAATGGAAAACCAGAACTCAGGGTTTATTTTGTTTGGCCTTCATTGAGATTCTTAGACTGATACTTCAGTGTTTGTATAGTATGAATATGGGTGCCTTTTGTTTGAGATAAATATAAGTCACCTCTTTTAGTGGCTTGGCTTTTTTTGAACAAATGTCTAGTGTTCAATTAAGAACACAAAAACTAACCAAGACAAACTCAGTTACAACAGTTGAGATGTTTCATATAAGTAGGTCTATCATAGGAGGATGAGGACAACAGCAGTCTATACAAAGTCCAATGTAGAGGGTAGTTCAGAGTTGAGGTTTAGAGTATAGCACTGCCCCCTGGAGGAACCTTTTGAGCAACACATGTATTTGATAAAGTCAACGGCATCATTTAGCCACACCAAATAATTATTTTACATCAGTCAAGGGACTTCAAAAGTAAAAAGTACTATTAATGATAAAGAGAGTGTGACATAACCTGAACTGCACTTTGAAGCATGGAGCACAGATCACAGCAGGTTTAATATTTTAGACTCAGACTGCCTTTTGGATCTGGACCCATATGATTGTAAAGCTGCTTTGTGACAATGCGTGTTGTGAAAAGCGCTATATAAATAAATTTGACTTTGACTTTTAATCATAGCTACAACAAGCTGCCTGTCCCATATAACAACATTTTGATGACCAGGTGTGCATAAACATTTCCCACAGCAATGACCACAATAAGAGCTAGCCATGCAAAATAAGTTTTAAACACTCATCCAGCCAGTATTTCAGTAGACATGTAGTAGAGAATAATATATGATATATATGACAGTGAAGCAGTAAAATCAAACTTTGTACAGCTATTCAAGTCTGACAAAAATGCCACACGTTGAAAAAATACCATTTTATTTCATACTACACTGGCACCATCAGATCAACTAAGTTTTATAGATGTTTTGAAACATAAAAGTTTGTCATTATTATTCTTTTTAGTATTTGTCTTCTTGCACAGTGATACATCAGTGTGTGATTGCTGGCACATTTCTGAGGCCATGCGTCCTGAGATTTATGCTGTTAACTTAATGGATATATAATAGACTAAACTGCAGCCTAAATCTTGGCTAACTTCAGTCCTATTATTAAAGCAGTGAGGTCAAAACTCTGAGTATATGAACACAAAGTCCAGTAATGAACTTCGTTCCTGCAAACTGTATAGACTTGGTGTAAGAAGTTATTTATGAAACTCTGGAAAGTTGATGATCCCTTCCTTTGAGATTTTGATCACGTACACAAGCTCTCTTGGCTAGCTCCACTCCCTGTGGCTTTGTGAATACTCACTGCTATAAAGTTTTCAATACAGTTGACAATGTTTCACGAAAGCAATGAAAAAAGACCCACAAAATGACTAATGTCGTTCTATAAATGACATATCCCCAATTTGTGCATGGAACCACCCCCTTAGTGTGTGCATATGTGTAACATGTAGGATAAAGTGCACTCCGAGTGGGGCTGATTACACATGTATAAACATCTCATTAAGGGGCTGGAGCTTTGCGTCCTCTCGTTCAACTCTCTCCTGGCTTAACGACATCAGGCAGCTTCCCAGAACACTGCTCAGTCACCACCCCACCCCCGACCCCAAGAATGGTCTGGTGATAAAGTGAGGAGAGGTCTGGAGAGGAAGTGTGTGATGTATCACAGCCAACAGAAACTCCTCCATTTCCATTATGTGATAGGTTGATCCTAACACACTGGAAGGACTGCAGTGTAACAGCAGCCCATTAAAAGGTGACAGAACGCATCACTGTGCTAACAGCATGCTTAGGGTCAGAGTTGCCACACAAGAACCGTCATAATGGACAAAACAAAAGAAAAGAAGCAACCATGGATCACTACAAGGAAAACGGGACCTGAAAATTTAAAATAAAAATAAAGAATTTTAAACATGTTCTTTAGCAAAAAAAATCTTCAATATGCACATAGTCATTTTGGACTCATCAGCACAATGCATAATTAAGTGTGAGTAAACAAGATAAGAATCTCATCTGGGCACCTGACCAAAAACGCACCACAACCTTGTTGGGATGATCCCATCATAGCCCGATATCCAATTAAGGACATTGAATGGCACCCTTCAGTCAATCAAGCCAATCCAAGCAGGTCCCAGAGAGATCTAATTGATGAGCTGCCCTGTGGTGTCTCAGGGGACAGTGAAGACTGATGCACAATATGGTTTGTTATACAGCTTTGCTTATGCAGCACAAACTCTTCTCTATGCTGACCTCACCCAAGCAACTGCACTGACAGCAGTATGCATGTGTCTCTATACAGTGCTTACTGAAATGGAACCGTGTGCTCTGAGCTTTGTGTAAGCACCAATGGTCAAAGCCTGAGCATCCAATTTGGCTTTTGTCTGTTTTTTTTTTTTTTCTATTTATTAACAGAAAGGACAGTACAATATAGATTTATTTTGATACAGAAAAACTTCTGACCTCAAGGCGGTGAAGAAGGTCACTGGGTAGCGAGTCTGATATGAACTCTTCTAAAGTCTTGCCCTGACTGGATGTTGGGTTGGAGGGAGCAGGGTTAGGAGTCATCAGGGCGCCTCCATCTTGGTTCTGATGATCCTTCTGTACCCGTCGCTCTTTCCGGATATCTTTCGCTTTCCGACACAGAGGCCTGCTAGGGTCTGGTCCTACCCCTGAAACCCAGAAAGAGAAACACTGGTGTCCAATGGTACATTGGTATCATTGTGGGAATTTTCCTGGGGTGTCAAATGATTACTTCCAACTTGCCCAGCCATGATCACAAGTCAATAAGATACCAAGACAAAGACACCTGAACAATTTGTGGGAGTAAAAGAGCACTATTTTATTTACAGAGAACTTGGCTAGCAAGGGATGTGAAACAGCATTTAAATGTACTGTACTGAGGAAAATCATACACATAATTCAACCCCACATAAAGCAACATAATGAACACAGACAGGCACAGGAGAAAGAAAAGATCAAGCAATCCACATTGGTACACACAAGCATGAGGTTCACCCATATATTGCCTTTTAGGCAAGAGTACTACTTCAAAATCTATTTTAATCAAATACAAAAAGGGTTTCTGAGCATTGGTCAAACAAGGATATTAGGACTCTGTGTAAGGCTTATAATCAATAGCAGGCTTCGCGTGAATTCTACATTTGGAGTCATTTTGGAGGGTGTGAGCATGTTTCCAAGAGCTGCTTGGTAAGTAGCTGCAGGGATATGAGTGTACATGCCTACATTTGTATTTGTGCATACACACATGAATGCGTTTATGTGGCAAACAATACATAAATAAGATGAATAAAATTTTTCCATATCTGTAACAGTTCTACACAATTCTAAGAGCATTGCAAGATAATGTGTGTGTGTGTGTGTGTGTGTGCATGTGTGTGTATGTGTGTGCGCACACACATGTCAAGGTTGAAAAGCATTGCATCCCGTGCCAAAGGAGTTACATGCTGGGTAAATACTGGGATCTGGACCTTCCATGTACATGGAAATCATTTTACCCTCCTGACAGCATGACATAATTACGGCTGAGGCGGTAAAACAACCTGGCCTCTGTTCACCACCACCCTGCTGCGTTTTTGCGAGCCTCTTTCTCTAGGCTTTAATCGCAGGGAGGCCTGCTGCTGTTGCAAGTATGCCTAGGGTACACACTGGTGGCAGTGTGGAGGTGGGGCTGGGCTTCAAACCATTAGAGCCAGAGCCCTGGATGGCCATAACCCCACTTAGCAGATAGCACAGCAAGGAAACAGAAGAACATACATGAGTATGAAGGATGTACAGGATGAACACATCCTCTCACTCTCTCTGGGGTGAACACATCCTCTCACTCTCTCTGGGGTGAACACATCCTCTCACTCTCTCTGGCAAACATGCTACACAGGAGGAGCAGTGCAGCACCACGGAGAACAGCTGACCAGCGCATACAATTAACACTGGTACAACAAATCTAGGATCACTCTGTCCATTATGTTAATGGTTAGCTTCACCAAAAATGTTTTGAAAGAGACAAAGACAGCAGCTAATTGATATTTTAATGTCAAAGACAAGACCATCCAACACAGGAGGAAGGTTAGAAACATGGTTAGGAACAAAGGAGCTCTGCTTGGTGAACCAGAAGCCTTTCCAAAGCTCAAATTCAATCATAGCAAAAACGTGGTGTACTGTGCCCAGATGGTTTTACAGTGCATTGTACACTGACATGCCCTCCCAACTCCCCCATCTATGGCCCCGAGCCAGGACTTGCGAGTGCTCCCGGCAACCTGTGTCAACAGTTTACGCGCCGGCATCCTGTTTGGAGCAATAGGGAAAGCGGTGCCATTTCCTGCCTGTCCCCGTGCCAGCTCCCGCTGAGCCAGTGGATCCATCACACACCCCAGCTAAGAGGGGTAGAGAGAGGGCAACATCCAGAGGCTTGACCATAAAGCACCAGAACACTGGCCATGTGAAGACAGCATGATCAAGTCAGCCACATTAGCCTGTTTGGGCAACATGGTGATTTCCAAGTGAGCATTTCTTCATTTCAAGTGGCTGAATACACCAACGCATGCAAATGATAAGAAATAGACTGGAATTAGAAGCTCAGATTCCCTTTGTTTTCTTTCTTTTCATTAATAAAAGTGGGTTTTGGCCACTGGACCAAGATGATACTTCGGCTTGCAGTTTACTTCATGTCCTTCAAGCAAACAGCACATGTCTTCCCTGCTCACGGAGAGCTATCGGTGTGGGTCAGCCAGCTCCAGACATCTACACACATTCTGTTTCATTCTGCAGATGCCTCTGAATGGCTGAGGAGGAAATGTTTCGATGGCTGCTGTGAACATAGCATGAAGGATGAGCAGCTGTGCTTCACAGTTCTCATCAGAGTGGAACGCAACATGACCAGGGAAGGCAGAGCAGGCGCTGGGATAAGGCCAGCCCAGAGGCCTGCGTCCTGTTACTGCCTGTGCCCTGACCCATGCCCTGCGTCCTGTTACTGCCTGTGCCCTGACCCATGCCCTGTGTCCCATTACTGCCTGTGCCCTGACCCATGCCCTGCGTCCTGTTACTGCCTGTGCCCTGACCCATGCCCTGCGTCCTGTTACTGCCTGTGCCCTGACCCATGCCCTGTGTCCCATTACTGCCTGTGCCCTGACCCATGCCCTGTGTCCCATTACTGCCTGTGCCCTGACCCATGCCCTGTGTCCTGTTACTGCCTGTGCCCTGACCCATGTCCCATTACTGCCTGTGCCCTGACCCATGCCCTGTGTCCCATTACTGCCTGTGCCCTGACCCATGCCCTGTGTCCCATTACTGCCTGTGCCCTGACCCATGGCTTGCCTCCCGTCACCGAGTCTATGGCATTCAATTGGCTATGACGACCTAGTAGACTATCCCCTATGATGTCAGAACTTCAAACCTGTAAAATGCTGTTTGATTAAGCATCTCTAGCTGTATTTTTTTTCCTCTTATGGCAAGACACAGTATAGTTTTATCATGCACTGGTTGTGTAACACACTGGGACATGGACTGTTCCCTACGTGAGGTCTATAGAAACAGGTGAACCCAAGTGCCACTTCACGCAAAAATAAAGAAACTGAAAGCAGCACGACCAAACCAAAACAAACCACAATAATGCAACAGGGAATAAGTCAAACAAAAGACTCAACACGAAAAAATAAGGAAACTCTACCATAGAGAAAACATGGGAGAACAAATTAAACAAACAACGCGGATAACTCAACGCGTGAATGATAACTCGACCATAGTAACAACACGGGAGACTAAACAAAATGAAAACTCAAGATGACGCAGAAACCAATGTGTAATAATGGGGAAATTAACCCAAAACCAAAACGAACAAAAGACACCAGGAAATAACTAGCTAGCAGGCAGACACCGCAACAAACTCAAAACTCTTCCCAAACTTAACCCAAACCCAGACAGAGAAGTAACAGCGAAGGAAAACTTGAGAGGCCAGGAAGCGACGCAGGAGTAAAGTACTAAAATAAGCAAGTTAAGAGAGAGAGCAAGAGAGAGAATGGTGACAAGACACCTTGTAAACGCAACTCAAGACTGAGGGAGAACGGCTGACAAATACGCAGCATGAGGGCTTAGCGATTCAGCAGGGAGATACTACAGCTATCTTTCTTAAGTATCACTGCTGATTGTGGGAGTTCTGCCTAGAGCTGGCTTGCAAGCTCCTCCCGGTGGCAGCAGGGAACCACCTGGAGCCAGCCCTGAGAGAGCCCCTCCCCTCTAGGCCATAGACCCCGCGGGCCCAGGGCGACAACCGGGGGAGGGCATCCAGCTTAACGTATTTTGACCCCTGGTGGTAAGAGAGGATGAAGTCCAACCGCCCCTGAAGAATAATGACCACCTCGCCTGTCTGGGGTTAAGTCATTTAGTTTGCTGGACGTAGGCCAGGTTTTTGTGATCGGTCCACTCCAGCCAATGTCTCCACTCCTCTAATGCCTACTTTACAGCCAACAGTTCCATGTCCCGAACATCATAATTATGCTCTGCTGGGGTCAACCGATCCGAAAAAAAGGTTCACAGGTGGAGCTTAGGAGGTGTCCCGGAGCATTACGAGAGAACGGCATCAACCTCCACCACAAATGGGAGGTCGGGATCAGACATACAAAGGACCATAGCTGAGACAAACCGCTCCTTGAGGGCCTTGAATGCTTCTTGTGCCTCGCTGGACCATGTGAATGGGCCTGGTGTCTTCTTAGTGAGGGCTGTAAGGGGCGCTGCCAAGGTGCTGAAGCCTTTGATGAAACGGCGGTAGAAATTGCCAAACCCCAGAAACCATTGTATCAGACAGAATGAGGTGGGCACGGGCCACTGTGCTACGGCTCAGACTTTAGACGGATCCATGGCCAAGGTGTTGAGACACCTTGAAACCCAGAAAGGTGACCTCCCGGGCATGAGAGAGAGACTTCTCCAGTTTAACATATAAATGATTCTCCAAGAGTAGTTGGAGAACCCTTCGGACATGCCGGATGTGTTCGGGTAAAAAAAAAAAAAAAAACGACTAAGTTAAAATATTGTCAAGGTACACAAACGCGTATTGGTCTAAAGCCTCACGTAAACCCTCATTATTAAGGAATAGACAGCAAGAGTCGGTAGGAGCTAGTGCCTCCGTAACTCCGGTATCGCGAGCCCTTACAGCAGGGCGCATGGTTGATATCTCGGTGGAACAGTCGGAGAGCAAGGCCTACAGCTAACGCCAACGCTAGCCCACCAGAGCACCACTCCACAGTACACGTGTCCAAGTGAAACACCCGCGGAGGAGCCTGTCTCATGGACTCTGGTCATAGGTGATTCGATCGTTCGGCACGTGAAAGTAGAGCTATGCCTGTAGGGGTTCCAGCTGTTACAGTCAGTTGTTTACAGGGAGCCAGAGCACTGAACATTAGTGGCAACCTTAGACTGTTAGCCAATAGGAGATATTCGATTTCCTTAGTCACTTCTGACTGCCGCATATGTATATCATTGGCCCCTACATTTATACATGTAGGGGCCAATGATATACATCTGCGGCAGTCAGAAGTGACTAAGGCTAACATTAAAGAGGTGGTTAAACTGGCCCAGACAATGTCTGATGCGGTAATCTGCTCTGGCCCCATCCCAATGTGGCGCGGCGATGAGCAATACAGCAGGCTCACGGCGTTAAACCACTGGATGTCCAAGTGGTGCTCCGAAAATCAAGTGGGCTTTATTGATAATTATAAAACTTTTGAGGGTAAGCCTGGTCTTTTAGGCAGGGATGGTGTCCACCCCACCTGTGATGGTACCGCCTTATTATCGTACAGCATAGCCCATAGCCTGTTAGTTAGTCGGCAGAGTAGTACTAGGAGCTGCTGACAATCCAGAGTTGCGAACAGGCCGCAGACAATCGGGCTAAACCTGTTTGGAAGCTGCCAAGAGGCATCACCATGTTCCCACAGAATTGAGACTGTCTGTGCCCCGGGTTAAATTAAAATCATAGGAAGCTAGCTTTTTGCTTGCTAAAAACTTACCCTAGGTTGTGATAGTCAGCAGGCACCCAAGTGAGGTCGAGGGGCTCCTGAGGGGTCTTGGTTAGTTTCACAAGATTGGACTTGAGGCAGGTGTCTGGCCCTCAATGCCGGACCGTGCAGGCAAGCCAGTCAATTTCCGGGTTGTGGCGTTGGAGCCAGGGGAAACCAAGGGTCAGCCATGTGTGAGGTGTGCTTATCACATACAGGGTGATTTGTTCCTTGTGCCACCCTATCTTCATCTCAAGGGGAATGGTCTAGTTGGTGACTTCCCCAGATACAGCCTATCGACTGCGACCACAACAAGGGCCGTTTCTAGGCGCACTAGGGGGATCTCTAAAGCATGGGTTAAAGCAAGAAATTTTCATTTGACTGAAAATTTTTCCTGGCAAAAGACAATGCCAGCAATTACTGAAAATGCGGCCTCTTTTGTCTAATTCTACACAATAAACACATTTATAAAGTATATTTATCTAAACAGCCTGTGTAATGAGAGAAGAGAGAATCTATGAAGCGACAAAATGCAACACCTGAGCTATAAATGTACATAAATGTTTTTATAATGGAGTTATCTGGGGGTCCTCTTCCAGAACATTGTTTAAAGATCAAGTCAAATTTAGTGAATCCTGGTGAGTTTTAAAATGGTATGAAGCTCTCTTGTTTTTATCAGATTCACTATCGCAAAAACATAAGCAGTAAGATTACCTGGTTTATCTTACAAAAAAATTTAATGTCCAAAAATGGCAAATTAAATCGCACCACTGGATGGAGCTTTTAAATACAAACAGAACAACACCATCCATGTTAAACTGGCTTAGAAATAAAAAAGTTGACATTTCAAATGGAAGAAATGCGCCTTTTTTCTTGGACTATTAAAGCTAAATGAAGAAAAGTCTGTGATCGGTGGAGAGATTCTATAGACTTCTATATTTCACTACAAATTCAAATAAAATTTGAAATGTAGTCACTTTATAGTATGGACATGACAGTATAATATTCAAAATGAATGAACAAATGAATATTTAATGATTAATCTTTAAATTAATTAATAAATAAGTCAGGTAATCATTATGGTGAAATAAAAAAAAAACTACATTTCTATTAATATTCTGAGAAAACGCTGTAACCTAAAGATTCTGTTAACACAATTAAGACACAATATGATAAAAACAGGCGTGTAGGCATGATTAATTCATTATTCATTTATTTATTACTGTTATTAAAATGATCTGATACAAGACAACTCAAAGAAATTATGTCAATAAAGTTTAAAAGTATTGCAACTATTATGATTATAGTTCGTTTAAATATATAAAATATTTAATAAATATTTCGTGTTGGTTTATTAGGACATAAATTATGTGATTTTGTATTACGCCTTACGGTCTGACCACTTGTACCGGCTCAAAAAAAAAAACACTCTTATATTTCTGATAAAAATTTAACTTTATCAGAATAAGGATAAAATACTGAATTTATCTTACATCTACCTCTGAAGCTCTTCGGATGTCTGAAATACAGGCGGTCCCCAGGTTATTACGACGTCGTGCGTCGTACACGGACCGTTGGTGTTTGGTGTGCGCGGCGGAAGAATACACGGTTATGCGGCTCGGGACCGAGGAGGTCGTGCACCTCTCGAATTTTGTAACTTCACTTCGCCCGCGCCGCGCTTCAGCGCAATGAACAAAGTCATGTTTGCAGGGTTCATACACCTTTACAAGGTGGAATTAAAACACTTGTACGTCACTTTCAAGGTCCATTTCAATATTTCCCAGCACGTTAAACTTAATAAAGTTAAATATTTATACATATACTCGAAACGATTCGAAATAATTCGCGTTTTATTCACATTATTTAGGGGTTGTTTATTTTCAAAACGCCCAATCTTAACGTCTTCTCTCATGTTTCGTCCTGGAATTACAAGAGGCTCGTATTTGTTAACGTAATACAAGAGAATTGTTCAGTCAGATAGCTATTTGTTGTGAAACGAAGTAGATAAAATTTCAAGCATGTTCATTTAGCCTAAATTCCAGCACTTTTTTTCCTGAAACACAAAGCAACATTAAAATTGGTCAGGTGAATGTTCCCTCCCCTGTTTTTGAGGGCTGTTTCTTTATACTACCACATATCGTTTCGGACAACACTGCAAAGAATGCGACGCGCCAAGTAGCCTCCGCCGTTTGTGCAGGTGTGCGGAGTCGCGCGCTACGGTCACTCGCGAAAGTATAATCACCCAGGCAGGAGGGAGGTAACTTTTCTACGTAATGTCCGAAAATCAGAAGGCGGGATGACCCGCAAGTCAATCAAATGACACCGCCGTCATCCATCCAGCGCTGACGATCCAGTGAGAGGATCATATTTCGGACACAAAACAGATAGCACGCCTGTGTGGTTTATTATGATTTGACGGATTTTTTCCCCAAAAAATTCAAATGACGGAAATCCGTCGTAGTGACGGAGAACTTTAACCCATGCTCTAAAGACTTGGCCAGGGACGCGTCAATAAAACTGTCTGCCGACCCCACGTCGACAAACGCCAGCAATCTGCTCTCCCCAGAACCACACCATGCAAGTAATACATGAATTGTCAGGTCTGTAGGGCCTGCCAGAGCCTCCCCTTGTACTGGCAGACCTCCCTTTTTCCCTGTAGCTCATCACGCTGATTCACCACAATAGACGCTGGCCCTCCAGTAGTCGCGCCTGCCTCTCCTGCCGTGACAGGCCAGTGTGCCCCATTTGTATGGGCTGTAGCCGTTGGCTCCAAGTGGACTCCCGTGGTTCAGGTGTGGGGATTCTGTTTACCATGGGAAGAAGGTCATGGAGCTGGATCCGCCATGCTAGCCTCCAGTCCCGACGGAGAGGTTAATAAACCGTGAGGTTAATAAGGGCCTTGGCCAGCAGGTCTCAAAGAGCAAACTCATCTTTAAGCTCTTCGGCTAGACCTTCCAAATACACCGCCATGAGGGTTTCAGGGCCCCATCCACTTTCTGTGGCCAACGTGCAGAACTCAAGGGAGTAGTCGGCCACAGACTGCTTTCCCTGGTGTAAGCAGAGCAATCGGGAGTCCCATTACCCCCTGGACGTGGAGTGGTAGAAGGTGCTCCATGTGGCTGCGGCAAACTGCTTGTACGAGGCGCACACCTTAGGTTGCTTCTGCCAGATCGGCGTAGCCCAGGTTAAGGCCTTGTCGGAGAGTAGCGTGAGTACATATGCTACTTTGGCTCAGTCTGTAGGGAAACACGAAGGCTGTTGCTCAAACACTAGGGAGCACAGGAGCAGGAAGACCCTCTGGGTCTCCCATGGAATGAGCAGAGAACAGGCTCAGGCTGGGCCGACTAACTACTTTAGGATACTTTTACATTGTTCTATTCACGCTATTTTCCATGACAACGCTGGGCAGGGCCATCTTGGTTGACTTTGTGTTGGAACTTCCGGTGCTACGGATACGCTGATACCGATTACAAGCAAAACGACAACAAACACAAAATGACTAGCATAATATGTTCAGTTAGAGCAGAGGTGGCCAACCCGTCAGAGACCAAGAGCCACAAGATGGGGGATGGCGAGTGTAAATTATTAGCGGGGGGGGGGGATGTAAAATGGACACAAATTAAGTATTAAGTACAAAAACAAGCACAAACTTCGATATAAACATAAGTCGTGATATGCTTCAGGACTTTGTCACGTTTGGAGCACACTACGAGCTCTGTTATGTACACAACTGTTGTTTTCTAGGTAAAAAGTGGATAAACTCCGTTATCAACACTCGTTACAACGCCACTGACCTGCGCTCACTTTTAGGAAGAAAATAACAGTGTCAGTAGTTTTTAAACCTCCCTCAGTCGTGTGCGGTGCCTTTGCTGAACCTCGTATGTGGTTTATTCCAAACGTGTGACAGAAGAACCGCGTCTCACCAACGAGACTCAAATCACAATCACAATATCACAGATACTTCATACCGCTAGTCTCCAGTTTTCCACTACGCCGGTTTTAAAAGTATTAGCGGCTCGCTGGGCTTGTAAACAAACTGCGCAGCACGAAGATGTAGCAGTGCTTGACCAACAGTGTTACGAACACAACTCGAAAAGATCTGAGTGTTGCGGGGCACCTTATAACTTATATCCACCGCCTTCCAAAGAAGAGGACCTGCGTCTAAGGCTGAAGGCGTTAAATTTAAAACATCCACCCAAACATCCATACGTCTGCTCTTATCATTTTGTGGAGGGGAAACCAACACCAGATCATCCTTATCCCGAGAAATGGCTCGGTTATGAAGCTCCGATGAAGCAAACGCGTTGGGTGCTTGTGAGGCTATCAGATAAGTAACTATTTTATCAGTGGCCACATCTTTTCCTTGCATTCATTTTGTAATTTTAAGTAATTAAGTAAAGAAGTAAATAGACAAGAATGCCTATTTTATAAAAAAAATCATTAAAATGTAGTAGTGTACACTAATGCGAAAATAGCTGACCGGAAGTTCTAACACAAAGGCGGAAGAAACGCACACTTGAAAGTGGGCGTGGCGAAATACGGTGAATATTGATGTTCCATTTTTCTATTATTAGAGATCTTCAATATAATTGTTGCTGATTGTTGCATTGTTGATTCAGTATTGTGTGCATGTAAATAGTGCTTTCAATACAAATATATGAAATTGAATAATGTATACCTTTAAAGGCTCATTTTCTCAAAATGAGTTTCCCCCCATACTCAGAGTCAGTAATTTCCACTTCAGTAACACTTACATGTACCAAAATTTCCACTTTTTCCATATCTATATTCACGTTTTTACATAATTTGCATATCATTCATATCCTGAATTTTATGAATATCATTTTATGCCTAAAAACCAAATACTGGCTGATGTCAGTATTTTCTGATTTATGCATTGATGAGAGAGAGGCACATATCCTTCTGGGAAAATGATCGATTCCAACATGTCAACAAAATCAAGAATTCTGAACTTGACTTTATCCACTGTTTGCATATATTTCAAGAACAGAAATGTAAATTAGTGCATATTTAATTAGAAAATGTATAATGAATATTTAAACAAAAAACTTCAGAAACGTTGTATTTAGGGGTGACCTGCAATAGTTGCTGATTCGACTATAGTCGACTATACCCCCTAGTCGACTATGAACGTCATAGTCGAATGTACCATTCTAACTGCATGGGGGTGTCCAAGGATGTTGCTAAGCATTAGTTGTTACATGAAATGTCTTTGTTTTCATTATATATAGCCTTTTGTCAAATAAAATCATCCTAATTTCTGTTACTAAATTTTTTTAGATGATGTGTGCGCATTAACATTAGGCATCTTCCTTACTACACATTAATAAATCACACCCTGCTGTTGCACAATCCAAATGAGCGGAGCTGAACACGCTAATCTGCCGAGATTATAATGGCTACTAAAAAAACTTCAAAAGTATTTTGAAAAAGATAAAGATGAATCAAACAAAGTAAAAGTTATGTCATCAACTTTCATTTCGGACGACAACAACCAACATGGCATACCATTTAAAACGCGTAAGCGAAAAAAAAAAAAAAAAAAAACATTTCAGCCGTTTGTCGTTTCGGTCGTGTCGTCTCATCTCGGCAAGCATATTTTATTTAAAATATTTGACATGTTGCACAGTGCCTGTCTGACAGTTCAATATGGGCACTGCGCACGGATAATGTTCTCTAACGTTTCATTAAAAAATAAATAAGTAAATAAATAAAAGCTGAATAAAGCCAACCTACCATGTTTATTCATTTATCTGAGTGTTTTAGGTATTTACTTTGAAGTGGAAAAAAGTCCTGAATGAGAACGAGATTCCGTTTAAGGTGCTCTAGATTTAAAAAAAAAATTAAAAATACCTGATTCGACATTTAGTCGACTAAAGGGAAAATCTGACGAATCAGATTCAACTATGAAAATCCTTAGCTGAATACACCTCTAGTTGTATTACAAAAAGCAATTGTCTTAATGTAAGTAATAAACAGGGGAAGCTTCATGGTGATATCTATTAGGTAACCCTTTTACCCTCTTCACCTGTAGTGCCTTAAAGTTTTGGACAAGCATTGAGAATGAACACGGACTCAGCTCATGAGAAGCAGTGTGTGTTATGGGGAGGTAAACTTGGACAGATCTGTTCCTGTGGAAGACAGATGCTCCCTCTAGAGCACTTAACACTTCATAAAAGCCCAGTAGACTTTTTCTTTGCGAAACATGCACAAATGTATCACACAAAAAGTAATCAACTCTGAAACACAAATGCACCATTGATGCCGAACAGGACGCACTCTTTCCAATATAGCCTACATCACAAACAAATAAACCTCATAAAAAATTATAATAAAATCACACACACCCACACATGCACTCTCAAGGGGACAGTGCAGTGTATATTTACTGTGGAGAACTGAGGCATAGCACCGTAGATGTTGGTTCTGGCATCGTCCTTCAAGACGAGAGGAAAACATACGTAATGAAGAACCAAGGGGTGGGGAGAAGAGAGACACTTTTACTACCAGCACTGACGAGCGCCGTCTTTATCTAGTCCCATTACTAAGCTTACCACAGAACAGGCACCAAACATACACACATGCTCAATCGTTCCTATAATCACTGATCTACACTAAAAGGCAAAGGCACAAAGCATCTTAAAACTATACAATACCTGCAGATGAACTCCTATTAAGTGAAACTTACAGTCAAGTTCATAGTACAGCATATACACGTGTCAACAGCCATGCTCAGGTTAGTGTTCTGATCCAACATGTCACATCAATAAATGGCTGAATCTGACCTTCACCATAAAATCAAAGTTAATTAATATCTGCAGCAATGAGTCCACAAATTACAAAGCAACAACAACATAAAAATTGCCCAGGGACAAATCACCCCCACTCCCCCTGTATGTAATCCTTTAATATGTATGGTAAAAACAAGGGTAATATTAATCACTTCACACCATCTGGTGCTGGCAAAAAGACATAAAGGTGGTCATAAAGTCAGTTACAGTAAATTTGTCACCAGGTGTTTTCTGTTCAAATGGGGAGGGAGGGGAAGCAGTGCTCCTCTCCTGTTGGGAGCATCTCTAAATCTTGCTGTTTCTGGAACATTCTTAGGGTACTTGTTTCTGGGAGGTGTGGAAGTATGGCATTTCAGTTAGTCATGTTTTGGCTCTACATCACAATAAATTATGTGGAATTTGCAAGTCTGAAAGCCAAATGTTTTTCTATGGTGTGTGTTTAGCTTTCTGGTTTTCTGGTAGACTAAAATGTTTATGACATACAATGAGCTTTGTCTTGCTCAATCAGGGGAATCAGTTCAGTAAAACGTTAAGGTGGAACATCACAGCAGACATGAGCGGGGCTTTCCTAAGAGTTGAGGCCCACTGTAAGGAATCCTCTCAAACTCATTGTGGATATCTGCTGCCCTCTACTGCTCTGCTGTAAGACTTCCTCAAGATTTTATATATTTGGGCTTCCTGAAAGCCTTAGTGACAAAAATTAAAAAATAGATAAAGGGTTATTCACTTATTCTAGATGTACAATAACATAATAAGGCATTTTCTGCTGAGCTACCTGTGACCACCTTATTCGGCAATTTACACCAAGATGGATTAACCAGATATACACTATATTGGTAATATAGTGTATTAAACGGACATCTTAAAGGTTTCCTTGCGTATGAGGCTGACCTGCTTTGGGTGGGAGCCGTGAGCCCTTCGCTCCAGGAGGACTTGCCCTCTCTGATCTGAGGGTATCTGGCAGTGTGGCTTTGCATTCCCTGCTGCTGTGGCCGATGGGAAGCTCCACCTCAGAGTGCTGCACTTTCCTAGGACCCAGTGGAAGAACACCACCTTCCTCCACCAACACCGCATCCTTCAGCTCCCCTGTACAGAAGGCACAGTGCTACTATCAGATGCAGTTTCATACAGTCTCCCTACTTCTAGGACCCTCTGGAATAATCATCAGACATGGTAAGAAAGAACAATAAAGGCACAAATAACACCTTTTCATAAATATGTCCATTACTGACATGCACAGAGCTTTATTCATAAACATTTCTAATTAACATTATGTTTCGATGCAAAAATCTTCAAACACTAGCCATTCTTCAACATAGGAAAAGACAAGACAATACACAAATAAAATGCAAAAAACAAAAGCATTGTTGACTATCACAAAAAAGAAAATGGTGAAGAGAAATAACTTTTGGTTTAGATAAAAAGACTTAGATAACTCCATCAAACAAGACTCCAGTAGAAAGCTTGCTAATAGAAAGTTGCCAGTAGAAAGCCTGTCAAATCACACATGTACATTCCTGGAGTTTGTTAAACCTTGCAGAATTTTTATTGGAACTAAATTCAGTGGTCTGGTGCCACAAAGATATTGTTTTGCAACAAAAATCTGAGGTTGATGGACATAAAAAGGAAGTTGTGGTCATGCAGAAAAGAATGCATCATGGTTTGGCGTTCCACCATTATAATAATCTCAAGCACACCTACCCATACTGACAGACATAATCCACTGACAACACCATTGAGTTTCTACATTGGAAATAATGACTAAAGGAATTCCACATAAAACACACCCCAATAAGTGGCACACAGCAGATTACAGTTAAAATGTCCCTAAACTAATTATTTGCAGCTTGTAATGAGCACAGTTACATAAATTGTGTCATATTTCTAATTATATTAATGGATAAAGTAATTTTACTGAAAATACACGTTTTTTCAAAATATCATCCGTTTTGTTTTTCCTATGAAGTGAAATCTAGCAACGCAGACTTTTGCAAATTACACCAACATGACTGTAATTTATACAGAACCATCCTGACGCAGATAATGTAAAGTACAACCACAAACACTATAGATGTCCTATGGTAAAATTACATCACATATATACATATGTCTGGAAAACACTATGGCCTCTGAATAGAAGACTTGATTGTTGTTCTATTATTAATAATAATTTGTATTAGCATTCTTACTAACTAAGAATGTACTTGTGTCACCTAGAATTTCATATGTGATACTCTCCAAGTTTACTCTAAATAATTTGATATCTAATATTAAGTTTTTATTAGCTATATTAATACTGATCTAGAAAGCTACCCGTATGCCTCTCAAGTACATAAGCATAATCAAATTTGATCAATAGCGATCAACGGAAATGTCACTTTGAGGACCACGGCCCCTCCCTTTTGGGCGTGTGTCAACGTTGTCCACGTGCTTTGTCTGCGTCAGTGGTATTCCGTGGTGAGGGCTATGTCGTGTGAATAATGTGTCTCACCTGTGAATCGTCTCGTAATCACGTAGGGCTAATGTGGTTTGTCTATTTAATGTGCGCTCGCGCAGTGTCCTGTGCTCGTCGTTGTCTAATGTTTACACGTTGTGTGTAAGGCTTCTATGTTTTTCGTGCGCTTTATGCGCTTTATTTGTCATTAAAAGCAACCGTGACGTCAGTAAGAAGGGTTTCCGTGTCTCATCCTTCGCCACAGCCACAGCGTCACAGAACGACGAGCCTACTGAGACACCAACGTCATGCCAGGCTACAAGCCAAAGCCCAAAAAGGGCAAGAAGCCCAGCAAGCGGCAACACCACGCGTCTTCCTCCCCCCTGCGCCGCAACTCCACGCCGACTCCGGAGCAGCTGAAGCGGGATCCCGAGTGCTCCTATCTGCTGTGTGCGGCTCGGGAGACCGCTACACCGGAGTTGGCGGAGGAGTACCGCAAGACAGCGGTGCGGGTGTGGCGGGAGAGACATCCCTGGCCTTCCCGGGAGCTCTCGCCTGTACGGGTCGGCGTCCCCGAGCTATATGGGGCAGAGGGCGAGCTGGAGAAGGACTCCTTCCCGCACCACGAGACCACGCCCACGCTGGAACAGCTAGAGCAGGACCCAGTGTGCGCTGCTCAGCTGGCCGCGGCTCGTGAGTGCCTGGACCCCGAGAGGGCGGACTTGTTCCGCGAGGATTTGGAGACACTCCTTCCCACGCCCTCTCGCCTCTGAGGGTGGGCTCGTGCATCATCAGAGCCACCCAGTCCACCTCAGAGAGCGAGTTCGGGGCCGAGGACTCCGAAGAGGAGGAGCAGGAGGACGAAGAGGAAGGTTACCCTCCATCGTTATGCGACGCCTCCACCGTCTACTACGGCGAGGAGGGGGAGGAAGCCTACCCCCCGTCGGTGAGCAAGGCTTTCCCCGTCGACCACGGTGAAGAGGATGAGGAGGAGTCGGATGATGAAGACTACCTCCCTCCGCCCGTAGGTTCCACTCTTACCATAGAGGAGGGCGGGGAGGAGGAGGAAGAGGACTACCCCCCGTTGGAGTGCTCCACACCCACCGCCGACTACGGTGAGGTGGAGGAGGACTCCTATACGGAGGAAGAGGAGGACAATCCGCCTTCCTCGGAGAGATCAGCTGGGACCGTCAAGGGGAGTGCGGAGAGCCGTCCACCCTCTGATCGCTCCGCACAGGGCATCTGCCAGCCACGCTGCACCAAGCGCGTACGCCAGCCACGCTGCACCAAGCGCGTACGCCAGGCGCGCTGCACCGGGCACGTTCGCCAGGCGCGCTGCACCGGGCACGTTCGCCAGGCGCGCTGCACCGCGCACGTCCGCCAGCCACGCCACTCCCAGCGGAGGCTTCGCAGCAAAGGCTGGAGGAGGACCGACCCCCGCAGCGCCTGCAGTTCCCGATCTCTCTCCTCTCATCGCTCTACTCCTGGCGCGTAGCCTGGCGCCTGTTTCATGTTTGTCCGTCCCAGTGTTTGTGAGTCTTCCCGTATGTGTGCCGAATCCCCTATTCCCGTTTGTTCCTCTGTGTGTGAATGTACCGGTGTGTGTATTCGTGTCTGTTCCGTTGAGTGTGTCTAACGTCTTCTCCCCTGTATTCCCAGGGAGGTGGTTCTAGGCGGTTCGTGACGGACGCTTCGCCGAGGGCAGTCACCTCCCAGACGCAGGACTGAGCGCGTCGGATCCGCCCTTCGTTGTGGGTTCGGGGCACTCGGTCCTGTTGGCACCCCGGGACGGGTAGTGCCCTTCGAGGGGGCGTCTGTCTAATGTTTACACGTTGTGTATAAGGCTTCTATGTTTTTCGTGCGCTTTATGCGCTTTATTTGTCATTAAAAGCAACCGTGACGTCAGTAAGAAGGGTTTCCGTGTCTCATCCTTCGCCACAGCCCCAGCGTCACAGGAAAATACTAAATATCATTCAAATATTTAGTATTTGAACATGCCTACAAAACAGACATTACAATTCACACATCAACAGAACAAAAATAGTACACACAGGCCTGTCGCGATAATTTCATTACCGTACAATAATTTTTTTAACCGCGATAATTTTTGCTGATGTCGATAATTGGCCATTGGGTTTCCGCACAAATTTGTTTACATGAGAATAAACTGCAACTACGTTAGATTTCAGAAAGGCACGCAGTGCTGCTCTCTCACACCCCCTCCCCCGAATCTGTGATCAGAGAGCGACATCTACCGGTTAGGAAATGAGTGCAGTATATGGAGAGCGTATGCATCAGTAACAGTGCCTCCACACACATAGGTGGAGATGTGATATCTCGCGAACGTATTCGAGGCTAATAGGATTCGAAATAATTAGCTTTTTATCACATTATTTAATGGTTGTTTATTATAGTGACCTTAGCACGTGACTCCGGCCACCTCGTGCGAACCTCCGCGAACGGCAAAAAGGTTCCAGTGCCTGAGCAGACAAAGAGCAGCCCTGATGCATCCCAGCTCGTTTAGGGTGAAAGGAGGGTGTTCGGGCACCTCAGCTGAGTGGGTGGTAGTGCAGATTGGGCGCGCCCGCACTCCAAGCACAACAACTGTCAAGAAAGGTCAACAATCACCCACCATGAACACTATGTTCTTGCTCATCCTGTGGGGGGTGGTGGCACCTCCCCAGGAGGGAAGAGCAGGTAAACAAGACACCGTAACTCTACATACCAGATTTACAGGATCCTGGCTGGCGACTGTGTGTACCCCAATGATTGTTGTTTTACTATTGATTTTATTCTGTGTACCTTGTTTGCGGTCTCTCCTGAGGAGGTGTGTCTTGCAGGCTGCAGACACGGCGCTAAAACCCAAGAACCTCACGATGAGGACAGATGTCAAGGTCACCAATCTACCACCTGATGTTGATTCATTTACTGTCAATGTTGATGATGATAATGATGATTCAGGTAACTAATTCTTTGAATAATGTTGTAATGAGGTAATTTGTTTGACCATCCATGTACTTCCTGCAAGTGATGCTACGATCGAAAGCCTGTATTGGAGTGATCTGTAGTTGATGTAATTTGTCCATAAAGGACAAAAAGGAGGGAAATGTGATGGAAATGTGATGATTTCCATTTATGTCAGGCTTTCTTAGTATACATTAAACACATTAGACACAGGTGTTAGAGATAGAAGACTCTTGTAATTCCAGGACGAAACATGAGAGAACATGAACACGTTAAGATTGAGCGTTTTGAAAATAAACAACCAAAAATAATGTGATAAAAAGCGAATTATTTTGAATCATTTCAAGTATATGTATAAATATTTAACTTAAATAAGTTTAACGTGCTGGGAAATATTGAAATGGACTTTGAAAGTGACGTACAAGTGCTTGTATTCTACCTTGTAAAGGTGTATGAACACTGCAAACAACACTGCAAACATGACTTTGTTTGCAGTGTTTGAGGCCCTCATGCACGGGCAGAGCCACCTTGATTACATCATTTTCGTCACGCCGCTCACGACGCGTAAAATATAAACCAGGCTTAACTTGCTATGTAGCCAAAGAGATGCTGCCGTTAAATACAGTCTAAAAGAAAACATTTATAAACATGCTGCAAATATTTGACAAGCAGTATGAACTGCCAAAGAAAACCTATATCTCCCAAACTGCCATTCCAACCTTATATAATGAAGTGAAAGATGGCAATCTGAAGGAGATTAAAGACATCTAATTTTACTCTGCCACTACAGATATGTGGTCAAGTTCAAATATGACCCCATACATGAGCTTTACAATACATTACATTACTGCAAACTGGTGTAATTGTATTATTATGGTACGATATTATTATTGTGGCACATTGTCTTAAAGCTCCTTTGGGGAGCCCAGAAGCAAGAAAAAATTATATAATGGCACTTTAAAATAACAATATTATCGTTTATCGCAATAATTTCTGGGACAATATCTGAAAATGTTGTTATCATGACAGGCCTAGTTACGCATAATCATTTGAGATTTAGTCACATGCAAAATTAGCTTGATGACTTCCAGTCTAGCAACTGTCCATGTCCACATAAAGGCATAAAGACTATTATGGATCAAAAATGGTTTAAATTTAATCTTTACACAAGGGTTAGCATTTTCACCCAAAATATTTGGCATCCTTTCCTCTTTTTCACTAGAAGATTTACAACAAGTAGGCCTGTAAGGTGAACATCGAAAATTCCTTCAGAAAAAGAATTCCGCTCCGCGCTCTCCGTACCAAACACGCTTCAGCTCATAAAAAGAACGAGTTATGTTGAGTTTTAAAAAAAGTTTCACCGCTCAAAATACAGTACTTTTTTGTTCGCAGCGTTTAATGGAAGGACTAGTGCCTGGCAAGGCGTATGTACATATTCGGCAGGCGTAATAACACTTTGGCTCGCGAGAGGTGCCACGGTTGAGACGTCATCACAATGGACCAATCGGATCGCTGGTATGTCAGCTGAGCTAGTAAACACAAGCAGACGTCGTTGTAGAAGCGCGTTCATCCAGCGTAGGCCTGTGTTGAAAAAATCGATTTTCCGATTCAGAATCGATTCGCATATGATGATCTGATTATCGATTCGTACGTCCAAAGATCGATTTTTTAGTGAACTTTTACCCCCGCCTCGTCACTGAATTCACGCAGGCGTGCTCGGTCTAACTAACTGTAAAACGACTTGGCGTCGGACAGTGCCGGTAACGACGATAGTCAAATCGGAAATCTAAAAACAGAAGGACAGTTTATCCAGTGTCAGTGACTATTTACAGTTAGTCCGTGTCACTGACCGTTTACCCAGTGTTTTTACAGTTTAAAAAAAGTTAAAAATGTTCTTGTAACGTTGGGCGCAAGGCGATGGACGAGACAGAATCCTTTGCACTTTCCAAATCGTTACGTTTATTACATTTACCGAAGCGCAGACAGCGCACATAAAACACGTTTACATAGAACGTGTGTGACTCAAACAACGACGAGCACAGGACGCTGCGTGAGCGCAAATTAAATAGACAAACCACATCAACCCCACGTGATTACGAGACGAGCCACAGGTGAGGATTATCACAAGACGCACCCGCACCCATGGAGATACACCGACGTAGACGATTAGACGCAGACGACGTTAACACGCCCAAAACCGAGGGGTCGGGGACCGTAACGTGAGAGTTCTGTTCTTATATTCTCACTTTAAAGAAAAATACACGTTTACATTTTATACTTTCAGTTTATTAAGTGTGAGCACTTTTAAAATAAAAATGCATTTGGTAGCAACAGCTTATGGGTGAATTCTTAATTATTTAAATCATAATAATAATGCACTGGTTAGTGTCCCAGTAGGAGCCCACTGTTGCAGATATAGACACCTCAAAGATGTCCTCTGTTTATTGGCCTGGATTACCTTTCTGGAAGGTAGATTTATGATGACCCTTTTCACCAGTCTTCCAGCCATCAGTAACTACCAACTACCAGTAACTATTTGCTGATTAATATCGATATAATACTAGTTTTAACATGTTGCTTCTGTACACAGTCAGGAAACAGCTCATAAATACATTTTTAATAACACTAAACCCCGAATTGGATCGAATCGGATCAAATCGATTAAATCGAAAAAAATCGATTCTTAATCTTCAGAATCGGAATCGGATCGATTCTTGGAATTTGAATCAATACCCAGCCCTAATCCAGCGGTACCGAAGAAGAGGAAATCTCGTCCAAAAGTGTTAAAAAAAAAGAAATCTTCAAAACGTAAGGTTTGTTACATGCATATATCGTCTGTTAAGCATGAGGAAATACAGAATTTCAGCACAAGGTGGAATACTTATCGAAATAGTCATCGGAAGTGGCTAGAGTTGCGGGGCGAGTGCAGAGATGTAGCAGAAAGTTTCAAACAGTCTTGAACAGGATTCGAAGAACTTCCCGATGATGCGGCTTTCCATCCCACATGCTACCGGAGGAATATTGACAAGCGAGAGATCGAAAGAACTCCGACCAGGAAACTTCGGTCCAGATCAAGCCTCTCCATCTCGAGCTCTGGCCCCGTTCTTCCTGCCATCTGCATCATTTGCAAGAAAGGCTGCAAATTTGTCATCGCGGGTGGCAGGCGCCAAAAAGAAGCTTTGACAAAAACACAGACTTTAACTGCAGGTAAGACTGTGTATCACCCTCACCCCCACCACACAGTAGGTAGTCTATGCAAATGCATCCCATCCCCCAACACACACACACACACACACACAGGGGCGCACATGTCCCCTCCAGATTTATATTATTATTTATATCTTATTATTATAAGATTTATATTATATATATTGTACAGCTTGGTCCCCCTCACTTCAGAATTTCCATCTGCGTCACTGCACACACACACACACACACACACACACACACACACACACACACACACACACACACACACACACACACACACACACACACACACACACACACACACAGATGTTGGGAGAAGTTGAATGACTATGTAGCCTACACTGCTACACAATCCTTGTATTTGTCTAATTCTAATATCAATGTATGTCTGAATTGCCATAATGTGTTGTGCATGTGTGTGGGTGTGAAATTACTTTCCAATACATAACTATGCCTATAATATATAAATAAATACTAAATAGTGCATTATTGTATATAAAGTGGGCATAAAATAATATTAATCAATGCTATTGTTGTTGATAATTATTTTATGCCCACTATAAAATTATATTTTGGGAGATTCCTTTCTGTAGGTTATATTTGACAGCACTAGGCAGGTTGTCATTTTTTCCAGTGTGTTGTCGTAAATCGGGTTACGTGATTGGTTTAGCGTGGTCACGCGGTTTCATGTGATGTCAAAATCGTCATTCAGCGCGAGGAAAATAGTTCTTCAGAAAACATCTCGGTTTAAACAAAGTACAGGATTCTGTGACGCGAAACTTTTTTGGTAAGTGCAATATAACCTGATCCTCAGCTAACGGGCATGTAGTTCGGAGAGCGCGGATCGGATCAGAACGACAACGGGGTTCACCTTACGGCCTAAAGAAGTTAACACCTCACACTAACACAATCATTAAATTATCGGCTAGTATTACGCTATAATTCCACTAACAAGAGAAAATAATATATTCCTTGCCAATTTAAAGTTTATCAATTTGTAGAAAATATATGACTGAATTTTACTGGAAACATTTTTAATTCTGTAAGTTAAGATCCAGGTGTGCATTCATGGTACACATAGCAACAAACAGGTAAATAAATAAGCAAAGGAACATTAAACAGAACCAAATACTGGTAAATAGGCTTCGAAATGCTTTAAGATACAAAATGAGAGTCCGCAATTAAGGGTTGTTAAGAGGCAGCATATATAGATATGAGAAACAGGTGCTGTTAATATTGTGGGGATTTCGAGCGAGGCGTTGGATTCTGGGAAGTGCAGTGCCAGTTAGGGGTGGTAGATGTGACATAAATGTAATATGAAAATTACTTCACTGTTAACTAACCTTGGCTGCAACATTTAAATAAAGGAGATGGTTGAATGAAAACAGTCAACAAAGCCAGGCAGTAAGGGCCATTGTCAACTAAATAAATGTTCAAAAGAGTTAATGATTTAATAAAGATTTAAAGCTAAACTATGCCACTGTAGTGAGTGCACACCTGAGAAAAATGATTGGCATATTCTTGCAACTACAGCCACTGTCTGCTGGAGCGGGGAAGAAAGAGGCTTTAGGAAGTCTTTGATCTCTTCGAACACACCTAAGGTTGAGTGATCAGACAGACCATTTGACTTATGAAAGAGAGATGGAGGCTATACTCAGAGTAAATGCTACAAAACTGTTGCCTAACTCTGCTAAAATTGAATGGTCAACTGCAAAAACCCTTCAGTAATGGCTCTTTCATAAGCATAAAATGTATTGTACTTATTATGCAGTTCCTGCAACTTGGAAAACAAAAGACAACTCACCTTCACAAACATATTGAGGTTGGCCCAATGGTATGTCTCCATTTGAGAGGAACTTCTTCATCCTCTTCAGGATTTTCTTATGGGTTTTTGATGGGTGAAAGTTCAAGGCATGGCATCTTTATCAAACATATTTACCACGCGTTAGGGTTCGCACATGCACAAATGACAAGACAAAGCACCATCTGGCACTGTGTATAACAAACATCCAAGTCACGTTTTTCTTTACTTTTATATTTAACACATTTTTGAAGTTCCATTAGGTTACAATTGACTATAATCTGGCTACAAATCCTGTACCAAATATTCTGTATACCTGATAGTATATTGTGGACAGCAGGTCTTGTTCATGACAGGCTTGTAAACATACTTGCCACTTCTAAAGACAAAGGACACAGTAAGAATAATAAACAAACAAGGTTAAAGGGCAAAGTTGATGAAAGTTCATCAGAGACTTGTTAATAAAAGTGGTCTCTATAGACATGTGCTTATTGGATGAAATTAGAACCAGTCGGATAGTGCAACTTTAACCATATGAACCACATGACCTGGGATTATTGTTCAAATAAAAGCAGTTTCAGGGTGCCACCAAGAGCCTTCATTCAGGGCTCTGTAGGAGACACATACTCTATCTTACAAGTATAAATAATAGCTGAGAGGAATTTACATCAATTTTTTTCCAAAAAAGCTTTTTGACTGGTTGAAATTAGATCATCTCAAGTGAAGAATCAGTAGATAAATGGTTGTGAGAGGTCATAAATGTTTTCATGAGCAGGTACATTTCTCTATGAATGTAAGGAGTAAAGAACAAAAATGATATTACACACCTTCTCCATCCCCTATCAATCAGATCCTGGTAGTCCTGAACTCTCATTGCATGGGACCACATACCTGCATAAGAACATCAATAGACAATACAAATGAAGACAATGCACTGATTTATTATTCATTCATTCATTCACAATGTTTGTACTGGTTAAAAAACAATCTTGACAGAAGAAAAAGGGAATTCTGTCCTTAATGCCTGCACAGCAGCGTCTGAAACACATTAAATGTAAATGTGCCATATTTTGTCAATTGTGATTTTTTTCACCGCAATCGAAATTTGTCCTCCCCTTTTAACTCATCTGTGCAGATAGAACACACACACACACACACACACACACACACACACACACACTAATGATTACTAGGGGGCGGTGAATCACACGTAGTTTCAACAAATAGACATTGAGTTAATTGAGACAAAAATACAAAGAACTAAATTACAGTAAAAAAAACAAAAGCATAAATTACTGATTCCATTTTACTAAATTACTATTCTACAACATAATTTTTTTATTTTGCTTACTGACAATGCCCTGACTGGAAACAGCAGCACTGTCCATAAGGCACTTTGGCAGCATGGGGCTGAGTACGTTTCTCAAGAGTAAAACAGGATATGATGTCATAAGGATTCTGGTACTACAAGCCCTCATGTTTCCAGCCATCAACCAGGAACATACTTTTAGACTGCCACCCAAAACTACTAAACAATTACAAAACTATGACAGGACCTCTCTAATGCATTCCCAGTAGACACAAAGTTTCAATATGGAGTTTCATCGTGGGCTTCAAGATTTGTTTTGGTCTTTATACAGTGGCGTCATTTTCATGCAAGTATCACATCAGCACAATATTCCAGCAACTACAAAAAACTGGGAAAGCACAAAACCGGCCTGCACATCCAGTTAAAAGCAACATCATCCCCTCCCAGCCATAATGTTTGTTGTCATGGAAACCGAGGTAAGAGAGGGTCCTTTGTGTCCAAGCTTATCAAATCTTCAGCGTGTGCCTGTTGTGCCTGCTGCCCTGGCATAACAAGGGCAAAGCACAATAGTCCTGATTACATTTAGATAAAGCACAAGGGTCACCTAATGAACAACAGCCACCTAATGAACAACACACACCTAATGAACAACACACACCTAATGAACAACACACACCTAATGAACAACACACACCTAATGAACAACACACACCTAATGAACAACAGCCACCTAATGAACAACAGCCCATTCTGTCATCTCTTACATGATAAAGCTCCTGAGACACTGAAACACGTTTGTGTAAAATATACAATAACATACGGCAGCAACAGAACTAATGCAGTGGACTGTTCATCGTCTCCGAGTGTTGTGTCAACAGAACTAATGCAGTGGACTGTTCATCGTCTCCGAGTGTTGTGTCAACAGAACTAATGCAGTGGACTGTTCATCGTCTCTGAGTGTTGTGTCATCAGAACTAATGCAGTGGACTGTTCATCGTCTCTGAGTGTTGTGTCAACGATCCACCTGATGAGGTCTATATCCCTGGTGAAAAACCCCAGTTGTGACTCAATACCTACAGTATTAATTTGGATCCATGTAGACTTCTAGACAGTCTTGGCTTTCAGTGTATATCAACAGTGAATTTTTTTTTCTTGGTACTTGGGATATTCTAGGCAGCATACCACTGAAACAAAGGTCATCGCACTAGACAATCTCATTCATTATGTGAATAGTATTAAAAATAAATACAAATTTAACCACCACACATGATCAGTCATGAAATGAACACTAGGTTATTTAGTTAAGACTTTATTTTTTCCTTGTTCCCCATGTGCTAACTGTCAGCATCTTGGAGACGTCACTATTTTAATGTTGATAAAATCTGCAGAACAACAAAGCCATAAATATGCAATATTATCTGTGCTTTAAAATATCTGGTTTCAGCAGGCATACAACTTTAGGACAAAATTAAAAGCCATTTTTAAATATAAAATAATCTTTCAGAAACATGTGATCACTGGAAATAAGATATACGTCACAATCGAGATGCGACAACGCGGATTCTATTTGTTTAAATGTAGCTGTGAGTTTGACACAAACCAGCACAAGAAGACCATCTGCCCTGTCAAAATAAAAGTCAACACTCTCAAGGATTAAACTGTTAAACTTGACCTATCTAAGTTGACTGTGTAGTTCAGCGAATGGACACTCGAGCACAACTTCACTAGCTTCCATATGTCTAACTTACACAACAAGCGTTATATATGTTATACACCGTTAGCGTAGCTACGACTGCCCGAGTGAGGCTAGGTCGCCTAGCTTAGCTAACCCGAGTAGCTCATTCTGTTAAATATTTTGCTAACTCATGTTAGAGTAAAAGTGGATGATGTTATGTTCGCTACCTAGCTAACCTTAACTTGAGTCCGCTACTATAAGTTATAGCTAGTTTTTCCTTAGCTAAGCAATATATACTCAACATAATACTGGGAGTTACTTCGTGAAGATAGCACAGCTAACAGACTTGCTAACCCAGACCGTCTCCTGAATGTTAGCCAGCCAGCTGAAACACACAGGCGTATTAAACGACGTTGTTCCAACATGTTACTAATTACATGTTACTGTACTAACATATTCACCCGTTTAGTCCGTACAGGGTGTAACGGGCCTGCGGCGTCAGCCCACCAGCTCACACCACCACCGCGGATAGGTGCGTAGTTAACCGGACTAACAGTTCGACCCGTTCACGCCACTCACCGTGTGATAAATTGCCCTTGTCGTTTTTACAGTAGCCACACCGGTGTCCATCGTCTCCTCCGAAGTACTCCACTACAGTGTACGAGCCCCCGGCCGCCATCACCTGCTCCTGCGGTTCCGCCTGACAGGAACCGGCTGCTGCCAACATCAACGCTTCTTCCGCCTGAGCATATATTATATGAAATGTCATGCCATGCCTATATGATTTTTACGAAGATGTCACATAAGTTTTTCTACACACATCCTGCGCTAGATGATCATAGCGACAGGTGTATAATATCTGGAGGATGTTCATGTCACAGACTGATTAACTAATCTAATGGTCTCTGGTCATCTTTTCATGTGATTTCTCAAACTCGCCTGTTTGTTGAGTACCTAAATTAGCACTATGCACTAATTATCTGTGATTATTTGCACTTATTGATATATATGAACTTCCTGTTTAAGTGAGCCTATATTTAATTGAAATAGTAAGTAGTAGTCTGGTTCAAGGGTATCTTGAATTTTTACCTATCTATGCTACTATCTAGGATGTATTTTGTGAACACATGCAAAGCATCTGTAAGTCGCTCTGGATAAGAGCGCCTGCTAAATGCCCAAAATGTACATGTAAGATGAAGTGTGATGAATTAACTGCTACCAATTTCTTTCTATAAATGACCCAACTGACTACAGCACACCCCAGTAACCCTCCAGTATCCCACAGCCAATTATCCCTTAACATAAATTAACCCCCACAGCCAAATGGCCCTCAACAACTATCCCCTCGGCTAAATATCCCTTCAACAACAACCTCAACAGACAAAACAATGATCCCATTAGCCTATAATAGCCTTTAACCAAAACTGTCCTGACAGTTAAACATCCCTTCAGACTCAAATACCTCACTGCAAATAACATTTTGTGTTTAAACAGGATTTAACATAATTTAACCGGATTGCAGGATTACATTGCAGTGTTACATTGCCACTTCCACTGTATTTTTACATGTGTTCGTAAGAATGTTTCAAAATTGCTTTATTATCCAAGTTCTGACTCTCATCTTCTCTTTGGACATGACACAGATGTAAATGTGCCACTGGCTAAATTAAGCCATGTAAAACAAGTTTTCATTTGTTTTTGTTTTTTTTCATTTGATTATTCTAATTGTTTTTAATAATAATAATGGGAAAGCTTAACTTTTCCTTGGTTATTTATTTAACAATAAATAAAGCACTTTGAGCTGCATGTATGTATGAAAGGTGCTATACAAATAAAGATTATTATTATTATTATTATTATTATTATTATTATTATTATTATTATTATTAATAGATAATTGTATTAAAATCCCTGATAAATATAATAATAAACTAAAATCCTGAAATCCACTTTTTTTGGTCTGGTTACTCCTGTACTATCATTACATTTATGTTTATTTGCCAACAAATAATTCAGTATAATAATAATAATAATGTCACGTTGAGGACCCCGGCCCCTCCCCTTTGGGCGTGTGTATACGTAGTCCACGTGCTTTGTCTGCGTCAGTGGAACTCCGTGGTGATGGCTGATGTCGTGTGAATAATGTGTCTCACCTGTGAATCGTCTCGTAATCATGTGGGGCTAATGTGGTTTGTCTATTTAAAGTGCCCTCGCGCAGTGTCCTGTGCTCATCGTTGTCTAGAGTCTACACGTTTCTGTGTTAAACGTTATATGTTTCTCGTGCGCTATTGCGCAATCTCTGTGAGGAAAAATAAAAGTGACATCTGTCGGAAGGATTCGGTGTCTCGTCCTTCGCTCCACCCCGTTCGTCACAGAACGACGAGCCGACAAGAGACACAAAATGCCAGGCTACAAGGGGAAGCCGAAGAAGGGCAAGAAGCCCAGTAAGCGGCATCACCGCTCTTCCTCTTCTCCTCCACGCCGCGAAGTTTCGCCCACTCTGGCTCAGCTCGAGGAGGACCCGGTGTGTGCTCACCAGCTGGCCACCGCCCGAGGGCTGGAGAACAGGGACCCCGAGCTGGCAGAGATCTTCCGGCAGGGCGCGGTGAGGATCTGGAGGGAGAGACACGCTCCTCCAGCCCACGCTCTCTCGCCTCTGAGGGTGGGCTCGTGCGTCATGGGTGCTACCGAGTCCACCCCAGAGAGCGAGTTCGGAGAGGAGGACTCCGAGGAGGAGCAGGAAGAGGAGGGAGACTACCCCCCCTCGCTGTACGACACGTCCACTGTGGACTACTGTGGAGACGGAGAGGGCTACCCCCCGTCGCCCGATGACGCATCCACGGTGGACTACGGTGGAGAGGAGGAGGACTACCCCCCGTCGCTGAACGACACATCCACGGTGGACTACGGTGGAGACGGAGAGGGCTACCCCCTGTCAGCGGAGGACGCATCCACCGTCGACTACGGGGAGGAGGAGGAGGAAGAGTCCGAAGAAGAGGACTACCTCCCTCCGCCCGTGGGTCCCTCTACCACCATGGAGAAAGGAGGGGAGGAGTATGACGAGGGGGATTATACTCCGTCCGAGGGCTCCTATACGGAGGAGGAGGAGAGTCCGCCCTCCGTAGAAAGAGCAGCTGGGACTACGAGGAGTCGTCCACCCTCCGATCGCTCTGGCGAGAGTATGATGGACTGCTCCCGGGGTGGCAGCCCGGAGCAGTCCATGGAGTGGAGCCAGGGGTCAGAGGAGGGAATGGACACAGTGGAGGAGCTCCCTCGCGCTGCACCCTGCGCGTACGACAGCCGCGCTGCACCCTACGCGTACGACAGCCGCGCTGCACCCGACGCGTACGACTGCCGCGCTGCACCCGACGCGTACGACAGCCGCGCTGCACCCTACACGTACAACAGCCGCGCTGCACCCGGCATGTCCGCCAGCCGCGCTGCACCGGGCGGTGGCTTCGCAGCACCGGTCGGAGGAGGACCGTTTGCTGCAGCTCCCGATCTCTCTCCCCTTGTCGCCCTACTCCTGGCGCGTAGCCTGGCGCCTGTTTCGTGTGTGTGTGTGCCAGTGTTCGTAAGTCTACCCGTATGTCTACCCAATCCCTTTTTCCCATTTATTCCTCTGTGTATAAGTGTTCCTGTGTGTGTGTTTGTAAATGTCCCGTTCAACTTGTCTAACGTTTTTTCCCCGGTCTTCCCAGGGAGGGTGTGCTAGGCGGTCCGTGGCGGACGCTTCCCCGAGGGCAGTCACCTCCCAGACGCAGGACTGAGCACGTCGGATCCGCCCATCGTCGTGGGTTCGGGGCACTCGGTCCTGTTGGCACCCCGGGACGGGTAGTGCCCTTCGAGGGGGCGTCTGTCATGTTGAGGACCCCGGCCCCTCCCCTTTGGGCGTGTGTATACGTAGTTGTCACGTAGGGCTACGCCCCCCTCTCCCCGCTGTCACTCCAATGTCTGTTCCTCGTGTTTTCTGTTATTCCTTGCCCGTTCATCCCGCCCCGCTCGTTTGTCTTTGTGATTCCTTGTTTATTACCACGCCCCTCGTTATTACCGTCACCTGCCCCTCGTTTAATGTCATTGTATATAAGTCCCGTCATTCCCCAGTCTGGTATCCGTAGTTTTGTCTACTCTGTCGGTTTGTGTTGTTCACGCTGTCATTGTACTTAGTCCTGATCGCCCGTTGTTCTCTGTTCTGTGTTACCTTGCCTTGATTTTGTTTTACCTGATTCGTTATGCCCCTGTATTTGTCCCACCTTGATGGCTCTCCCGTTACGACCCCTGCTTGTTACAACGACTCTGCATACGGTATGTCCTTTAATAAATCTCGCTCATCTCAGCGTTTGTGTCCGTCTCCTCGCTCCGTTGCGTATGCAACGTTACAGTAGTCCACATGCTTTGTCTGCGTCAGTGGAACTCCGTGATGACGGCTATGTTGTGTGAATAATGTGTCTCACCTGTGAATCGTCTCGTAATCACGTGGGGCTAATGTGGTTTGTCTATTTAATGTGCGCTCACGCAGTGTCCTGTGCTCGTCGTTGTCTAGAGTCTACACATTTCTGTGTTAAACATTATATGTTTCTCGTGCGCTATTGCGCAATCTCTGTGAGGAAAAATAAAAGTGACGTCTGTCGGAAGGATTCGGTGTCTCGTCCTTCGCTCCACCCCGTTCGTCACAAATAATAATAATATATTATATATAATATATTTCATTTATAAGCACCTTTCACAACACTCAAGGACACTTTACAAGAAATAAATAACAAATTATGCAGAGAACACAAAATGCACTAAAGGACACAAAACATACAATAGACAATAAAATAAATCACAGGGAATAGGCTATTTCGAGTTTTGAGTCTAGATTTAAAAAGGAAGAGAATCAATGTTACGGATGTCAGGTGGGAGGGAGTTCCAGAGTTTGGGAGCAGAGCGACTGAAAGCTGCTTCCCATGGTACTCATACGAGCAGGAGGCACAGAGAGATGAGTGGAAGAGGAGGATCTGAGCGAGAGGGAGGAAGATACAATATTGAGAAAATTGGACAGATATGGGTGGACAAGATTATGGATGGCCTTGAATGTAAAGAGACAGATTTTGAAATGTATTCTATATTTAACAGGAAACCAGTGGAGTTGTTGAAGGACAGGTGTAATGTATTGGAATGTATAGGAGTTTTAATAATACGAGCAGCTGTATTCTGAACCAGCTGAAGCTTATGGAGGGATTTATGAGGAAGACCAAAGAGGAGAGAATTGCAGTGTTATTTCAAGTGTGATTTCAATTTACTGTATGGAAATTGTTGATGTCCACCTAATATTACCACCATTGTTACAGTAAAAACTATTTAAGTAAAACAAAATTCAGTAGTTTCCCCACTTGTTTATGCTTGTTAAATTGTAACTACAATGTGTAGCTTAGTTGGTCTTACTAAATACAGTTGAGTTGTGGCAGTCCAACTTTACATAAGCGAGTATAGTATAATGTAAGATTTTAATAAGATAATAAGATCTTTGTTGATATTAATCAACACAATCATGTAAACCAAAAGAAAAACTATTTTGTTGGGTTTGTGTGTGTCAGTTTAGTTAGCTAGACACATATCTATTAATTAAAACCAAGCTAACCATAATACCGTTGTCTTGGTTTTACTTAATACAGTCATGTTGGTTTTACAGTTGAAGGTTAATAATATGATTTCATTACATCCAAAAGAACTCAGTTGGGTAGAAATTGTTGACATAACTGGATTAAGTAAATCCAACGAATTATTTTTTAGAATGTAGTCAATACGGGAGGTAACAAGGCTATGAACAAGAATAGAAGCAGTAAGGGGGTGAAGGGGGGCGTATTGCTTCTTTGAGGATATGCATCCAAAAACAGCAGAATAAATGTATAAACCGCCACCCTTCCTGCCCCAAGTGTGGATATGTAACCACCAGGGGGCAGTGTGAGCTGCGTGGTTATTGTATTCTACGCCCCCGCCGGCTGGTGTTCGTCGTCTCACCTCCGCACTCCGCCGTCACATTTAGTCGCACAGCTTGCTAGCTTATGATATAACTTTCATCAGGAGCACGATATTTATTAATTTATTTTTACCTTGAAACGATAACTCGCGTCGTGTAGATAATATATGATATCTTTTTTCCTTTTGTAGCTAGCTATAAGTACTGAACACCTTTGTTCTATCACACTTTAGAGGACTGTTGACATTCTTCATTAATTCTCTCAACGTTGTTCTCAACTAGCTAATCGGCTAGTTAGCGAGGAGCTAACAGCTAACGTTTGTGTTTTACCACTCAGGTAAGTTAAATAGCTGTGATTTTCTCCAAGTAGCTAACTAGATACATACCACCTTCAATGATTCGACCTATTAAAATATAGCAAACGATACACCGTTATTTAGCAAAAACAGATCTAGCTATATGCTAACTAGTAGGACTGTAGCATGTAGCTAAAAGATAAGATAACATTACTGTGATGAGAGTCCTCACGACGCTGTTGGTGTCCCACTACACTCGTGTCTGTGTTAGTGTCCTGCTACACTAGTGTCTGTGTTAGTGTCCCGCTACACTAGTGTCTGTGTTAGTGTCCTGCTACACTAGTGTCTGTGTTAGTGTCCTGCTACACTAGTGTCTGTGTTAGTGTCCCGCTACACTCGTGTCTGTGTTAGTGTCCTGCTACACTAGTGTCTGTGTTAGTGTCCCGCTACACTCGTGTCTGTGTTAGTGTCCCACTACACTCGTGTCTGTGTTAGTGTCCCGCTACACTAGTGTCTGTGTTAGTGTCCCGCTACACTCGTGTCTGTGTTAGTGTCCCGCTACACTCGTGTCTGTGTTAGTGTCCCGCTACACTCGTGTCTGTGTTAGTGTCCCGCTACACTCGTGTCTGTGTTGGTGTCCCGCTACACTCGTGTCTGTGTTGGTGTCCCGCTACACTCGTGTCTGTGTTGGTGTCCCGCTACACTCGTGTCTGTGTTGGTGTCCCGCTACACTCGTGTCTGTGTTGGTGTCCCGCTACACTCGTGTCTGTGTTGGTGTCCCGCTACACTAGTGTCTGTGTTGGTGTCCCGCTACACTAGTGTCTGTGTTAGTGTCCCGCTACACTCGTGTCCTAGTGTCTGTGTTAGTGTCCCGCTACACTTGTGTCTGTGTTAGTGTCCCGCTACACTCGTGTCTGTGTTAGTGTCCCGCTACACTAGTGTCTGTGTTGGTGTCCCGCTACACTAGTGTCTGTGTTGGTGTCCCGCTACACTAGTGTCTGTGTTGGTGTCCCGCTACACTAGTGTCTGTGTTAGCTGCCTGCTACACTAGTGTCTGTTACTGTCCCGCTACACTCTTGTCTGTGTTAGCTGCCTGCTACACTCGTGTCTGTGTTGGTGTCCCGCTACACTCGTGTCTGTGTTGGTGTCCTGCTACACTAGTGTCTGTGTTGGTGTCCCGCTACACTCGTGTCTGTGTTGGTGTCCCCCTACACTCGTGTCTGTGTTGGTGTCCTACTACACTCGTGTAGTACTACAATCACTTAACCTTTTAAATCCTGTAAAGCGCTTTGTGACAACATGTGTTGTGAAAAGCGCTATACAAATAAAGTTTGATTTGATTTGATTCGTGTCTGTGTTGGTGTCCCCCTACACTCGTGTCTGTGTTGGTGTCCCGCTACACTCGTGTCTGTGTTGGTGTCCCGCTACACTCGTGTCTGTGTTGGTGTCCCGCTACACTCGTGTCTGTGTTGGTGTCCCCCTACACTCGTGTCTGTGTTGGTGTCCCCCTACACTCGTGTCTGTGTTGGTGTCCCCCTACACTCGTGTCTGTGTTGGTGTCCCCCTACACTCGTGTCTGTGTTAGTGTCCAGCTCATTGACCGTATATATAATGGACGGTACGTCACCATTGACTCCCATTGTGAGTTTTTGAAGCCACCAAGATGGCCGCACGGACGCTGGTATCTTGAAAATTGGAGCCAGAGCTTGCACATTAGAACCGGTAGGCAGGACAGTATCTCCGCCAGAGACCGTATCTCCGCCCCGACATTCGTTAGGATACGCCCACCAGTATAGACACTTTTGACGTTTTACAAAATAAACAAAGATAAAAGGTTTTAATACTGCTGTCGAGAGTTTTGCTGTTGAGAGTTTTTATGTTGAGAGCGTTCACGTATTAGATGTCAACCAACGCAGCTATTAACTGTCAATCACCTTATCGCCACACCCCTTTAAATAACACTTAATAACTTCTATAAAATCTGTTTATCGTAGAGAAAAACACCGGGAGAGATACTAACGCAATGGGGTCTTATAGAATTGACAAAATATAATTGCTCAAAAAACTAATTTTACGTGTAATAAAAATTCTAAGTTTCTCGTCCGGCCCGTTCACTTACATGGGAATGGGCGGGGTTAAAAGTTGTACTGCAGCCTGCCACTAGAGGGCAGCGGACACACGGAGGCTTCACTTTTCACTCGCGTCGTCCAGTCCACTTATATATACAGTCAATGGTGTCTGTGTTAGCTGCCTGCTACACTAGTGTCTGTGTTAGCTGCCTGCTACACTCGTGTCTGTGTTAGTGTCCCGCTACACTCATGTCTGTGTTGGTGTCCTACTACACTAGTGTCTGTGTTAGTGTCCTGCTACACTAGTGTCTGTGTTAGCGTCAGTTCATAGACACCGGGTCGGAGATATAACTCTGATAAACACATGTAATGTACTACCTTGTATTCGTGAACCTATAATGTTTCATATAGCCTAACATGAAAACTGTCTGGGTACGGTTCTGTCTGGGTACAAAAACTTATAATATAGCTATATATATATATATATATATATATATATATATATATATATATATATATATATATATATATATATATATATATATATATATATATTAGTGGTGGGCCGTTAACGGCGTTAATGGTGGTCGTTAATTTGATAATCTTGTCGGGCAATATAAAAATTATCGCCGTTAATCTATTCTTAAAGTTGGGTTGGGAACTGGGTCAAAATGGGTAAGCAAACTATGATGACTTTCAACTTGATAGTTTAGCTCGGCTGTATTCCTAACCAAATTGCACAGTACGGGAGAGAACGAGTTTTTAAACCTGTGAATTACAAATCGTACGTGTTTTTACATGGATGCAGCCACGAAGTCGCCAGGTTTGCTTCATGGAAAATTCATTTTTAGGAACGTAAAGTGTTACTGGAGTGGAGCTCGGAGCGGTCGTTTTCTGCATGGTCCTAGCGCTAGATTCGTCGCTATTTAAATATTTCTTTTTAACCGTTAAAACTACAGAGGACCAAAACTGACTTTTGAAAATTACGTCCTTGAGGTTAAATGTACTAAATGTTGGCTTACATTTCAAATATCATGTTTAGCTGAATAAACATGTTATTTAATGTACAGTATGTAGGCTTACAAATTCATGTTTAACTGAATAAACCGTTGAACACGAGTAGCCTACATTTTATTGAGCATGTTTTTTTTTCTTCAAGTATCAAAGTAGAACAGCTTCCTCAAGCAGTCATTGATGCATTTTGGAAACAGGAGATGAGCCCCTGGTCTAATGCACTCTCTGTATTAAGAAATCCTATCTCAAAAACTGACTTTTAGTCATTACTTGGGTAGCACTCATATGAGCCATTTTAATATAGATTAATCTAGATTAATTTCAAGATTTCAGTGAGATTAATCTAGATTAAAAAAATTAATCTATGCCCACCCCTAATATATATATATTTCTATAAGTTAACACGGTACTTTTATCACTCTAGCTTACTTGAATTACTAGTGAATACGGCACAAAAATGTCAATGGCTTTGTCCGGTCAGTCAGGTTAAAGATCAAAGTTAATCTTGGTGGATTATGAGAGATTATGATATTGCAGGTTAATACAACACTGAGGAGTACATGTGCACCTCCACCAGGTCTACTAGCCCCTAGAAACTCGATTGAAAGCTCCTGTCAGTTATCAAAATCTGCCTTTTTTATCTGTTTTTATTGGATATAGCCTCCTTTGGACAAACGTCTTTGGAGTGATTTATAGACGAGAGCCATGGCATGTATTTTAGCAATTTCATGTACACTAGTATAGAAACATTGGTTATGTTCATTTGTGTAGGTAATAGATATTGTATCCCTCCTGTGATTGCCTGTTTGGGGTTGGAATCGTGTAGCCTGTTCTCGCTACAGGGCCACATTATGTTGGTGATCTAAGGTTAAGGCTGAATATACACACGTGGACAAAATTGTTGGTACCCCTTGGTTAATGACAGAAAAACCCACAATGGTAACAGAAATAACTTTAATCTGATAAAAGTAATAATATATAAAAGTTCTATGAAAATGTACAAATGAAAGTCAGACATTGCTTTTCAACCATGCTTTAACAAAATTATTTAAAAAAATAAACTCATGAAACAGGCCTGAAAAGGTTGTGCAACAAAATATTAAGTTAAGGGTACCATCATTTCTGTCCAGGCCTGTTTCATGAGTTTATTTTTAAAAATAATTCTGTTAAAGCATGGTTGAAAAGCAATGTCTGACTTTCATTTGTACATTTTCATAGAATTTTTATTTATTATTACTTTTATCAGATTAAAGTTATTTCTGTTACCATTGTGGGTTTTTCTGTCATTAACCAAGGGGTACCAACAATTTTGTCCACGTATGTACATGGCATAGGAATAACATGACAGTGGTGCATGCCTTCAGAGAAAGTAGCCTAGCTTGTAGAATAAACAACAGAGTAACAATCCTAGTCTTTCCTTTGGATGCTGAAAACAATTTGTTTAAAAAACAAAATGCAGAAATCCTAGACTCAGTAACTGGCATTGCTTGAAAGCTATTTGATTCGAAAGGTTCTGGTGATAACCAAGGGTTTACATTGGAGTTCTGTGGAAATGACTTTTTTTCAAGAAACATTGCAGAAACAATGTTGTACATTTACCTCAGCTTGGTCACCCAAGACTGGTGTAATATTCTAATCAATGTGCAAAGCAAACTACATTTGAAAGGGATCAAAGTTCATGCTAGTTAAACATGTAAACTTGCAAATATTAGTCAATAGGAGGTAAACAACCTAAACCTTAAGTTGTACCTAGGGCTGTGACGGTATGGATTTTTTCTAACCATGGTGAGAGAGCAACATATCACCGCGGTGAAGCGGTTAACCAAATGAGGGGACTCTGAATTCGGCACAACACATGTTGGTTTGAAAAAATTTCTCCGTCGTGCCTGCTGCTTGCATGTGCTAAATGAAATTGAGTAATTCAAATACGTAATTCCAGGACGAAACATGAGAGAACGTGAAGACGTTAAGATTGGGCGTTTTGAAAATAAACAACCATTAAATAATGTGAATAAAAAAGCGAATTATTTCTAATCATTTCGACTATATGTATAAATATTTAACTTAATTAAGTTTAACTGGTGCGCGCAGTTACAAAATTCGAGAGGTGCACGACCTTGCGAATCGACAGCGTGCGACACCCTCGCGCACGGGCGGAGCCACTGCGATTACGTCATTTTCTCCGCGCAGACCCTCGCCGCTTGTGCGCGCTGTAGTGACTTTGCGGGCTACTGTTGCATTGTGGGGAATGTAGTGTTTGTGCGTGCAAAACACCATCGGGCGGCTGTGGCCTGTGGGCCGGTTCTAATAGTAATTAAATATCATCCAGGGGGGCCATAGATAATCAATTCGCGTGCCGGATTTTTGTCGCTCATGCTGCTTTCAGTCTGCTCCTCTTGAACGTATATACGGAAGTAAGGCAGGAGTTTGTCGACGTCACAACAAGACGACATCAGTGATTGGTCAAATTTGCGGTGATTGGCTGAAGTTGCAACACCGCCCTGAATTCGCGGGGTTTGCTTGAATTTGCGTTGAAGTTGCAAATCGCAACATCGCGAATTTCTGGAGGGTCTGGGTTATCGTCACAGCCCTAGTTGTACCCTGTACAAAGTAATAGATTGTGGGTTTTTTTCTGGTTCAAGCTCCCCTGATTCGTCTTATTAATAAATTGTCATGTTTAATAGGTATTTTCGATCTGGGAAATCAACAGCCCTCCACTGGCCAACTCTGATTTAGAGGTCTCTGTTAACTTATGTAATAGATGTACTGCTGAAAACTGATGATCCTTTGGATGAATGCTGCCTTTCTTCTTTTACATTGTATTATACAGCCAAATGAGCTGGTTGAGAAAAACATTCTAGTGGGATGTGAACAGCTAGGACCAGACAGTGGGTTGAAGGGTTCCTTTGAAGTTCTCTGATAGTATACCCAACAAAGTATGATCCACTAGTAAAAAATGATTTGGCCTTTAAATTATGTATTTCTGGTGCTCTCGGTCTGCACATCAAGCAGAACTGTATTTTTAACATTTCTTTTTATAAATATTGGCTGTCCAGGTTTGAGACAAGAAGGAATATTTTAAAGTTGGGTGTATTTGTCCCAGTTAAATATGTAAACCTTTGGTGAAATTCGAAGCACAACCTTTAGGGTATTTAGTAGGGGTGACCTGCAATAGTCGTTGATTCGACTATAGTCGACTATACCCCCTAGTCGACTATGAACGTCATAGTCGAATGTACCATTCTAACTGCATGGTGGTGCCCAAGGATGCTGCTAAGCATTAGTTGTTACATGAAATGTCTTTGTTTTTGTTATATATAGCCTTTTGTCAAATAAAATCATACTAATTTCTGTTAATAAGTATTTTAAAATGATGTTTGCGCATTAACAATAGGCATCTTCCTTACTACACATTAATAAATCACACCCTGCAGTTGCACAATCCAAATGAGCGGAGCTGAACACGCTATAGAATATGCGCAGCATCTGCCGAGATTATAATGGCTACTAAAAAAACTTCAAAAGTATTTTGAAAAAGATAAAGATGAATCAAACAAAGTAAAGTGCAAGTTATGTCATCAACGTCTTTCATTTCGCACGACAACAAACAACATGGCATACCATTTAAAACGCGTAAGGCGAAAAAAAAAACGTTTGTAGTTTCAGTTGTGTCGTCTCGTCGCGGTGCGTCTCGGCAAGTAAGCCTATAAAAAATTTTTTGTTGTTGTTTGCTTTTAGACCCCGTTACTTGAACCTTTACTTGTATTTTTTTGCTGTTGTGTGGCATTTTTTTTATATTTTCTTGCAGGAATATTTTATTTTAAATATATTTGACATTTTGCACAGTGCCTGTCTGACAGTTCGAAATGCGCAATGCGCACTGACGGTTAATGTTCTCTAACGTTTCATAAAAAATAAATAAGTCAATAAATAAAAGCTGAATAAAGCCAACCTACCGTGTTTATTCATTTATCTGAGTGTTTTAGGTTTTTACTTTGAAGAGGACAAAAGTCCTGAATGAGAACGGTTTAAGGTGCTCTAAATAAAAATAAACCCGATTCGACTATTAGTCGACTAAAGGGAAAAGCTGACGAATCAGATTCGACAGATCTGATGTTCTGTTTCTGTACCCAAATTAGTTGTTTCACAAGTCTTAGTGCAGGAGTGGCCAACCTGCGGCTCTTTGCCTGGTTTCATGCGGCTCCCCAGCCGGTCCACACTCTCACCTGCTGTCTGTGCCGTGGCCTGGTTACCTCATCAGCTCTGAGGGCGACACACTGCTACACCTTCGTGATGCGCGGTTTGTTTACAAGCCTAGCGAGGCACTAATATTTTTAAAAAGCTCTTTGCCGTAACACAGTAAAAAAAAGTAGCTCTTGGTCTCTGACAGTTTGGCCACCCCTGCCTTAGTGTATTGCTTTAGTAACTTGAATTATAATCTGTTGTCTTTCTTTATTGTCGATTACAGTAAGAAATAGTGTCTCCATGATTTCATCTTAGTATAATTAAGAAACATAATTAAACATGACTGTGGGTCAAGGGTCATGACCCCTTTGTCATCTAGTGTTTTGTTTGTTTTTTATGTCTACTGCTTGTTAATGCATAATGTACATGATGTTGAAAGAACATCACTTGTTAAAATCTTAGCTCCTGCCAAAAGTGTGTCATACCAAATCAAGAGATGTGTTCAACCTTAAGGCCAGCAACCAACATGTAGTACACATTGTTATTTGTTGGCTCAGTGTTCTCTCAAATATTAATTTTTACATACAAAACACTTAGAAGAAACTTCCCTCTAACTCTGCTTTACTGGTTTACCTGCCTTAATTTCTGGAGAAGGGTTGGGACTAACAGAAGATTAACCTGTTGTTGACCAAGACATTATCTAATCAATTTAAGTTAGCATGGTTAATAGCTGGAAAGTAACTATCAACCTCTGTTGTCTTCTTCACCACAAGAGAAGGCAAAACAAACGGTATTACTTTCAGATTCAGGGCAAATTTATTTTAAATATCTGAAAAAGCTACCAACATTTTGTGCTGGAACATAGATCCTTATCCAGCCAAGGTGTAGGGGGAATATTCATAGCACATTTATAAATTCATGGCATTTTTTGAGGGTGGGAAATCAAATGTAAATTAGGTAACGCAGTAGTGGGAAAATTGATTTACCATATGAATTGCTGTGTATAGTTGGCTGCTAGAAACCCAAGCTCTGAACAACAGTAAATGTTGCAACTTAAGTGCTGAACAGCAGTCCTTTAGCTACATCTGAGTAGCTTAGTGAATATATTTAAATAGTATTGTCCGTATTTATTAAGTCTATTTTTAATTGGCACATTCCCCATGTTTCCATTTTTTGATTTCTTGTAGACTTCATTCCTTTTATAAGACTTAAAGACAATATATGTTTTACAGTATAGACAATAGTGCTACTTGTAGCCTAGACTCTAAAGTCAAATGTCATTTTCCAAGAGTGAAATATTTTATCTAATGACATTTATATATCATTGAGCTGCTGCAAATGCTACTGGAATTGGACTTCCTTTCCTAATTGATAATATTTCCAGTCCTGTCTAGTACAGCTAAGAACATTCAGCTTTTTAGCGCTGGTTTTCTATTGGGAGCAGCTGGAGAAACTCTAGCTCTGATGCCTTTAGTCCTTCTCCTCATGGATCATCTAGCTAATGTTTCACTGCTCACAGACATTAGCTGTTCACACTGCAACTGATAGGGTTTCCTGCAACCAATTCCAACTCACTATTTATTATTAATTATACATCAATTATTACCTACAAATGACGTTTCGTTAAAGCTTAGACTATTCCTTTGGTGCACCCATGTTTTTAACTTATTTGGTTACACCACATTGACATTTTGGACTCAAGCGCAGATGCTTAAACACTTATGCTGCACTTGAAATAATACATGTGTTACTTTGAATATTTTTATGTTAATAAATTAATAATTTGTAGATTTATAAGTGGGTCAAATGCAATTGAGGAAAAGACGATTTGGTGGGACGATACATCCATACATACATATCTACACAGCTTCACTAATCTTTGTTTATTTTACTGAAGCTGTATTATATATTTTAATCAGATATCCTCTCAGCTAAAAGTGTAGTATATTTGAATGCTTACTTTACTGTAGTATCTATCTGAAGGATAGATAAAGATTAGATTTCACTTAGATCAGGCTGGTTCTTGTTTTTCTCATTTGTTGATTTTATTTTTGCTGATGCACTCAGCAAGGGTGCCAGTCATTGTGTTTGACATAATTTATAATTGGCAAACAGCAATTTCATTAGTTGTAAGCAGGAGCAAGTTGCAGACCTGTCTTTTAAAGAGTTGAGCAATGCTCCAAATGGTGACATTGAGTAGTGACAAACCCGTGTGCTTTTTTGAGAATATGTTTTCCTAATATTGGCACCATTTAGAGTACTGCAGAAGTGTGTTTAATAGACAGAACCGATCCAGCTTCTGCTGGCCAACTGAACTGTGTGACCCGTTTGTCTATTGTTGTGTCTGTTTGTTCACTGATGTCACAGTGTTCAGAAGAACATAGATATGTCTGTGTGAGAACAGTGTGAGTGCAGCCCACTGTCCTTTATGGCTCCTACACATTTATACATCTGTGTAAGATCTGCTCTTGGTTGCCAGTGATTAGTTTGTTTGCATGCTGTTACATAATCCCTGAGTCACACCTGAGGGACAGTGTTGCCCCCACCCGGGAGGGAAGTGTGTTTGTGTGTGGTGGAGGAAGTGAAGCAGAGAGCCAGTGAGCAAGTGGGCTTGACACGCCGTCACGTGCCCTCGCTCTCAGACTGGCACTCGGCTGGCGAGCTGGCCGTGTCCGCTGTGTAGTGGCCTTGTGCTCTCTCAGCCAGTAGGCATGTTGGGTTCCTCTCCGACCGATTAGCTTAGCTGTGCTCTTCTCTAGCTCCCTCTCACCACTCAGTCTGTGTTTTGCCAGAACCAGAATTTCCAGTATTCAGATTTTCAGGGTGGTTCTTGTTTTCTTTACTGAGGAGCGACCATTTGTTGATTGTGTAAATAGAGGTGTACAAATAGTGTACACATTTTTACATTTTATTAATGTGAAGTACCATATGATTTCCTTAATAGTAGCACTTATGCCTCCTGTTCTCTTTCTCTCTCCCTGTCTGTGTACCATGGGTAGTTGCTATGTGCGTGCGTGCGTGTGTGTGTGTACCCAGGATGCAACAGTGGTAAGCGCTCTGTTTGCAGTAGTGGTGCCAGTCTACTGAGGATGAGTGTGTCCAGCGTGGCTCCGGCCTGCACCATTAACTGCAGCACCAGCACCAGCACCTCGGACAAGAAGGACTGGTGCTATGAGGCCCGCATCCGCAGCACCGTGCTGGTGGGCCTGCCCTTCGGGGGCGTGCCCACAGTCCTCGCCCTTGACTTCATGTGCTTCCTGGTGAGGTTTACTTGATTGGCTAGTCGTATGCTTTTTTGTTTTGAAGGGGGTGTTTTAAATCACATGCATTTTTTATTCATGAATTGTAAATCACATGTTTATAATTCACGATAATATCTTTGTTGTTTTTTTTTTTTTTTTTTTTTTTTTTTTTTTACTTTTTTGTAAGTAATTTATCAGATTCCTAACATTTCAAGGAGTGTGGGTGTTTTTTAATGTGTTTCCATCTTCATCCAGGTGCTGCTCATTGTATTCTCTTTTCTGAGGAAAGTAGCGTGGGATTATGGCCGTCTGGCGCTGGTCTCAGATGCTGACAGGTAACACACAAGCTTCATACTTCCATTTCTATCAGCGCCGAACCATTAACATCAGAGTGGGAGCATGTTTGTCTGTGATGGACCTCAGTAGTCCAGTGGCACACAGCTGCCTTCCACTCTTCACTCTTACAGTAGAAGGTTTGCTTTCCACAACTGAATCTTCATTTCTCGCTGCACTCTGAACAGACTCTGAGATTTAGATCTTTCTTTAGATTACTGGACTGCATTTTTTCGTCTGGACATTACCTGTGTCAGCTGTTGTGCGGATTAAAACACACTGCCCTCATAGTGTGTGCGTTGAGAGGACACACACACACTATGAGGGCAGTGTGTTTTAGAGAGGACGAGAACTAGAGGCTTTATGTCTTATTATAGTCATAGTGGTAATAGTGTAGCATGAAGACATCTAGGTGATCTTGATCAATAAACTGATCTTCTTTATGGCCTGCTCCCTTTGTCCTCTGATTCACATGTGTAGGCACTTCATTACTTTATCAGTTGAAGTGATACAAATCCAAAAATAGTCCTCACCAATTTCAGGTGCAGAATTTTCCCAGAATGCATTGTGATCTGGTGCTGTTGGTACTTCAGAAATGGTCAACAAAAAGACAAATGTGGATGTTGGAGGACACATGAGAAAATAATCTGCTTGATTATGAAATATGTAACACTTACTTTGCTGTCTTAAGTTGGGTTTTCTACAGCTATGTGATCTATACATGACAATTTGCCAAGCTGTTTAGCAAATTTTGCCATATGTTAGTGTTCGTTTTTTGGACGGTTTGTACGTAATTAAAAGCATATTTGACTTGCAAATCACTACAGAATTCACTTGAAAGGCTGAGCTTGTTGCCATTGGCAGGTGTGTAAACGAGTTGCCTGCTTCACCCTCCGGCCCGTTCTACAGGTGGCCACACGTTCACCATAGGAGTCCACACTTGTACTACATGTCAGAGAAAGTCTGTGAGAGTATGAGTGTGGGGGGCCGTAACAAAAGATGGTCCGAGCTTTTGACTGACCACACAATACAGCAATGAGTCAAATACTAGTCATCTAGCTCTTCTCTGACCTGTGATCCATTAATGGTTTAATATTTGTGAGGTATTTTGGTGGTGTGTTTCTGGCATCCACAGATGTGTCTGCTGGTGACCAGATCCTTTAGGTTCTCCACTGTGCTGCATGTCCGTTCTCCACCCACCTCCATGTCCACGCAACGTTCACCTCCATCACCGGGTTGTCTATGTCATGAGTGCCATTACTGACAGAGCTGTTTTTAATCTTCTCTTGTTTACTTGTCTGGCCGTTGCTGATCTGGTGTGCTCATCCTCTTCAGCGTGACCAAAAGGTTGGATTAGATACGAACAACTGGTAACAGAGCAAAGATCAGCAAATGAATCACTGAAATTAGCTGAGTGTCAGCTGTGGTGCTGAAATGAAAAGTTGCAGTGTGTTTAAGGAAATGACTGTCCCTTTCTAGATTTGACATTTTAGAGCCATTGCTGAGGAACTCCAGTAAAAGTGGTGAAGAATGCATCTCCAGTGACATGTTTATACCTGTGAGGTTGCCTCCTACGTCAGCAGATATGACCTCAGGCATTTGAATCCTGCTCAAGAATGAGATCATCTTTCTCCCCTCTCATCTTTCTTTTTCTTTTTACTCTGAAGGCAGGATCAGCGATACCGGCGTCTGGATGAGCTGGAATAGTATGTGTTGTTCTTACATCACATCCTAGGAGTTCCTGTTCCATTTCCTCCTATTGAATTAACTCCACCCCCTGGGGCGGGGCTCTTTCTAACTTATTTCTCTGCATTTCTTCATTACACTTTTTCCTGTTTGTCTCGTGCTTCTCGATGTGGTGATGGGCTTCTACGCTTTTATACTGTCAATCTGGATTGAGCTGCAATGCATGTATCTTTTGTATCCATATGTATAACCAGTGTGTTTACTTAACAGCCTAGCACACATTTTCTGAACATACACCACATTCCTCTCAGACCTGCAGGGAGCTACAGCTGTGTGTGAGCAGCTCTAAAGACGCCAGAACCTTGAAGTAGTCCAATTTGGTCTGGTGATTTGTTCATTTCTGTGGTTGGTTTAGATCAGTGGTTCCCAAACTTTTTCTGCCGTGCCCCCCTTTAGTAGATAAGAATATTTTTGCACCCCCCCCTTACACACACACACCCCCATATTGACACATGTTTTACTTCCAAGCCCCCCCCTGCAATAGCTCCGTGCCCCACCTAGGGGGCGTGCCCCCCACTTTGGGAACCACTGGTTTAGATATTGACATTCAAAATGGGTGAAACTGCCCCTTTTATATTTGTGACCTAAACTCTTCCATCCTGGGGGGGGGTCATTGTGCTAATCATTAGTCTCCTAACTGCCTCCTGTTGTTTAGCTCTTCCCCAATTGTCCAGCAAAGCATTGATCATATATGTAGCTGCAGTTGTCTCCATGCCTACTGAACACTGGTGATTTATAATCCCTCAGCTCTTAATCAGCACTAAAGCTGTATTCCTTTCTCTTGCATGTTCTCTTCAAGGTTAGTAGGGCTCTGTTTCTTCTGTGATGCGGACCCTAATTCACTCTTATGTGCGTGCGTTTGTGAATGTGTGTGTTTTGTGACTGGCATAGCCATCCAAGCAAGCTTAATTTCAGTGATTTTATTCTTGGGATACTCACTGTTTGCCATATAATTATGTGTTGAAACATGTCATCGTAGAATTGAAATCTAGTCAATATTTTAGGAAGTTATATAATTGTATTGGTTGTTAAATACACTATGTGCATATATTTGATCAGTCTTCATATATTGGAGAAGTCTTTCCTGGGCAAAATGCCATTGGAGGCATCTCTACCAGTAAACTGGCTTATTGTGTGTGTGTGTGTTTGTGTGTTGTGTGTGTGTGTGTGTGTGTGTGTGTGTGTGTGTGTGTGTGTGTGTGTGTGTGTGTGTGTGTGTGTGTGTGTGTGTGTGTGTGTGTGTGTGTGTGTGTGCGTGCGTGCGTGCGTGCGTGCGTGCGTGCGTGTGTGTGCGTGCGTGCGTGTGCGTGTGTGTGTGTGTGCGTGTAGTGTGGCCTCTGCCATGCAGACACCGGTCGACCCCCGCTACGAACGCCTTACCTCAGTCTCCAGCTCTGTCGACTTTGACCAGAGAGACAGTGTAAGTATTACCCGACTCTACTCTGGCCAAGGGGGAGACATTTATTCACACTCCTCCTGCCATGTGCACAGACCAGCCTGCACCCCTCTCTCCCCCGCTCATTTACTGGGTGGGCCTGGAGCGCGCGCACACACACACACACACACACACACCTGCCTGCTTCGCAGTGGTTAGCCGGTGTCTCTGAGCCATCTGTTGGCCATGGTCTTCCGTGCGGAGTGCAGGGAACACATCTCATGGCATAAGCTGTTCTTGCACTCCATCAACTTCAACTTCAACTTCATTTATTTATAAAGCACTTTAAATCAAAGCTATTGGCCAAAGTGCTGTACACAACTAAAAACAAGATTTAAAAACAAGAAACAAAACAAATCATGTGTATACACATACAGCACAAAGACACACACACACAAAGAACAGTCATTAAAACAATAAAACAAAATAAGAACAAAATAAGAGCCAACATCTCAGACTGAGTTAAAAGCCAAAGAGAATAAATGTGTTTTAAGAGAGGATTTAAAAGCAGAGAGTGATTCGGCCTGCCTGATGTACAGGGGAAGATCGTTCCACAGTTTTGGGGCGGCGACTGAAAAGGCACGATCACCTCTCAGCTTCCTCTTTGTTTTTGGGACAGCCAATAATGACAGAGCGGCAGATCTGAGTGAGCGTGAGGGGATGTATGGGTGGAGCAGGTCAGACAAATAAGGAGGGGCGAGGCCGTGAAGACATTTAAAACAAAATAGCAGAATTTTAAAATCGATCCTAAAATGAACTGGGAGCCAGTGAAGTGAGGCTAAAATCGGCGTAATATGGTCCCGTTTTTTAACGCCAACTAAAAGACGAGCAGCAGCATTTTGGACCAACTGTAATCGGGTAAGTAATGTCTTGTCCACTCCCACATAAAGTGCATTGCAGTAGTCTAAACGAGCTGTAATAAATGCATGGATTAAAATCTCAAAGTGATGCACAGAAAGAAATGGCTTCACTTTGGCCAATTGTCTTAAATGATAAAAGCTCGACTTGACAACTGATTTAATATGTGCATCAAGTTTAAGATCAGTGTCCAATTTTACACCCAGGTCAGTTGCCGTCAGTGTGAGATGTTGACTTAAAGGACCCAGATCAACGTTAATTTTGGAGGTGTTACTAGGCCCAAACAGCACGACCTCAGTCTTATCATCATTTAGGTGCAAAAAATTTGCGGACAGCCATACCCTGATATCCTCAATACACTTTAAAAGATGGTTTGCAGAATATGCAAAGGAACTCCCTCCCACCAGTGCATTATGGGATAATGCACCCTTTAACATGTTGCTACAGTTTGTATATGATTGGCAGATATTCTTTGATGAAAGTGTGATCTGTGTCCTTTCTGTAGGGTTTCTGTTCCTGGCTGACTGCCATCTTCAGGATAAAGTGAGTCGTCTGCTTTTAAAAGCTCTTAAAGCATTTATATGGCTGCTAATTGAGTCCTTTTTGGATGTGGGGTCCAAGCTAAGTGAACTGTATACCAAAGCTTTTGGTATACCATATGTATGTGTGTGTGAGATCTATACTGATATGCTATAAATGTTCTCTTCTCAGAGATGATGAGATCAGGGACAAATGTGGGGAGGATGCGGTGCACTACCTCTCTTTCCAGCGACACATCATTGGTCTGCTGGTGGTGGTGGGTGTGCTCTCCGTGGGAATTATCCTGCCTGTCAACTTTTCAGGAGACCTGTTGGGTGAGTCTGGGGCTCAACATCTTGCAACAAAAACTACATTTACACTAAACACCTTCCCAGGTGTGGGGTAGTCCATGTTCCTGGGGGATGGGGGGGGGGCAGTTTTACATACACATAATATTTATCATTTATAACTTGTGGATCATAAGGTGGTGTTTGTATTTCCTGAGAAAAGTAATGGTATTTTTAATTTTATAGATTTAAATCCTTTATTAAATTAGTTCAGCAATGTCAAGTAGTCCTGTGTGAGATAATAAGGCATAAAAATTTTTCTTCTAGAAATTTTTCACTGGAATACACATATGTATGTAAACTTGAAAACAAAAGCACTTCACACATCCCTGAATGTGACTACAGTGCTGTATATTTTAGTGCTATGTTTTTGTAATGTTGAGTTCTACTCATTGTTTTGAGTATGTGACTGTTGCCATGATTTCTGTGCTCCAGTATGGACATTTATAAGTGAACTTTGTGAAATATGAAGACAACACTGACCTGTTTGTTTCTCTACTCCCCAGAAAATAATGCCTACAGTTTTGGCCGAACAACAATAGCCAACTTGAACTCTGGGTAAAGTGCTTGATTTCTTTATATGCATTATTACAATATGCTTACCACTCACTTAATAATAGATATATTTACTAAAATCCAGGTCACGTAAGTGTTTACGGTCATCTGCCAGCCAAACAGTACCCACGGGGTCAGAGAGCAGTGATTCTGTGGACACAAACTGCCCTGTGATAAACAAGGCTGACCATCAAAGGATGACCAATTACCCATCCATCAGATACAGAGTGTAATTGTTCACCTCTAAAATCAGCCATGAGACATGCATGTGAGCTCCTGTGTGAGTGTCCTCCTCCTCTTCACAGGAACAACCTGCTGTGGCTACACACCACCTTCGCCTTCCTCTACCTGCTGCTGACCGTCTACAGCATGAGGCGCCACACCTCCAAGATGCACTACAAGGAGGACGACTTGGTGAGTGAGCTGCAAACCACGCCAACCTGGGCGCTCGTCTAGAGAAACAGCCACCAACATGGAAGCTACATTTTCACCTGTTGTCTCCTCCACAGGTGAAACGCACTTTATTCATAAACGGCATCAACAAATATGCAGAGGAGGATCAGATAAAGCAGCACTTTGAGTAAGTTTTCAACATCTCAGAGCACTCCAGGTTCTGACACCCTGCCCAGGAGGCCTCCTAACTCACAGTTCTACAGTTTTACTCTAGTTCAGGTGCCAGTCAGGATGCCACAGCTGCCGTTTACATAAGGCTTGAGCCCAGGGGAGGAACAGGTTTACCACCTCCAATCAGAACCAGTGGGAAATGACGAACAGGGAGACAGAGGCCATGTAGAGGAGCTCTGTGTCCATACTGTTTAGCCCAATAGCATCCTAAGAGGAACATGTGCCTTCGTCATAAAAAAACTCCTATTGTTTGTCTGTCACAGGAGAGAAATCCCAGTATACAATAGGCAGTGGAGAGAAGTTGAAAAGATCAGGAGAGAGAAAGTAAGATTTGGGGAAGAGAGTTTTAGAGTGAGGCTAGGGTTGGGAGGGAACAGAAAGGAGATGCATGTCCTTTTGCAGGTAAGAAATGTTTAGATCAGGATGACCAACTGCCCCGCTGAATTTTGTTTCAGCCTTCCTTGATGGTCTACCCTGATCCAGTAGATCAGGGCCCTTACCAGAATCTGCATATTGTGTCCAGGTGTGCTGGAACTGGGTGTCCAAATCCTGAAGATGATGATGATGATAAGGCCCGTATATAGAAAGCCTGTAGAGAAGGAGATTATTTCAGAACTCTTTTGCCTGACCGTTATTTTTAGTAGTTTAATGTGTTCGAATGGCTCCGACACTGATCCTCCAAGCCTGTAGTGCCTCAAATTTTCATTGGCCAGTTAGGTTGTTTTGGTTGATGTATTTCCTCTTCTGCTCCACTCCCTCACCTTCCTGTAGGCAAGCCTATGAAAACTGTGTTGTCTTGGAGGCTCGCATTTGTTACGATGTGGCCAAACTCATGTCTTTGGATTCTGAAAGGTAGAAATACACCTACAGTCATGGAACCATTTCCGTTATAAGGCTGCAATGACTGTATGTGGTTCCATGGCGGTCCATTTTCCTTTTTTACAGGAAAAAGGCAGAGCGCAGCAGGAAGTTCTACACGGACCTGAAGATGAAGGAGCACATTCCCACCATGATCAATCCCAAACCATTCGGCCACCTCTGCTGCTGCGTGATAAAGGGCTGTGAGCAGGTGAGGCAGCCCTGGGGGCAAGACACACACACACACAGTCCTACGTGGCTTTAACATCCAATGAACTCTATCACCTTCGGTAGAACACGTCTTTTGGCACACCCAAGCGCCTCTGTTTCTCCACCATCTCATCAGCCTGATCTTTTTCAGACGGGAGTTCTCACCACAACAGGACGTGTTGCTCTCCACAGCCAGTCAGTCGTGGTGTTCTCTCATGGCTAACACAGCCTGACGATGAGCTCTGCTGAATATATTTGTCTTTGTTTTGTTATGATTATGGTCGGGTTGTGATCAGGGGGCTATTCCACAAAGCGAGCTAACTCGGTAAGCCGGGCTTTTTAAGACAAGCCTGGCTCATTTTGTTCAAATTCGGTTCCACGAAAGAGGCTAGACTTAGGCCTCGCTCAGTTACTACAGCAACATATACGTTTGAACTAACCTGCTCCGTACCAGGCTAGAGTTGAAGCTTAGCTTAGCGGGACCGCTTCTATTGGTTGAGCAGCGTGATGTCAGTCTCGCCATCCGGGAAACTGAATTGAGGAACAAGTTTCCGCTGCAGTTCTATCCATTAAATTGCTGTGGATGTAGCATATCATATCTTTATACTTTTAAGTACTGTAATTATTAGTTTGGAATGATTGATCTTCATTGGAATGATCTTCAGAGTACATATTCATTGTTAATCAGTGAGGTTTCTGCACATTTAAATGTATTGGTTTAATCTTAAATTCAGGTCAGTGTAAAATGGAATACAGTGTCTAATCGCAGTTATGGTCCACAAACATACATTAGCATAAACTATATCACAAAAAAGTAATTTAGGTGAAGATACTTTTAGGTATATATTTATCCCCATACTTCCTCTTTTGTGTTCAAATTACAAGCAAATCATATCACTCCTCAATTCACATATGTTGAGTATAAATAATGTAAATGTGTGGTTAACTTAATGGTGCAAAAAGGAAATGGACACAGACAACTACCTTACCAAGATTTTCATACAGGTGATACAAATAATCCAAAATGTATGCTATAAAAAGAGCAGCTAACAGTGAAGGCTGAAGGCTGATTGACCATGGCCCATTTTGTTCTCACGCATTTAATCTGTCTGTAATATTATGCCAGGCAGCTTCTCTGGCTTTATTAATACAGGACGTGTTGCCTTTCTTCATAATAACGTCTTTATATTCCTCATAAAGACGTATGAGTAGCTCCTGTTCAGCAGAAGAAAAAAAAGCTGCTCGTTCTTTCAGCTCTTTCAACATTTTCTCGCCTTTTCGAATATCGATTAGTGAGGCTGTGTAAATACTGTGTGCACACGCATGATCGCCGATTACAAAAGCCTGGCTTGAATTAGCGGGAACAGGTTGCGTCTGGATTTCGTCTGGAACTAGACGGAAGTGAACTGTTTGGCTAACTCAAGTGAGGCTCACTCTAATAAGCGCCGCTTCCATAAGCTCACTTCGTGGAATACCCCCCTGTTCTCAGCTGCTGTCAACAGTGTTGACTGAAGTTGTTTGAGCTCATCAGCAGACCCCTGATGATCTCATTAGGTCCACACACTTCATCACCCCCCCTCTGTGTAACCCGTCCCTCAAGACCTGCTGCAGATGTTTGACTGCTTGTACCATTGCATTGTGTAGATACCAGAAATGAAAAGATGCTCTTACTTTTTTGTGCCTTAACCGACACGGTTGATTCCCTAATCCCTCAATGGTAATCTTGCAACATACAAAATCTTTTCTGTTGTGTTTTAATAGGGGAAGACTATGTGAAGGGGTTAAAGTTCAGTGTACTTACATTACGTATGTGAGCATAATTGAAGGGGTGTGGTGATGTTGAAAAGCATCTGTTACAGAACTCAACCCTGACAGTTACAACAGTACCTGCGTGATGCCTTGGGGAAGAGCACATCAGATCCTCATCTGCTCAACACCTTTTCCCACCTCAATAGGAACTTGAATTACTGGACTGGGATGTCCTAGCAGTGCTGAAACTGTGCTGTGCTTGTGCAGGAGGAAGCCGTGAGCTACTACACGAAGCTAGAGGCCAAGCTGCGGGAAGAGTACAAGAGCGAGCGAGAGAAGGTCAACACCAAGCCCCTGGCCACGGCCTTCGTCACCTTCCAGAACGAGGCCATGACAGCAGTGTATGTTTGAACACCTCCATCACCTCCATCACCTCACACTACCAACATCAGTGTGGGCAGCGGAAAGCAGCTTCTTAGCATATTATTGTGGAACCGTAGACACATGATGAGGCAGGTCTGAACTCGATGAACTCAGGCGATGGACCTGTGCCCCACAGCATGGCAGAATCACAATGAATAGGAACAAAAATCTTTCTGTGATGTTATTCCCTCCCTGTGTTAGTTTCCTGGTCTGCTGTTTAACATGTCATATTTATATCTTGTCTCAGGATTCTAAAGGACTTCAATGCATGCCAGTGTCATGGCTGTCACTGCCGGAGAGAACCCAAACCCTCCCCTTTCAGCAGCAACCTGAACACGCTGAACTGGACGGTCACCTATGCCCCTGACCCACAGAATGTCCTCTGGTAAGAACCTCTGTCCACATCATCAGATTATCCAATTAAATGAAAGTGCTTATAAGAGGAGGAGCTTCGGTCATCCAGAAGATTCTCCTGTCATCTTTTTCAGGGAACACTTGTCTGTGAGCGGGACCAAGTGGTGGGTCCGCTGCTTCATTATAAACAGCTTCCTCTTCATCTTGCTCTTTTTCCTCACCACACCCGCCATCATCATCACCACCATGGACAAGTTCAACGTCACTAAGCCTGTGGAGTACCTGAACGTAAGTGTGAAGCCCAGGGCACAACAGCCTGGTTGTTCTCCCTCACTCACACTCTATATCTTGGAACACACGCACACTCTGAATAACCAACTAGAACTTGGTTAGAGCTGTTTGAGGATCCTTCAGTAAAGGGTGATCATTATGAAGTGAGGCATAATGAACTGAATATGTAAATGTGCTGGTAGTCCTGATGAGCGTGGTCACCTCGTCTCCACTGTGTGCTTCCTCCCACTGTCCTGCGTGGGTCCTCCAGAATCCCATCATCACCCAGTTCTTCCCCACACTACTGCTGTGGAGCTTCTCCGCCCTGCTGCCAACCATCGTCTACTACTCCGCCTTCTTTGAGGCCCACTGGACACGGTACACACTCCCCTGCAGTAATATCCTCACTCACTCACACACACACACACACACACACACACACACACTCCCCTGCAGTAATATCCTCGCACACACACACACACACACACACACACACACACTCCCCTGCAGTAATATCCTCACACACACACACACACACACACACACACACACACACACACACACACACACACACACACTCCCCTGCAGTAATATCCTCACACACACACACACACACACACACACACACACACACACACACACACACACACACTCCCCTGCAGTAATATCCTCACACACACACACACACACTCCCCTGCAGTAATATCCTCACACACACACACACACACACACACACACTCCCCTGCAGTAATATCCTCACACACACACACACACACACACACACACACTCCCCTGCAGTAATATCCACACACACACACACACACACTCCCCTGCAGTAATATCCTCACACACACACACACACACACACACTCCCCTGCAGTAATATCCTCACACACACACACACATACACACTCCCCTGCAGTAATATCCTCACACACACACACACTCCCCTGCAGTAATATCCTCACACACACACACACACCCCTGCAGTAATCCTCACACACACACACACACACACTCCCCTGCAGTAATATCCTCACACGCATACACACACACACACACACACACACACAATCCCTTGCAGTAATATCCTCACACACACACACACACACACACACACACACACACACACACACACACACACACACACACACACACACACACAATCCCTTGCAGTAATATCCTCTCACACACACAATCCCTTGCAGTAATATCCTCTCACACACACTCTCCTACAGTAATATCCTCTCTCTCTCTCTCTCTCTCTCTCTCTCTCTCTCTCTCTCTCTCTCTCTCTCTCTCTCTCTCTCTCTCTCTCTCTCTCTCTCTCTCTCTCTCTCTCTCTCTCTCTCTCTCTCTCTCTCTCTCTCTCTCTCTCTCTCTCTCTCTCTCTCTCTCTCTCACACACACACACACTCCCCTACAGTAATATCCTCTCTCTCTCTCTCACACACACACACTCCCCTGCAGTAATATCATCTCACACACACACAATCCCTTGCAGTAATATCCTCACACACACACACACACACACACACTTCCCTACAGTAATATCCTCTCTCTCTCTCTCTCTCTCTCTCTCTCTCTCTCTCTCTCTCTCTCTCTTTCACTCACACACACTCCCCTACAGTAATATCCTCATACACACACATACACACACACACCCCTACAGTAATATCCTGTCATACACACACACACCCCCTGCAGTAATATCCTCTCTCTCTCTCTCTCTCTCTCTCTCTCTCTCACACGCACACACACACTCTCCCCTACTCCCCTGCAAGAATATCCTCTCACTCACACACACACACTCCCCTGCAGTAATATCCTCTCACACACACTCCCCTACAGTAATATCCTCTCTCTGTGTGTGATTTCAAGGATAAAGAAAACAGCACCTTTTCCAAATGTGCAGACTCCTAATAATTGCTGAGATTGAGCAACATCTCACCACCTGTTTGGCTTTTGTTTTGCTAACTCCCCCAAGTCTAAGACCACGTACTGCAAGTTTATGTATATGACCAAGACTACCAAACACCAGGACTATCAGTTGGCATTTAAATCCTAAGCCTTCAATAGTATTTACTAATGTTTGGTAATTTAAAATTTTTGACATATAAGACTCCTCCATATACAGATCAAATGCACATGATATTTCGTATATTATAACCCGCTTCTGACTCTGAGAAATACAAATGATATCTGGTGTATTAGCAACTCCTTGAAAGATTTCAGATGTTACATTAAACCACTCAGGTCTAACTGTAGAGTGTTTAAAATGGATTCATTCTTTGCGTATGGAAGTTGAGCTGATATCAAGTCGACTAGTCTATCATGACGTGCAATGTACAGACCTTTAAAAGAGCTACAGCCATTCAGAATGTGGGCCACAGACTCCAACTGCTGGGTGGAGCCATGAAGCAAACAGAAAGGTGAATGGACAGATGGATACCAGAGTGAGAGGTTATATTTAGTTGATAGAATCTGTAAGCGCACTTTCACGCCAAATATCAAAACCTCCTCACTGATTTCAGCATTTCTGATTATTGAGTGTGATACTGAATGATCAGCAGATGCCAGCTTAGCCAGCACACTCCCCACAATACACACACACACACACACACACACACACACACACACACACACACACACACCAGCTTCCCCTGAATCTTCAGACTGGACCAGTATTGTTGTTCTCTACACGTTAATCCTCCAGCAGTATTTTTCTTGATGTTTTACTCTGCAGCTGGTGGGATGTTTCATTAACTTTAACACAAGCCTCAACAATCACTGATGTATCTTTCACTATTGTTTCTGAAACTTCTACAGATTCCTGCTCTAGTGTCGTCCATTTTAATTCTGTATTTGTTCATAAGTCATTTAGATCTGGCCACACACACACACACACACACACACACACACACACTCCTACATAAGTCATTTAGATCTGGCCAGTCGGATGAAACACCAAATCCCTGAGCCTGCACATCCAGTTTCCCATCACCTTTTCTTCTACATCCTAAGAAATTATCTTCACCACACAAGGCTAGTGGAATTACGTCGTCTAAAGTCTAGCAATAGAGAAGCTCTTGCCATTTCCTGCACCAATTTATCATCATTATTCAGCATATTAATAAGATGAGCTTGTCTGGTTGCATTGTATAACCAAGAGCAGTTAGGAACACCTAACTGCTTCCATGTTTTCGGCTTTGGAATATAAACCACCTGGTTGACCGTGTGTTTAGATTAAGCCACTTTCTTACGACCTGCAAAATCTTGTTGTCCATTTCTTGGAGAACATGTTGTGGTAGATGAACATTAGCAAATAGATGTTGAATTTTTGCCACTACAATTTCTCTTATTGCTTCTAGCTTCATCACAATTGGGAGTGGACACGCATCAATCATCTGTAATCTAGAACTGAACTGTTATTAGTTATATATTTATTTTAGTTGTTTTCTGTTATATATATATATATATAACAGAAAACAACTGAAATAAATATATAACCAATAATAAATAAAAATACATTTTAAAATAATAATAACTACAATAACTGTCACAAAAGGGTAAATTGTTATATCGCATTCATCCTCATGCAGCACAACGGTAGTTGTCTACTGCATTACTTGTAAGAGATGTAATCAGCACTACACTGGAGAGACCAAGGGAGGACTGATGGGTGTGTTAAACATCAGGATTAAGGATGAGTCATTTCCAGTGTCAATACTATTGGACATTGTATTAATGACATATCTGTTTGTATAGCCAGTTGGTAAAATGGCAGCAATGAACTTAGGAAATAAAAAAGAACGGATCTACACTATTGGAACTTTAGAACGTGGAATGAATGTGATGATTTAAACATCTACGTTTTCATATACAGTGAGGAAAATAAGTATTTGAACACCCTGCGACTTAGAAATCATGGAGGGGTCTGAAATTTTATTTTAAGTGCATGTCCACACGGAAATTACAATGTATGATTTAAAAATAATTTTTAAACTACCGGTACTTGTGTGTTACACGCTCACACACACATTGCTAAGCGTATCTCAAGTTCATGTTTAAAATGGCCTTCTACATAAGTTATCCTGCATACTGCACTCAGTATATACTGGATAATGCATACTTGTGCTTGTAGTGATAAACCATGCAACAGGATGATGCGACCTACAGTGGTCCACCTGTTTATCTTCCGACACCAAAGAACAGCCCTTCCAAAATATGACTGTTCATCAGTCATCAGAAAAGAAACGAGGTCGAAGGGTAGAGGAGAGATGCTGAAACGTCTTTCAGAACATCTACAGCTTTCATTTTGGAATAGAGGTTTGATGTTAGCACCTCCTCTTCATTTGGTCATTTAACAAACTGTAATATTCGTAATATTTACTTTTACATTTCCCAGGGGACCTTGCAGTGTACATAACTCTAAAATATAAAGTTGAACAAAAATATAAATGTATCTCATCAGCAACATACACTACCGTTCAAAAGTTTGGGGTCACCTAGACAATTTAGTGTTTTCCCTGAAATCTCATACTTTTATTTAACAAATGAGTTGCAAAATGAATAGAAATATAGTCCAGACTTTGACAAGGTAGAAATAATGTTTTTTTTTTTTTTTTTTTTTTTTTATATAATTTTCTACTTTAAACTTTGCTTTCGTCAAAGAATGCTCCCTTAGCAGCAATTATAGCATTGCAGACCTTTGGCATTCTAGCTGTTAATTTGCTGAGGTAATCTGGAGAAATTTCACCCGATGCTTCCAGAAGCCGCTCCCACAAGTTTGATTGGGTTAATGGGCACTTTTTTCGTACCATACGGTCAAGCTGCTCCCACAACAGCTCAATGGGGTTGAGATCTGGTGACTGCGCTGGCCACTCCATTACCGATAAAACACCAGCTGCCTGCTTCTTCTCTAAATAGTTTGTGCATAATTTGGAGGTGTGCTTTGGGTCATTGTCCTGTTGCAGGATGAAATTGGCTCCAATCAAGCGCTGTCCACAGGGTATGGCATGGTGTTGCAAAATGGAGTGATAGCCTTCCTTATTCAAAATCCCTTTTACCTTGTTCAAATCTCCCACTTTACCAGCACCAAAGCAACCCCAGATCATCACATTACCTCCACCATGTTTGACAGATGGTGTCAGGCACTCTTCCAGCATCTTTTCAGTTGTTCTGCGTCTCACAAATGTTCGTCTGTGTGATCCAAACACCTCAAACTTTGATTCGTCTATCCACAACACTTTTTTCCAATCTTCCTCTGTCCAATGTCTGTGTTCTTTTGCCCATATTAATCTTTTTCTTTTATTAGCCAGATATGGCTTTTTCTTTGCCACTCTGCCCTGAAGGCCAGCATCCCAGAGTCGCCTCTTCACTGTAGACGTTGACACTGGTGTTTTGCGGGTACTATTTAATGAAGCTGCCAGTTGAGGACCTGTAAGGCGTCGATTTCTCAAACTGGAGACTTTAATGTACTTGTCTTCTTGCTCAGTTGTGCAGCGGGGCCTTCCACTTCTCCTTCTACTCTGGTTAGAGCCTGTCTTTGCTCTCCTCTGAAGGGAGTAGTACACACCATTGTAGGAAATCTTCAGTTTCTTGGCAATGTCTCGCATGGAATAGACTTCATTTCTCAGAACAAGAATAGACTGTCGAGTTTCAATTGAAAGTTGTCTTTTTTCTGGCCATTTTGTGAGTTTAATCGAACCAACAATTGTAATGCTCCAGATTCTCAACTAGCTCAAAGGAAGGTCAGTTTTATAGCTTCTCTAATCAGCAAAACTGTTTTCAGCTGTGCTAACCTAGCTGTGCACAAGGGTTTTCAAGGGTTTTCTAAATATCCAATAGCCTCCTTACAGAGTTAGCAAACACTGGAGCAGGGTTGCCAACTCTCACGCATTGAGCGTGAGACACACGCATTTGACCGTTTTCACACGCTCTCACGCCACACTTCCGATATCTCACGCCGAAAAAAAATATCCAGTTTATTTACCTCAGATCCACATATATGATTCAATATGTTACTAGTTCGCTAGCTCTGGCGCCCTCCACCATCGATATAACACTGAATCTGTGTCCATTTTACGTCCCCCCGACAACTTTTGTTCGCCAAAAAAACTGCTTTTCTTTCAAAAATAAGAACATTTCTAAGTGACCCCAAACTTTTGAACGGTAGTGTATATTTTTACTCATGGTTGTAACTTGGCTTTATAAAGTACACTGACGTGCCAGAAGTCATGGGACAGGAACGAGTGAAGAACCCCCTCTAGCCTGGCAAAGGCCAACAACTCATTGATTCTACAAGTGGAGGAGGTCTGGAAGGATGATCTTAAGCCATGCCATCTGGATAGCCACCCACAGCATTGTATTTGTAGGTGATCTCTGGTGCCAATGGACCTCTCCACCACATCCTATAAATAATTGAATGGGTTTATGTGGGGCACAGATGTAGACCACACCATTGTTCAGAACTCTCCAGAGAGTGCCTGGGGGGGGGGGGGGGGGGGGGGTAATATGATGTCCACCCCAAACTTGTGTGGATGGGGGAGTAAGAAGTATATGAAGGGCCCCAAATGGTCACAGAGTAGTGAAACAGTGGACACCACTTGATGATGTGTTTACGTGAACCAGTGAACCCAACCAATGTGCACACACCTGGTGCAGGTGTGAACCACCACCAGCCTGCATAGTGCCTTATTGGCAGCTTGACTTCATGGGGTCTGCACCCCACATGAACCAAACCATCAACATGATACAACTGGTATACACATGATGCCGGTAGTTTGATGCTCACAGGCCTTCGTAAATGTAATGTCCCGTCTGTCTTTCCTACTGTTGTGCCTTATTGGAGCTCCAGTAACTTGTGAGCACACTGGCCAGTGTTCATCCTCACTCACAAGATGACGCCTCCCGGCTTGTGAAGATGTAGGCGTTCCTATCCCATCTCCTCAAGTATCATCACATAATCCATTTACGTTCTGCTATCCCATGACTTTTGGCATGTCTGTGTAGTGGAGACAAGAATACAGACCGGGTGTTCAGTTCAGCCCCTCCAAGAAATCAAAGCGTTTAGGCACACGTATCCACTGAAGAGAAATGAGTGCTAGGACTGAAAGGAATAGGTTCATGAATATCTTATGGCTGCATTTGTCAGTCTTAATGGATAAAACATGTATTTGTAGTAAAACTGCTTTTTAATTATTTAGATAAAAAAATTATTTACTCTCACAAAATGTGCCGTGCATTATCTGATCATTTTCTGATTATCAGTTACATGTGAATAATTTTATTGACAAAACACGCATGTTATTATTGAACAAAGCAGAGAGGAAACACTTTACTGATTTGTTTAGATAATGAGCCTACAATGGTGCACCATCTTTTATGGTTCAGAGCTGTGAAAATGAGTGCAGTGTTCATAACAGAATGCTTGTGTGTCATTTCCATAATCATCAAACACAGTTTTGTTGAGATGTTGGGAGCAGCAAAAGATTTGATGGAGGACACTGCTTCATTTTTTTTCTCAGCTTCAGTACTGACTGTTCTTCTCTGTGCAGGAAAGACCCTACACATGTGTGTGTCATTTAATTAACCTTGAAGTTCGGTCTGTCACACGTGCAGGTCGAGATGTAAGGCGCTAGTCAGAGTTCTATGATTTGTCTGAAACTAGATTGCTTGTAGAACAGGAGCAGCGTAGCGTCTCCCCTTACATTGTGTCTATATCTCCTACATGTGTAAATCAGACATACAGGCTTGTTAGGCAAGTGTTGATCTGCTTACTCACGCCAGTGTCTGGGGCTTTCTCATCACACAGCTCCGGAGAGAACAGGACCACCATGCATAAGTGCTACACCTTCCTCATCTTCATGGTGCTCCTGCTGCCCTCTCTGGGACTCAGCAGGTACCTCCACAGCTCAACTGAATCTGAAGACCATGACAACGTATTTCTTCCACTGTTACTGTCCTTTGGGATATGGGAGGTCAGGGATTGGTAAATGAATGTTTCAGTGGCTTTAATCACATGTCCTGTTGGTCTTTCCCTATGTAGTTTGGATGTGTTCTTTCGCTGGCTTTTTGACAACACATTCCTGGAAAGTGCATCTGTGAGATTTGAGTAAGTTTGGGCAAGAACAGGGTGTTATGGGAAGTCACATGAAAGCCTCCTGGAAACATTAAAGAATTGATTTAGAGCTCCCATGAAAATTACTCTGGGGAATAAAACATGTAACAGTTTCACCAGGACTTTCTGATGCATAACCAGTGTTGGGAACGTTACTTTAAAAAAGTAATTAGTTATAGTTACTCACTACTTGTTCAAAAAAGTAACTGAGTTAGTAACTGAATTACTCTATAATAAAAGTAACTCGTTACCAGGGAAAGTAACTATTTGCATTACAGTTTTAAAAAGTTATATGCCAATGAATAAGGATTTTTTGAAAAAGCAGTTTTCACAGTCAGTTGAAATGAGTAGATCAGAAAGGTGTTTAACTTTTGATATGTATTGTGTTGATTGATAAGCATATCAACAGACCAGTGCAGGATAAAATCCTTTAAAATCCCAAATCTTTGTTAAAAAAAAAAAAAAAAAGCAAATGTAATGTAAACAGTTACACTATATAAATTGCGTTTACATTTATCAAATTAAATTAAATTCTCTCAACCTGAGACAACTGGTGTGCTTTGATGCGCGTGTAAAAACACTGGCTCTGATTGGCTACCATAACGCTGCCTTAGCCAATCGCTTACTGACTTATTAAGTTAAACAGGTGTTACACCGAGAACTGTGACCTATCGAGATCTGTTACCCTCACTAGCCTGGGCAGGGGTCCGCTCGGATTACTGTTAGTATATCAATATATAGTAACGCACCGCTTTTAATGACCAGTAACGTCAACGGCGTTGTAACGACAGGAAAATTAATTAATTATATTATCCCGTTACTGACAAAATGACGCATAATGCCATTATTTTTAACGGCGTTATTTGCAACACTGTGAATAACAGAATGCACCATGTTATCATTGGTATTTATGTCATAACTGGGGAAATACTTGTATCATTTTAAAGAGGAACGTGGGGAAATAATGGGGAAATGTTCAATTATACCTCCTCACTTAGTTGTGCTTGTTTCCCTCCCCTGCCTGTTTCAGATGTGTCTTCCTTCCAGACAACGGTGCGTTCTTTGTTAACTATGTCATTGCCTCAGCCTTCATCGGTAACGCCATGGACCTGCTGCGAATCCCGGGCCTCCTCATGTACATGATCCGCCTGTGTCTGGCTCGTTCAGCCGCCGAGAGGCGTAACGTCAAGAAGGTGCGCGGTTCCTCCCACCAACACTGTTGTTCCAATTAAAGACCTTCACCACACAATTTAATAGATGCAGACGGATGGACTACAGTCTAGAATAACAGACGTTTGTATGTAATGTATATAATAGACCTACTGGTTTTGTAGATGCTCTCTAGACTAAACATGCTAACAGTGTGCAGGACTGTGGATGAGGTACACTGGTGTGGATGAGGTACACTGGTGTGGATGAGGTACACTGGTGTGCTGTGATGTGATGTGTGGTGATATTTTGATATGCAGCATCAAGCGTACGAGTTCCAGTTTGGGGCGGCGTATGCCTGGCTGATGAACGTCTTCACTGTGGTCATGACCTACAGCATCACCTGCCCCATCATCGTTCCTTTTGGTGAGCTCTTCCAATCAACACACCACAACAAAGGAGCTCGATTTACAGACATTTTGTGAAAGTAGATTAGTGTTTACATGCTAGTTGATCTTCTCTCAGGAAATGAAATGGCCTTAATGACTGATTTTGGCAAATTCTAAACTTGCACTGTGAACACACTGGTATTTTATCAAAGGACAAATTTGTCTTATTGCTCCACCAGGTGGACAAGTGTAGAATTACTGTAAGGGACATGAGCAGAATAAGTGGACTGATAACTGACTTGGCATTACCCACGTCAACAAGTTCTCACACTCGCCCTTCCTCCTCCATTTAGGGCTGATGTACATGTTGCTAAAGCACCTGGTGGACAGATATAATATGTACTATGCCTACCTGCCATCTAAACTGGATAAGAAGATCCACTCGAGTGCGGTCAACCAGGTGGTGGCCGCACCCATCCTCTGCCTCTTCTGGCTCCTCTTCTTCTCCACTGTCCGCACAGGTGAGCTACCTCTGGGCAAATGGTCCTCACATTTTCTTTCATATTTGAATATTTTTGCCAATATTACTGGTATAATAAAATCAATGTGTATGATTTAAACTAAAGCATCTCACCCAGTTGAGTATATTCTCCCAGTTAAGAATATATTCACCCACTTAAGAGTATATTCACCCACTTAAGAGTATATTCACCCACTTAAGAGTATATTCACCCACTTAAGAGTATATTCACCCACTTAAGAGTATATTCTCCCAGTTAAGAGTATATTCACCCACTTAAGAGTATATTCACCCACTTAAGAGTATATTCACCCACTTAAGAGTATATTCTCCCAGTTAAGAGTATATTCTCCTATGTGCAATGAAGTTTAGAGACCAAGCTGCTCATGTTCTTGGCAGCAGTCTCTTCTTTTATCGAGTATAACGTGGTTTGCTCTGTCCTCTACCCAGGATTCCTTGCACCCACTTCAATGTTGACATTTGTGGTCCTGATCATCACCATTACAATCTGCCTCTCTCACATCGCATTCGGACATTTTAAGTATCTAAGCGCCCACAATTACAAGGTAATTACAATTACAAGGTAATTGTGGTCTGCATCCATGAGACACATCATCAGGGCTGTTTTTCTCTCTATGAACTTGCACGTGTGTTTCACGCAGATCGACGCCCAAGAGATAGATGGAGTGGAGAACGGACAGCCAGCAAGCGTCTCTCCTCCTGCCAAGTCTACGGTGAGTCAGGACGCCCTGGCCAAGGTGAACACACACAGTCTCACAGTCCTCCTACATGCCAACAGGGCCGTGCATGGTTGAGAGCAATTGCCTCCGTGCCTTGATGTCCCTGCTCATAAAAAATAGCAACATACAACAGCTAGCTTTGTCCATTTCACAAGGTTTACATTGTTATGGTAAAATGGTAGGCTCTGTAGCACTGGCTTTATAAGACTAATGACTGATCATTTTGTCTGTTACCTGGTCATTATTTGGATTGACGTTGCACCCATTAGCACAGGTGTGGCCAACCTGTCAGAGACCAAGAACCACTTTTTTTTTTACTGTGTTACGGCAAAGAGCATGTAAATTGTTGGGGGGGGGGGGGGGGGGGGTTAATTATATCACGATCGATCGCCAGTAGTTGGCGAATTAGTAACTCGTGTGAGCGTGTGAAGACAGTCAAATGCGTGTTTTCCACTACGCCGGTTTTAAAAGTATTAGCGCCTCGCTAGGCTTGTAAACAAACCGTGCAGCACGAAGGTGTAGCAGTGTGTCGCCCTCAGAGTTGATGAGGTAACCGGGCCATGACACACCGTTAGTGCAGGTGAGAGTGTGGACCGGCTGGGGAGCCGCATGAAACCAGACAAAGAGCCGCAGGTTGGCCACTCCTGTTCTAGCACAACATGAGAAACTTGAGGCTGCAGCATCGGACAGAATCACACTGGACTCATTCTGAAACAGTACATCTAATGGGGCACTTACACAAGCCGTTCCAGTAACGATCATGTTTCAGTCACTCCACTTCAGTGCTGGTTGTTCTGGCTGTTTCTCATCATTCTCTTCTCCCCTCTGTCCTCTCCTCTTAGCAGAAGTACATTGCTCAAGTCCTCCAGGAGCAAAACACGGAGGAGACGTGTTCAGGCAGTGGCGAGTATGACGGCCAGGGATCCTCGCAGGACGAGGAGATGATTGGTCAGTGTTCTGTGATCAACGAAGCAGACTTCCAGTCAGGAGAGGACAGCCTGATCGACAACGAGGTCCACCAGTGACAGCCCCCCTGGTGCCACCTCCTCCCGCCCCCTGAGTGTGCCATGCGCTGCCCTCAGTGTATCAAACTAGCCAGACTATAGAGTAAACCAAATGGACTGTACCACGATCGGTCAAACCTGCGCGCCAGGACCCTTGGGCTGTCCCAGTGCCCACTGCTGTATTGTCCAGGGGTCTGGGAGTCTTGTGCACCTAGATGCATCCCCTCCACTGGGCCCAGAGGACAGCTACACAAATACTAACACACTTGACGGCTTCGTCCTATATTTGACTTTGGATAGACCACTCATACTGTTGCACACTAACTGGAAAAGACAGAGGGCACAGACCTAACTATGTTTGACATCTCACTGACCTCACTTGCAGCTAGGTCATGATCGCCTACATTAATTATCCCGTGCTAGAAACCTTTTGACTGGGGTCACTAGTGGACCTGATAGTTTTTGGTTTGGCTTGGGGACGAAGGAGATCCTTGTGACTGTGATGTTTATGTATTGAACTATTATACAAGTCTTACTGTCTAAATGATGATCTGCTCTAAAGGTTTTTAATCAATAGTAACTGTAGAATAACTGTCTCAAACACACACAGGATCTTCCTGAAGTTCTCTCTTAAAGACTAAACACTCCAGAAAGCTCCCTGGAAACACTTGGGAATGTACACTACCGTCCCCAGCATACGTCTACTGCAGAACATGATGATGGGCTAATTGATCTGTGGAGAAACTGCTTCTCTGCTGTGACAGTTCAACCATGCAAACACTGCATATTTTACTTACATAAAGTTCATTAAACTAGTCTAAACACTACTATAACTTAGAGCTCCCAACTGTCCTACACTTACCCATCATAGAACTACCAAGTACACCCCTGCTGAAGCATATCCAGAAATCTTGTAAATCATTTGTGTTTATTTGTTATAATTGGAACTAGTCTGCAGAGACGTTCTCATCATTAATGGGAATTCCTGGTTATACTGTGCTTTACTGACTGGTCCACAATTAGAGTATACATACATATGGAGTATTTCACGTTATGGGTATGTTCTCATCATATGGGTATGTTCTCTTCATACTTTACCTTGGCTGTATCATGGTATATTGTGAGATATCAAATTTTGTGGAAGCTCTCAGATGGATTTTGTATGTCTTTTCCTTGCATGTTCCAGCATGTTAGTTGTACATTTGACTTTTTTTTTTTAATGAGCATAGGCTATTTATTTCAGTTTTGATTTAATGTTGCTGTCCTATCGCTGGAGTGACCTTTTTAATGAAGAGCACCTCTCCATTGAGTCACTAGATTTTTCTTTTGTCTGTTAAAACCTGTTCTACCTTCAGTTTAAACACTGTTTTAATCAATGTAGTTGACCACTGAATGCCATATATAACCTTGTCTATGTGCAATAATTTGTGAAACAAAATTAAGTATACAAACAGAACGATCTCTGCATAAACTAAATTAACCAGACTCACATACTAAAAGCCCTCAAATGAGACGGAGTTTGGAGGAAGGATATGGGTCTGTAGACAAGCGCTGCTCGTCACTAAGCAATAAACTGGGAAAAAAGGAGAATTAGAGTAATTGATTATGCAAAACCGAGTGCTTTCTGATAACAGACTCTGTTTCCATTCCTCTAGGGCTGCACTACCGAATGAGCCCTGTTGAAAAAATGTTTCCTTAGTCTATTTAATCTAATTGTTTACAGTAATTACGGTGCAATGTTTGGACTGCCATTTTCTGCCACTGGTCACGTCTTGAGGCTGTTAGCAGTCTGAGCCTATGACTAGACATTGGGGCACAAGACTGAGCCAAGCCTTCACTAATGATGGACTTCAGTTAATGGATTATTGAGGAATGGTATCAACACTGCCCCCTGTGTTCCTTTGGCAAATATAAAACATGGTGTCCAGTCATGATCGTGTACTTATCATTTCTTTGATGGGAGTAATGGCTTCTGTCCTTCACTAGAGAACAGTACTGCCCCACTTTACCTTACAACTAAAACTCCCCAACGGGTAGGGGAGTTGGACACTGCAGGCGAAGAGAACCAAAGCAATGCTTTGAGATGGGTGAAGACAGCCATCCCTGTGGTTCAGAGTGGTGGGGGTACTTTTACACACCTCTCCTTGAGTTAGTTCTGTTTTTTCACGTTTATATTTTGAAGTATTTGATATTTATTTGTCTACATCTTCGCACTGGGACAGGTGAATGCTGCTTTGCCGAAAATGGAGCTGTTTGAACTGTTTGTGTAAATAGACCGTCACTGCTCTCATGAACACAACTGGTATTTAAGGACATGTGTACAGCCTAAACAACAAACAATATGTACAGTCAGCTAAGATCCCCTTCACGCTGATGCTTTGGAATGATAACAGTGCTGGTTTAAAGATTTCCTTCCCCACGCCCTCCTAAGAAAGAGCTTTTATATAATATCAGAATCTTCCATGACTTTGAACAATAAAATTGGCATTTCCTGCTTTAACATGACAGTTGCTGGTCTTGCTTTTTTGATTAAAAAAACATTGACATGGTGCACAACTACAATACCTTCACATAAAAGAAAGAGAGAGAGAGTTTTATGATGAAGTCTTGTGACTTGCCTCCAGAGAAGGCAGGAAGAATGAGCTTGCCTGCGTCACGGGTGTAGTTGCCGTCCTCCACCTGTAGGGGCATCGTTGAGTCACCATATGGTGGGAGAAAGTACCGCCAGTTAAAACACTGCGACGTGGAAAGTTTGGACTGCGTTTCGGGAGTAGTTCACAAGGTGGGATTTCACGATCATCGGCCACACAGTACAACAGAAATGGCGTCCTAAGCTGTTGTTTCTGTACCATGTGTCCAAAGACTGTGTCCGAGTGTAATAAATGATCTGTGCCGAATGACAGTACTTGGTGTGGAGGCCATGGACGGCGCGTTGGCGGTTCTCCTCGTCTCCGTCTCTATGTTCACTGGCTGTTTTCTGCTTGGACTTGTTCCACTGCTCATCAACTTTTCTCAGGTGAGATCATGCTAACTACAACGCTCCTCTCTACAATGATACAAGTCTGCTTAACTTAGTCTGCGCATCCCAACCTTAACGGTGCCGAGCTTTAAAACGGAGCCGTTTGGTCATGTAATGAACTGGAGCAGAACCTGCGGACCTGCCATCATCACAACACACCTGCAATCATCTGTCATCGTGTATCTGATCCTTACATGTCTTTAGTAATATTACATTTCATTTTCTCATGTTTCTTTGCAGAATGTGCATCGGATAATATGATCAAATCACTTAACATGATTTTAGAAAAGAAATGCATTTAATGCTTAATGTTTCATACCTTACAGCAAAAAATGCAGTTTGTGACGGTGCTGGGGGCGGGGCTTCTGTGTGGTACCGCCCTGGCTATCATCATTCCTGAGGGGGTGGAGTTAGTAGAGGAGTCATGGAAAGGTAAGAGGACTTATCTGTGTTTCACTTCTCCAACTTCTGGCCTTTATCTCAGTCTGGTTCCTGTGGTCCTCCATGTATTAAAGCATTTCTCACTGCATTCCATCAGTCAGTCTCTGCTTCCCCCATTTCCAGTAATTCAGGAAAATCTGCAAAAACTGGATGGTTCTTCAACTTACTGCATATGAAGTCACTTGCTGCTACAAGTTGCCAATGATGTGTCATTAATGTCTTTAATCATTTTATATCATTAATGTGTTTTAATGATGCATCATTAATTGTAATACATGTCACAGTGAAGACACTAATCTGAATAAGACATTTTGTCACTGAGGAGAAGGGTAGATGTTTGCGCCTAAAGGTATTCCTCCTCCTCTTCTTACAGATTCATATTGCCCAGCAGCTAAACAGAACAGCACAAGCTCAAATTCAACCCTCGAGCTGTTCTCAGAGAAAGGCCTGCGTCCAAACATCGTCATAGGGGCCTCCCTGGTCCTGGGCTTTACGCTTATGTTTGTGGTTGATCAGATTGCTAACTATTTTTCTGCAAATGGTGAACAGTTATGCTCTTTACTTACAAACACACCACATTATTGTACAGAAGTTGAAACCTCTCACTTATGGCTTTTGTGAAAGGCTATTTCATCTTGATTTTTGTAAAGGAAATGAAGCATTTAAATGTAAAAGGCAGTACAGCCATTGGCTTAGCAGTGCTAACAGCACCCTGTCTCTCCCTGTGTAGTCTCCAGAGCAAGCATATACAATGGCAGTAGCATCACAACCACCCTGGGCCTGCTCATTCACGCAGCAGGTAAGGAATATGGCTGTCATCTCTGTTTCACTGACACCGTACATCCCACAGTTCAGCCCAGTATCTGATCTGGAGCTCCAGTTTGGTTTTTGAGCAAGACCTTGCAGGATTACAGCCCATTTAAAATCTAGCCAAGACTCACTCTTAATATTTTATATCAGCCCCACAGACTGGCACAAGAATATATGTCTTATATGTGCATTTCAGCAAAAAGAAAATGAAATGAGTGATAAAATGAATGGGGAGTTAGGGCTTCAGATTGCGAACTGACACTGATGGTACTTTGCAGTTTAAAGTTGATTCTCTGCAATCTCATCCCTGACTAATTATCATGGGCTGATGTAAATGAAATGAAATGCCATATTTGCCCTCTGCATTTACCCATCTGTGCAGTCAGAACACACACACACACTAGTGATTATAGGGGGCTGTGGATCACACGTGTCCAGAGTGGTGGGCAGCCCTAGCCCGGCGCCCGGGGAGCAGTTGAGGTTAGGTGCCTTGCTCAAGGACACCTCAGTCATGGCCTTAGGTCAGCGAATCGAAACCACAATCTTCCAGTTACAAGACCGGTTCCCTACCACAGGACCATGACTGCCCCAAAATGTTCCTCTGAAATACATTTCGGTGGAAGAGCAAGTTGTGTTGAGGTGTGTTAAGGTGACATGGTGGAGTTCTGTTCTTTTCTGGTTAAAGCTGACGGTGTTGCTCTGGGTGCTGCTGTGGCCTCTTCCCAAGTGTCTGTCCAGGTCATTGTGTTCTTCGTTGTGATCTTGCACAAGGTATGAAGTTTGCTGTTTGTTCAGTGTGATTGTGATACGCGTGTGGTTTTGTTGTTCCTTGTCTTACCTTTAACTAAACCTCTCTGCTGTTTGGGACAGATAACAAAGGTTGAAACCTGACGCAATGACTTCTCTCTTCATCCCTTCTCTCTCCTTCACCTCCCCCCTTTGCCCTTTTATCCCTTTGTTCATCTCACTTCTGCCCTCTCTCTCCCCCTCACTGCCTCTTTCTATCTCTCTTCTCTGTCCCCCCTTTCATTCTCATTCCCTCTCTCTCTCTCTCTCTCCCCCTCTCTGTCCTTCCCTCTCTCTCTCCCCCTCTCTATCTCCCAGGCTCCTGCTGCGTTTGGTCTTGTCTCTTTCCTCATGCATGCAGGTCTGGAGAGAAGCACAGTTCAGAAGCACCTCCTCGCTTTCTCCTTGGCAGCACCTCTGCTGGCTGTCAGCACCTACTTTATCTTAAGTGTGGTAAGCAATCTGTGCCTCTCCACAATGGCTCTCAGGTTCTGTCTACAGATACCTCCATGGAGAATGGTGTCTTGAAAAAAGTATTTAATAGTAACAAAGCCTGTGAAAGTAAACCTTGTCTCTAACTCCTGGAGCTAGATTACCATATTGTTCTTGTGGATTCAGTTGTTTGGTGCGAGTCATATGTGTGACGCATGTTAGCTGTTTAATTTCCTTTCTGTTTCCTTGTAGACTGGTGGCTCGGCTCAATATCGCCTCAGTGCCACAGGGATTGGCATGCTGCTTTCAGCTGGGACGTTCCTTTATGTGGCTATGGTGCATGTACTGCCTGATATTAAACACAGAGGGCAGCAGAGGTCAAATCACTTTCACCATCATGCAGTAGCAGGACCCTACCAGCAAGACGGCCTAGGCGTCCTAGAAAGCGTCACTCTTATTGCGGGAGCTGGACTCCCTGTTCTCTTGGCTCTTGGTCTCCCTGATGATTGACATTATCTTTACATCGTTTTGCCAAAAGTTCTTTATGGAATGGAACTACATTAATGAGTTTAAAATGCATTTTAAACACTACAAATGATATACTCATCTTTGATTTTAATTATTGCTTTGATTACATTTCCTAATTTATTAGGATCTATACAGCATTGACTGATCCAACACTTGTATATTTTTATTTAAAGCCTCAATGAAAGCCATGTTTTTGCCAGACATTTAGTTTTAAATGTTTTGTCCAGGAACACAATCTGTGATGGAGCTGTGCTGTATCATTTCAGACCTCACTAACCAAACTCAATATATTCCAGCCAAAGGAGATAGTAATCAATAATGTTGTGCAAATTTTAAAGTAGTACAAAGATGCTGTGACCAGACATTGCTCAAGATGTCCATGGAAAAACAACGAAATGGCAGATTTTTGATCAGGAAAAGAACTGGATGAGATTTGCATGTGTAAAGTATATGTTTTAGATGTTGAAATATATTTTGTTTCCCTTCATTGGCAAAAAACAGTAAGTCTTATATAGTGAAACAAGGGCCATTATTTACTTGAGTGTTGATCATTTCTGGACTACATCCTGGAGGGTCTTTTTTTTATTATTGATTATTATTTCAGATTTACATGACATGATTTATGCTGTGCAATATGTAAACACAATGAAGTGGTCTCTTATCATGGACATTGCTAATTTATTGCCATTTTTATACTGACTCTTCTATTGAAAGCAATGAGTGCATAATGAATTGTATGTTTCATAACTGAGTAAACTGACCTGTTTCCATACAGCACTGCTGTGATGTTTTGAAGTACAAGGGCTCCATGGCTTGTGACTGGACACAGAGATAGTCACAAGCTTGTAGCTGGAGCTAATCTTTAAACTCTGAGCAAACCCTGCAGAAAATAATTAATTTGTGTGTTTTATTAATTTCAAGCTTATCTATCTCAATTTGTGCTGGAAACTAAGAACCTATTTCTTTTTTACTGATAAGCTCATAACTCATATGTTTTATGGTAAAGGTGATGTTGAATACAGTGCTGGAACAATGAGAAAATTGCTTTAAAAGCCTAAACTTTTCTCTCTGTGATTCCCTCCTTTATGATTTTATAATTGTAATAACGAGGGGACATTTATAAACTTCAATTAACCCCTGACAGGTGGCTTTTCACTCTACCAGTGTGTTCTGCTACTTTTCAAGTTTCTTGAAGTGTAGTATAAATTATAATGACACAGTGTCATTATAAGAAAATAGTACTTATGAGAAGTACACTTCAGAAAAAAATTTAATAATTAAATCCAAGTTGATAAAAAATGTAACCACCATTTACAAAATACCTAGTAACATTTATACCCCAATAGGGTCTGTTAGGCAGAGGTGTATATAACTGATGATCTGACACTTCATCTGCATCCCCCTATTTATCAATCATCCCGTTACATTTTTGATGCTTCTTTGGTCACCATGGCAAACATAAACATCAAAAATCAAAAGGGCACTAAGTTTTTGCAGTACCTAGTGTCTGGGTGAAGATGCCAAAATATAGTTTGACAAGGGGGCAGGAGATCTATGTATATATGTATATACATCCTACCTCAATTACATAAAACTGTATGAAGCTATATGATCTGGGACAAACTATACTCTATGCACTAGTAATGAACGTTCCCATAGGAGGAATGTGATAAGGGCCAGTGTTCCTTGGTTTGGATTGAGTCATATTTTCTCACATGCAAGCCTTAAAAACTTAACTTAACCTCTGGATAAGTAAAAACAACCTCTGGATAAGAAAAAACAACCTCTGGATAAGTAAACGAAACAAGTGCAAACTAATGCTGTGTATTTACAGTTGATGGCATCTTCAAGAATTGCGTGACCCCCATGCAAAGATGAAAGCTGCTTTTATTAGAACTTAGTTAATCTGTTTATACATACAGTTGTTCCTTTCTTTCAATTCTGCTTTTCCCTTGTCTCCCAGTTTAGACATCGGGACCCAGGGGAGCATCAAACTAATGTGTTGTCAGAACATTTTGAGCATCGCCCTCTTCAATTCACGCATACAAGGAACAGGGAGGTCTGTAATTTTTATCATACACTTCAACTGTGTATGATAAAAATTACAGACCTCTCAATTCTTTGTAGTTTATATCTGTTGTCTGTCCTGGGAACGCCTCTGTATCCCCCCAGAAGAGCTGGAAGAGGTGGTGGGGGAGAGGGAGACCTGGGCCTCTTTGATTAGGCTACTGCCCCCACGACCTGGACCCAGATAAGCGGATGTCAATGGATGGATGAATTGATGACTGACACTCTAAATGAGGGATGTCTAAACTACAGCCTGTGGTCCATTTTTTTATTGACCTGTAGCAATTTTAAATGTATTATGGAATATGGCCCACACATAAAATTTGTGCTGGACTTTATTGTTCTTATTGTAACACTAGGTGGAGCAAAAGGACAGCGTCTCTAAAACGAGCTCACATCTCACTAAACGAGCAATCAAAAAAATCTTGCAGGGGGTGACCAAAATTGGCAGAATCAAAGAAACACGAGATGGTCAAGAAGTCAAGGGGATGAGTGTCTGTTTGATTTGCAGTGAAACTGTTGCATTAATGAAAGAGTATAATGGACCACGAAACTGAAACATTCAACTTACATGTTCTTAACTGGTACCTAGTGACAATAGACAGTGAATCAAATGACTGCTACCCTGCAAGCTCAAGAACACTTTTCTTCATGCTAACAAAACATAAGAAAATGTCACAACAGCCAACGATGAGGCAGCTCAGTTCATTGACCGACATAGGAAACGTTTCTTAGACGGCGACTGTATTAAACAGTGCCTCATTCAAGTTGCATAAATAATGTACCTGGGGAAAGTGTAGGACTTCCACAATGTTAACATGTCAGGAAATACAATTGTGCAGAGAGTTGATGATATGGCAACTAGCTTAAACCACCAAGTGGTTGTGATTTGAGTCTCCAGCTATGCCAAGTGAGTGCAAAGGAGTTGCCACTGGTGTGCACCAAGGTGCAGGAAAGCGGAAGTGAGGTTCATAAAATACATCCACCATGAAGTCATTTGTGCCAAGATAGTGCATGCTGGTGATGTAACACTGAACAAGGGCCTTCAAGACAGACAAGCTTGTACTGCAACCTTATGTACACATGAAAGCACACGCATGTGGAGCCCTGTCTGTGAGACTACGTGTTACCCAATTACATTATAAATTCAGTCAACTAAAGTTAATATTTCCTAACAAACATTAGTGGATGTGTTAACAAATAGCTTATTTTCATAACAAGCTTGAAATCTACCTATCCCCCTCTCCCTTATATATTCTCTTTTATACAGGGTTGTGAAGGGCCATTTTCACTAAAAAACAGTCTGAGGGTGCCATTTTAAGAATGACCTGCCAACCCTTTTTGTAACAAAATAAATGACAATCCATTCAAAGAAATGTATGCTGTTTTTTTTAAGATTCAATTATCAAGTATGATTTAACAACATTTGAATGATTTTGCTAACTTAAATACACTAAAGGCTTGGTGATATGCCTAACCTCTAGTGAGTGGCCCAGCCCTTCAAATATTTTTCTGTATGTGGCCCTCAGGAAAACAAAAACATTTGGACACCTCTGATGTAAGTAGTCAGTCTAAAACGAACTCACATCTCACTAAACGAGCAGTCAAAAAAATCTTGCAGGGGGTGACCAAAAATGGCAGAATCAAACACGAGATGGTCAAGAAGTCAAGGGGATGAGTGTCTGTTTGATTTGCAGTGAAACTGTTGCATTAATGAAAGAGTATAATGGACCACGAAACTGAAACATTCAACTTACATGTTCTTAACTGGTACCTAGTGACAATAGACAGTGAATCAAATGACTGCTACCCTGCAAGCTCAAGAACACTGTTGCAACTTGTTTTTTCTTTTTTTTCTTAAAACTACACAAAATACAACAGAGAATATATAGGAATAATCCCTAGGAAATTTACAGAATGCCTGATTTATTTAGGCAAAGTCTGAAATGCTTACCATATAATACAGCTACGAGGCATTTTCATGATTCACTTTTGCTTAAGCAGAAAAATGAGAAAGTACAAAACAACTAACCCATTAACACTTTTGCTAAATATATCAGGCATTCTGTAGATTTCCTCGGGACAATGCATAATTTCCAAACATTGCTGCAAACACATAGTATTTACATTAGGAGACCTAATTATTATACTAAAGTCTCTTAGACAAGCCACGAGCAAACTCATGTGGGATGAAATATGCAAGTAATGTCATGTGTATAAAAGACACAAAGAGCTATTGAGTCCTCCTTAAATGAAAGACCAATCCAGTGCAACAAGTGAGTGAGAGCGGCAAAGCCAGCAGCGTCTTATACTACCTGATCAACTTATTTGGAAATTCTACACCTGCCTGTTTATAGAGAGGAATTTGTGCCAAACTGGAAAGCAATCATGACAGTGAAAAACATGAAGCACTATAGCAGCATGCAGAAGTAAGTGCCAGAATGAAAAACAAAACCTCTATTATGTTATTTTCACATCATTTGATCTCTTTACTGATAAACAATACATATGGGCTCCATATCACATACCATGCCCCAAATTTGGCCACGGGCTGCACTATGATTACTTTTCATTATGGCTTGACAACAGCTCTGTTCTTGACTGGCATGCACACAGCTGTACACAGTGGAATGCAGTATAGTTGTGGATTGTGTTGCAAGGTGTTTTGCATTCAGCTTGACATTTGACGTGCTGAATCCATGAGAAAAGAACCAAATATATATATGTGTGTGTGTGTGTTGGCCATGTGGCGGACTGGTGACCTGTCCATGGTGTACCCTGCCTTCGCCCAATGATGCTGGTATTGATCTCTCCCCACCCTAACCCTAACCCCTAACATGGGTTCACTCTCCCATTGGCCCACCACCTGTGGTAGAGGTAGCACTAGAGGTTCAGTGCATTGTGGTTTGGGCGGTGGCCTTTAGTGTACTTATCCTCGGTTACTGAAGCTGGGGACATGAAACATAACCTTTCTGGTTAGGAAGAAGCCTGAGCTGGTGTGCGAGACTGAGAGATACCAACTAGATATAGTTGAGCTCACCTCAACACACAGTTTGGGTTCTGGAACCAATCCTCTCAAGAGAGGCTGGACTTTATTCTTTTCTGGAGTTGCCCAGGGTGAAAGGCGGAGGGCTTGAGTGACTTTACTTATAGCTCCCCGGCTCGCTGCCTGAGTGTTGGGGTTTTGCCTGGTAGACAAGAGGGTTGCTTCCCTGCGCCTTCAGGTTGGAGAATGGGCTCTGTTTGCGCTTAGGCACCAAATGGTAGTTCTGAGTATCTGGCCTTCATGGACTCCTTGAAGGGGATACTGGAAGGTGCCCCTTCTGGGCCACTCTGCCCCTTGTTCTGCTGGGGCACTTCAGTGCCCATGTGGGCAATGACAGTAGGACCTGGAAGGGCATGATTGTGAAGAATGGCCTCTCCGATCTGAACCCGTGTGGTGTTCTGTTACCAGGACATCCTAGGTCACAGTTCGATGATCGATTTTGTAATGGTGTCATCAGACTTGTGAGCATCTTGGACACTCGGATAAAGAGAAGAGCTGAGCTGTCAACCGATCACCATCTAGTGGTGAGTTGGATCAGATGGTGGGCAAGGATCCTGGACAGACCTAGCAGACCCAAACATATCGTGAGGGTTTGCTGGGAATGTCTAACAGAGGAACTTGTCAGAAAGGTCTTTAACTCCCATATTTGACAGCATCCCGAGGGAGGCTGGAGACATTGAGTATGAGTGGGCTTTGTTCTGTGCCTCCATTGTCAATGCAGCAGACCGGATCTGTGGCTGTAAGGTTGTCGGTGCCTGTTGTGGCGGCAATCTCCGAACCCGGTGATGGACACCTTGGGAAAGGGAGGCCATCATGTTGAAAAAAGTGTCATATTGGGCCTGGTTGGCTTGTGGGACTCTGGAGGCAGCAGAGGGGTACAGGAGGACCAAGCGGATAACGGCTATGACTGTCACAGAGGCAAAAATGCAGAGGGTGTGAGAAGAGTTCTGTGAGACCATGGAAAGTGACTTTCGATCGCCTCCGAGAAGATTCTGGAAAACCCTCAGGCAACTCAGGGGGGGAAAGCGACAGTGGGGCTTGGGATCTGCTGACCCCGACTGGGGATGTCATTAGGCAGTGGAAGGAATACTTTGAGGATCTTCTCAATCCCACCATCACGCCTTCCACAGAGGAAGCAGAACTGGAGGACTCCGACTCACTCGGGCTGAGGTGACCAGAGTAGTTGTGAAACTCCTTGGCGGCAAGGTTCTGGGGGTGGATGAGATCCGCCCTGAGTTCTTTAAGGCTCTGGATGTTGTCAGACTGTCTTGGCTGACCTGTCTTTGCAACATCATGTGTACATCGGGGGTAGTGTGTCTGGACTGGCAAACCGGGGTGGTGTTTCCCCTTTTTACGAAAGGGGAATGTGAGGATGAGCTCCAACTATCAGGAGATCACACTCCTCAGCCTCCCCGGTAAGGTCTATGCAGGGGTTCTGGAGTCCAGTCGATAGTTGAATCTCAGTTACAAGAGGAACAATGTGGGTTCCGTCCTGGTTGTGGAACATTGGACCAGCTTTTCACCCTTACAAAAGTCCTAGAGGGTGCAAGGGAGTTTGCTCAACCAATCCATATGTGCTTTGTGGATTTGGAGAAGGCATTCGACCGTGTTCCTTGGGGATTCCTCTGGGGGGTGCTCCGGGAGTATAGGGTACGGGTCCAGTTCCTGTACAAACTGAGCAGGAGCTTGGTTCACATGGCTGGCAGTAAGTCAGACTGGTACCCAGTGGGAGTTAGACTCCGCCAGGGCTGCCCTTTGTCACCGATTCTGTTTATAACTTTTATGAACAGAATTTCTTGACGTATCCAAGTGGAAGAGGGGGTTCAGTTTGGTGGCCTCAGGATTCCGTATCCTTTTTGCAGATAATGTGGTCCTGTTTGCATCATCGGGCCGAGACCTACAACACTCAATAGATCAGTTTGCAGCTAAATGTGAGATGGCCGGGATGAAAATCAGCACCTCTAAAACTGAGACCATGGTACTCAGTCAGACAAAGGTGGAGTGCTGTCTCTGGGTCAGAGAAGTTCAAGTATCTTGGGTTCTTGTTCATGAGTGAGGGAAGGATGGAATGAGAGATTGACAGGCAGATCGGTGCTGCGGCTGCAGTATTGCGGATGCTGTACCAGACCGTTGTGGTGAAGAGAGAACTGAGCCAAAAGCTGAGCAAAAAGGCAATTTACTGGTCCATCTACGTTCCATCTCTTACCTATGGTCACGAGCTCTGGGTAATGACTCAAAGAATGAGATCATGAATACAAGCAGCTGAAATTGAGTTTTCTGGGTTCTGCGTTAGAGATAAGGTACGGAGCATGGTCATCCAGGAGAGGCTCAGAGTAGAGTCAATGCTCCTCCACGTAGAGATCAGCTCTGATGCCATGTTAGAGTCCTTCTCCCCAATTGATCGTGAGGAGCTTATTTCACTGGTGGAATCTGCTAAGCCCTCCACATGCATACTAGATGCCAACCAATCTACTTAAAGAATTACTGCATAGCAATGTAGAACCTTTTCTTACTTTAATTAACTATTCTCTGAGCCTGGGCTACATTCCCAGTTCATTTAAACTTGCAGTCATCAAGCTGCTAATTAACCCCCCCCCCCCCCAAAAAAAAAGATTTCTCTGAGTCCCAAAAATTTGTAAGACTACAGCCAGAGGCAGAGCTTTCTCCTTTAAAGCCCCTCAATTATGGAATAGCCTTCCAGCTCCAATCAGAGATTCTGACACAGTTCCAATCTTTAAATCTAGACTTAAGACTTACTTATTTAATCAAGCCTTCAGTTAATATTCCCCTTGTAAGGTGTGGGGCTCAGGGGCCCCCAGACGTTGAGATTTCTGGTAATCTGAAATGGTGATGCTGTCATCCAGCTGCGTCATGGCATCACTCTAGTTGTGACAATGACTTGACTGGAAAGCAATGTCTCAGTGAGCCCCCTGGTGAGTGTGGTCACCTCTGAACTCCTCCCTTTAGTTATGCTGCTATAGGTTAGTCTGCTAGGGGCCACGTTTAAATCAATGGTGGTTTAAATTGATGTCTACACACTCAGTCTGTATTGTCTTTTTTTTAGAAGCATGCATCTTTTTGCATGCTTCTACCCAAGACGATTGCAGGCAAGCACCTACAAGCACCTGGGAGATGGTCTGGCTTGCCGGTGGATGTACTGATGCTGGGGTTGGATGTGCCATTGCCACAAGTGGACGTGCTGATGCTAGCTCCTACCTGAGGCTCACCATCTGCACCGAAAGGACTGTGACTACTTGGCCGGGGAACAAGAACCTTAACTATAACTGTAGAACCACCCTGCACACCACGGACTTATGCTAACAAGCCATCCAATGGAGGATGGATTCCCTTTTGAATCTTGGTCCTCCCAAGGTTTCTTCATAATCCCCACCATAGGGAGTTTTTCCTTGCCACTGTTGCCTTTGGCTTGCTCATTAGGGATCTGGACCCATACAATTGTAAAGCTGCTTTGTGGCAACGTGTTGTAAAAAGCGCTATATAAATAAATTTGACTTTGACTTGGAGAGGAGCCAGATGAGGTGATTCGGGCATCTGGTCCGGATGCCACCTGGGCATGTCCAGGCATGTCAAAGCATGTCCGAGGCCCCAGGGAAGTCCCAGGACACGCTGGAGAGATTATATTTACATTTACATTTATGGCATTTAGCAGACGCTCTTATCCAGAGCGACTTATAAAAGTGCTATGTAGTGCTTGGAATCTCCAAGGTAGAATAGATAGTCCTGAACACAAGGTACTCTACGCTGGAAAAACCACTAGACGAAAGTCAAATGATACCTAACAATTATACCTGAATATGCACATCACCTGAGGAAAAAGACAGTAAACAATTCCTATAACCCAATTATGCACAATACCTGAGAAAAAGACAGTAAGCAATACCTGTAACAAACACCTGAGGAAAGAGACGATAAAGTACAATAGACAAAGCATAATTATGCAAAGTGCACTTGAAAGAGGTGGGTCTTCAGTCGGCGTCTGAAGACAGCAAGTGACTCCGATGTTCGGACACACAAGGGAAGTTCATTCCACCACCTTGGAGCCAGGACAGAGAAAAGTCTGGATGCTTGTCTCCCATGTGTCCTGGATGATGGAGGGTCAAGACAAGACATACTTGAGGCGCGGAGGGCTCTAGGTATGCATCTGGGTTTTACCATGGCCATCAAGTAAGGAGGAGCTGGACCATTCTCTGCTTTGTAGGCCAGCACCAGGGTTTTATATTTGATGCGGGCAGCTACCGGAAGCCAGTGGAGGGAGCACAGCAAGGGAGTGACATGGCTGAACTTGGGAAGGTTGAAGACCAGCCGAGCTGCAGCGTTCTGGATCAGTTGCAGGGGTTTGATGGCATGCATAGGAAGACCAGCCAGTAGGGAGTTGCAGTAGTCCAGTCTTGAGATAACAAGGGACTGGACAAGGACCTGAGTGGCCTCCTTAGAGAGAAATGGCTGAATCCTCCGAATGTTGTGAAGGGCGAATCTGCATGATCGTGTTGTGTTAGCAACGTGGGCCGTGAAGGAGAGTTGATTGTCGACAACTACACCAAGGCTACGCGCTTCCATGGATGGAGTGATCACGGTGTTCTCGAATGAGATAGAAAGATCACGATGAGGACTGGCTCTTGCAGGGATGTACAGCATCTCTGTCTTGCTTGGGTTAAGCTTTAGGTGGTGAGCTGCCATCCAAGAGGCAATGTCTTTCAGACATGCAGAGATTCGAGCTGAAACCTGTGTGTCAGAAGGTTGGAAGGAAAAGAAGAGCTGGGTGTCATCCGCATAACAGTGATAAGAGAAGCCATGTGCAGAGATTGACTCACCCAGTGAGCGGGTATAAAGGGAAAAAAGAAGTGGACCCAGCACTGAGCCTTGTGGAACACCGGTGGAGAGTTTGCATGGCGTGGATGTTGATCCTCCCCATGTTACTTGGTAGGAACGACCCTCCAGGTAGGATGCAAACCACGTCCATGCATTGCCAGTGATACCAAGGCCTGAGAGGATGGACAGGAGGATCTCATGATTGACTGTGTCAAAGGCCGCCGAAAGGTCAAGCAGAATCAGAACTGATGATAGTCCAGTTGCTCTAGCCGCATGGAGTTTCTCAGTTACTGCAATGAGTGCAGTTTCCGTAGAATGTGCTGGCTTGAAGCCAGATTGGTTGGGGTCCTGAAGCTGGTTCTGTGAGAGAAAAGAGGATAGCTGGTTGTGTACAGCCCGTTCAAGGATCTTAGAAAGGAATGAGAGGAGAGATACCGGTCTATAGTTGCTGATGTTGGTGGCGTCAAGGTTGGGTTTCTTTAGGATTGGCACCACCCTAGCCGCCTTGAATGATGATGGCACAATTCCTGAAGATAAGGAGTTGTTGATAATGGTCGAGATGAAAGGGAGGAGTTCGTGGGAGATTGTCTGGAGGAGTGTGGATGGGATGGGGTCCAGAGGGCATGTGGTGGGACTGCTGGATGTCAGCAGCTGAAGCACCATCTCAGCTGAGAGAGGAGAGAAGGAGGTTAGAGAAAAGGGAGGAGTAGGAGGGGACACAGTGGGCACAGGGACTAGGGAAAAGGTGCTGCGAATCGTATTGACATTCGCTTCAAAGAAGGTGACAAAATCATCTGCAGTAAGAGAAGTGGGAGTTGGAGGGGGGGAGGGTTTGAGGAGAGAAGAGAAGATTTTGAACATCTTGCGTGGATCTGATGTAGATGCCTCCAGCTTCTCTCTGTAGAATGATGTCTTGGCAGCAGTTAGTTCCATGGAGAATAGGGACAGGAGAGACTGATACAAGTGAAGATCAGCAGTAAGCTTCGATTTCCTCCATCGCCTCTCAACCATCCTCAGTTCTCGTCGGTTGTTACGTAGGGTGTCCGAGAGCCAAGGAGCAGGTGGGGAGGATCTTGTGGGTTTGGAAGAGAGGGAACATAAGAGGTCAATAGATGAAGAGAGGGAGGACAATAAAGTGTCAGTGGCGGTGTCTGTGGAGAGACAAGAAAAAGAGTCATGGGACGGGAGGGCTGTGGTGATAGAGGCAAGTACTGATGGAGAGATGGAATGAAGGTTACGACGGATGGTGGTAGTGTCTGTAGCAGTAAGGGTGTGACGGTGGGGAGGAAGAGATAAGGAAAAACATACAAGGTGATGATCTGAACAGTGGAGAGGAGTTACTGCAATGTCCATCACTGCAGGTGATCTAGTGAAGACCAGGTCTAAGACATTGCCTGCTCTGTGTGTTGGAGAAGACTGGGTGAGGGTGAGGTTGAATGATGACAGCAGAGGAAGAACGCCAGATGATTGTAGTTTATCTGTTGGGAGGTTGAAGTCACCAAGCAGAAGAAGAGGAGTTTCATCATTAGGGAGGACGCTCAGAAGTGTGTCTAATTCCTCAGTGAAGTTACCTAGGGTGCAGGGTGGACGATAAACAACAATGATGTGAAGTGTGGTTGGGAAGCATACCGTGACAGCATGATACTCAAATGTTGAGATGGTAATTTGTGGGAAAGTGCAAGGAGTAAAGCGCCAGCAACTGGACAGAAGCAATCCAGTGCCACCTCCCCTTCCAGTCTGTCTTGGAGAGTGCGAGAAGGAAAATGCAGATGACAGGGCAGTAGGAGTAGCAGAGTTCTCTGGGGTGATCCATGTCTCTGTTAGGGCCAAGAAGTCAAGGGACTGATGAGCTGCAATGGATGTGATGAAGTCTGCTTTCTGGACTGCAGACTGGCAGTTCCAGAGCCCCCCGGTCGCTATGATTGGGGTGTTTGTTGAGAGTGGAGGGTAGATGAGGTTACTGGTAGTGCGTTTTCTGCAGTGATGTTTGAATTGACGGCGACTATAGGGAGTAAGAACAGAGATGGAAAAACACATGATGAAATGAATGATTGAATGAATGAAGGTGGTATGACGTGTGTCAAGGTGTGATACTTAACCAAAAAATGAAGATGGGCTTCAGTTGATTGAAGAGCAGAGGATGTCTCTAATGGACTGCCACTTATTTAAGCAGCAGTCAATATGTGGTCCCGCCTCCTCAGTTATTCACACTTCCTAACCCGAAACTAAGACAGCTGATTTCACTAATGATACAATAGATACCAAGTAGACTACACAGACTAGCAGAATCAAGCTGAAAGTAATGTAATCCAAGGCCTACCTTAAAACCAGAAGACAATCCCAAGAAAAACACAGCATATCTCTTGGCTGTACTGAGAACACCTCAGTATCCCTCCAGAAGAGAAGGAAGATGTGGCTGGGGAGAGGGAAACCTGGGCCTCTTTGCTTAGGCTACTGCCCCCGCGACCCGGACCTGGATAAGTGGATGAGAATGGATGGAAGGATGGTGCTATCTGCTCCAAGCTCGTATGTAAACCAACTAGGGGTGGGCATAGATTAATTTTTTTAATCTAGATTAATCTCACTGAAATCTTGAAATTAATCTAGATTAATCTATATTAAAATGGCTCATATGTGTGCTACCCAAGTAATGACTAAAAGTCAGTTTTTGAGATAGGGTTTCTTAATACAGAGGGTGCATTAGACCAGGGGCTCATCTCCTGTTTCCAAAATGCATCAATGACTGCTTGAGAAAGCTGTTCTACTTTGATACTTGAAGAAAAAAAAAACATGCTCAATAAAATGTAGGCTACTCGTGTTCAACGGTTTATTCAGTTAAACATGAATTTGTAAGCCTACATACTGTACATTAAAAGGGATTGATAACATGTTTATTCAGCTAAACATGATATTTGAAATGTAAGCCAACATTTAGTACATTTAACCTCACGGACGTAATTTGGGAGGGACTTTTTCAAAAGCCGGTTTTGGTCCTCTGCAGTTTTAACGGTTAAAAAGAAATATTTAAATAACGACGAATCTAGCACTAGGACCATGCAGAAAACGACCGCTCCGAGCTCCGCTCCGGTAACACTTTACGTTCCTAAAAATGAATTTTCCATGAAGCAAACCTGGCGACTTCGTGGCTGCATCCATGTAAACACACGTACGATTTGTAATTCACAGGTTTGAAAACTCGCTTACCCATTTTGGCGATTGCTCGAAGACTGCAAGGGAAGCTCAGCTTCCCCTAAAATGTCAAAAAATAAGTGATCAAACATATACTGTTGTGTGTACATGTCAGGGGCGGACTGGGGAGAAAAAGTGGCCCGGCAGTTCCTGACAGACTGGCCCACTATATATTATATATATTAATACATCTTGCTACTTACAAGATGACCATGGCCGGCGCCAGAACATATACAGTGAGGGGGCGTCAGAAAATTTCGGGGTGGCAAACGTAAGTTGTTTGTTGAGCGGGGGGTGGCATGTAACGATTGATGAGCGGCCGAGGGGGTGCCATGTTGCGATTGCTGTAAAATTAATGGGTCTTATTATTTACATTGAGGGGGCAGGACACCTCCCCCTGTGGCACCGGCCCTGAAGATGACCAAGTCAGAAAGATCTACCGGGGGGTTGTGAGTAGGGGTGGGCAGATCGATATTTATATCGATAGTATCGATACAAAGGTGAGGATCGGTATCGGATCGATACCATGGCGAAAATATAGATTCTTTTGCTGCAGTTTAGAGGTCTGCGCGGGACTGCTTTTTTAATCCCACTCCCGCCCGCACCTGCTTGTTTTAGTCCCGCTCCTGCCCACACCGACCAAAAAATCGCTTGTTTTAATCCCACACCCGCCCGCCACATACACATTTCTGTCGCGCCCGCCCGCAATCCTAATGTGAATTGAATTAATTAGATTTAGTACTTGAAATTTTCTTATGTATTTATTAAAACAGCAATATAGCGATGGATCGTGCTGTCCCATTTCTTACCACAGTCCAAACACATGCCGTCAGGTGACGTACACCAACACTTTCTGATATCAATCACAACAAGCCGATTTCCCTCTCCATTAATTACAATGGAATATGACTTCCATACATCAGACTTTCCTGTAGTTGGCTTAATTGTGGTGTATTCGCCTATTTTAATTGAATTTTCCACAGCTGAAACTGGTTGACCGTCTACAACAGGGGTCGGCAACCTATGGCACGCGTGCCACCATTGGCACGAGGCATAATCACTGGCACGCGACACGCTGGACCAGCATCAGCAAAAATATATATAATTTAATATAAATTATTATATTAATGGATTATAATTTAAAGTAAAAAGTATCGCCCCCACCCCCCAACGGTTTGGAAGTATCGGTATCGGCGATACTGACCAGTATCGTATCGGTATCGTATCGATACCAAAATTCCGAGTATCGCCCACCCCTAGTTGTGAGGTGGCGAACGAAATTTGTTGAGCGGGGTGGGGTGCTGGTGGCGAACATCATTTGTTGAGTGGGGGGTGGCGAACGTCATTTGTTGAGCGGATTGCAGATTGGCTACCATGAATGTCAGTGCAGATGTGCGATTCATCTACTACTTTTTAATGTGACGTGATCTACGCACATTCCTTCGCGATCGACCGACACTTCCTTCGCGATCGACGTAATGAGCACCCCTGTATTAATATATATATATATATATATATATATATATATATATATATATATATATGAACCCAGGGCCAACTGCACCAGCATATGGTCTCACAATGGATCTGAGGATCTCATCTCGGTAATGGCAGTCAAGCTACCTCTGGTGAGCACATGGAGGGCTGTGCGGCCCTCCAAAGAAATGCCTCCCCACACCATTACTGACCCACTGCCAAACCGGTCATGCTGAAGGATGTTGCAGGCAGCAGATGGTGTCCATGGTGTCTCCAGACTCTGTCACGTCTGTCACATGTGCTCAGTGTGAACCTGTTTTCATCTGTGAAGAGCATAATGCGCCAGTGGCGAATTTGCCAATCCTGGTGTTCTCTGGCAAATGCCAAGCGTCCTGCACGGTGTTGGGCTGTGAGCACAACCCCCATCTGTGGACATCGGGCCCTCATACCATCCTCATGGAGTCGGTTTCTAACCGTTTGTGCAGACACATGCACATTTGTGGCCTGCTGGAGGTCATTTTGCAGGGCTCTGGCAGTGCTCCTCCTGTTCCTTCTTGCACAAAGGCGGAGGTAGCGGTCCTGCTGCTGGGTTGTTGCCCTCCTACGGCCTCCTCCACGTCTCCTGGTGTACTGGCCTGTCTCCTGGTAGCGCCTCCAGCCTCTGGACACTACACTGACAGACACAGCAAACCTTCTTGCCACAGCTCGCATTGATTGCCATCCTGGATGAGCTGCACTACCTGAGCCACTTGTGTGGGTTGTAGAGTCCGTCTCATGCTACCACGAGTGTGAAAGGACCACCAACATTCAAAAGTGACCAAAACATCAGCCAGAAAGCATAGGTACTGAGAAGTGGTCTGTGGTCCTCACCTGCAGAACCACTCCTTTATAGGGGGGTCTTGCTAATTGCCTCTCATTTCTACCTGTTGTTTATTCCATTTGCACAACAGCAGGTGAAATTGATTCACAATCAGTGTTGCTTCCTAACTGAAGTACGTTTCACAGAAGTGTGGTTGACTTGGAGTTATATTGTGTTGTTTAAGTGTTCCCTTTATTTTTTTGAGCAGTGTATATAGTTAATAAAATAACTCTACATGTGTTCATTCGTAGCTTCGATGCCTTCAGTGAATGTACAATGTAAATAGTCATGAAAATAAAGAATGAGAGGGTGTTTACAAACTTTTGGCCTGTACTGTATTTTTGTAAATGTTTGTATGATACACACATTCAAATTGGGTTTTCTGATTAAATCTACTCCGTTTGTTAAGTTAACGTATTGTTCATTAGGCTACTTGAGTAGTCTCAAACGTATTTTAGCTATAGGGTTATTTAACCTAGTTGGCTAATATGAGTCTAGTTATCCTGAGCTAAATATTGTCTATACCAAGCTTAGCCAAAAGGTATTTCATTCGTTTCATTTAGGCCTACAATTCAGTGTAACCAAATTATAAAACGAAGGAAATGGCATCGTTGCAGGGTATTCCTAATGAAGAGATTTCATAAACTGCACTTCCCTTGGCATCAGGTGATTGCTAGGCTATGTATGAATTATAGGCCTACTGTGTCTTTCGTCGAGCACTTTAAGGCAAGTTCAAAGTGAAGTGACAAGTAATGGATGTATGACGTATTCCACTTTTCTGTAACAACAATACGCCACTACACGCTGTAACACATTTGTTTGTTTTTCTGTCGTTTGTATATTAGCAGTAACGCCATCGTAACAGCGGGAGGTGAAATATCACGACTGTGGGGTAATTCCACTGTGGTATTTTTATTCAGGTTGTCTTGATATCGCATTGGGTTTCTCTCAGACCTACGCCCAAAATGGGTTATTTAGCTTAAAGCACCGTTAGGCTGTTGACTGGGCTGTCTGAGCTTCATGGAAGTTTTTAAAAAGTACGGTAACGTCCTATATTACCAAACTAACTATTCTGAAATATTCTACTTTCATTTCCTATTTCTAATTGTAACCTCAAGCCCAGTAGTCTAAATAAACAGTGGTTGTTAAGTAGCGCCACGTCTGTCAAATTTCAGAGGCGGAGTATGAAATGTCTTTTTTCCCCGCAAACAGGAACAGTTTTTCACTTAAATTCTAGTGCTACGTGTAAAGGACGTTTGGAAGGCTTCAGCTTTCACAATGTCAGGAGTAGCGTCCACACTGGCCAAGAAGAGGGCTTTGGCTGCGGGCTTCGGCACCAACTCTAATGCAGTGAAGTATTTAAATCAGAATTTTGAAACTTTGAGAAGCGAGTGCCTGAGCCGTGGGCAGCTTTTCTGCGATCCCACTTTTCCTGTTGTAGCAGAATCTTTGGGATTTAATGAACTCGGCCCACGATCACACAAAACTAGAGGCATTCAATGGAAAAGACCCGGGGTGAGTTTTATAGCTTTTTCATGTAAGCTACTTTAGATATTGTACGTGTTATATGATGCACAATCCGGCAATCTACACTACTCTAATTCACTGTCTAATTAGCAATTGAAATTTTAAGGCCGCGGTGATAAATAAAAAGATATACCGGTAACCTACTTCCATTGATAACTAATGCAGATAAAGAATAGGTTCTGAGTCTGACATATTGGTAACTTAATGAGTCACGTCGAGATAACTGTAAACCTATGATTATGTTAAACATAAGCTGTGCACATAGGTTCATTCTACATTTCTACACATTCCTGTAGGAATTGACCTCCAAACCAGACTTTATTGTTGGAGGAGCAACTCGAACTGATATCTGTCAAGGGAGCTTGGGTAAGTTCTGTAATATGCTCTAAGGTTTAACTGTTACACTGTTTTTCTTAGTTAATATCTAGGTTTGATTAGCTGGGATTAAAACACATCAACGTGGTGATGGATGGGTTTTGACTCTTGGGCACACTCAAAAGTTGCTTCTTCATGCCTGTTTATTCAGCTAACTTCAGCTTGTTCATTTGGAGTTGCAGAGTTCTGCAAAGCAGCTTTGTGACATTGTCTTTTTAAAATAGTATATAAATAAACTGAAATGAATTAAGGAAAAAGCATTGATTGGACATGTTAAAACCCACACTGCCTGGAATATTTCTATTGTGTGTTTTTAAATGAAAAGACTGTAAATAAGGACAGTACAGCAAATGCTGTTTGGTTCCATTTTAAATTTGAAATTGATTACAAAATAATTGCAAAATAAGATTATTTGCATTCAGTGTGTACTTTCATAAAATATGCACATTGTAACAGATATAAAAGGTTCATGGAAATGTTTTTTAGCATCCTGGTTCAGTTATTGTAAAAATGAATATTTGGATCAGAATTTATTTAAAAAGCAAAAGTACTTTGTAAATTTTTTTTTTACTAATGGCTTTGCAGAATGCTCTTGTGTGAAAACCTTGTCAGTTCTGATGATGGTTGTAGAACATGATGTTCCACGACCATTTCTGGCTCTTAAACACAACAGTCTTATTTATTTTACTAGTTTTATAATATTGCTGCTGCTGAGTTTCTTAAAAACATTTAGACTAAATGAAAACCAGGGTGTGACAGATCAGGCTTTTATCCTGTGACCTGAAAAAAGACTGTAGCTTTGTGAGTCATAACAATATCCAGGATGAGCCACACCGTTAAGCGTGTGTATCCGTCCCTAGTCAGCATTGGCAGTTTTGTTTCCAAAGTTTTGACTGCAGTGTGACTGAGGACTTATTTGTTCTTTAGGTGAATTATAATTGAATGCCCACAATGCAGATTCCTTTTAGCATCCTTTGTAATGGCAGCTCAAAACATTTAGTGGGAGCGTCTTGATTCGCTCATGTTTGTACATGTTCCATTATATCCTGTGTAGAATCCAAAGTGATTGCCTTTGGATGTTACAAAATCTGAAGGACAGACACATTATCTACACTTCTAGTAAAGTCTAGTAAAGTCTAGTAAAGTCTAGTAAAGTACTTGTGACTGATTTAAATGCCGTTGCTGAGAGATCTGAAGTGGTTTGTTGGGAGTGGAGCAAGGATACATATAAAATAAGATGTTTTTCTGTAAACTGAGCCCTCTTTGTAAGGCAGAGACCGCTTGCTTTAGAGAGCAGTTAGCAGTGTACTCTAAGCTCCAGACATGCTAGAAAACAAATGACTTATAGAGGAGTTATGCAACTTGCCTCTAACTGAATATGCTGAAAACATATTGGAATGCAATAGTAACTTAAAGATCTATTATTTAGATCTTCTATTATTTAATTTAAAGGAAAGAGCTGTTCCTTAAACTAGTAAGTTACATATATGATATTTTTTCAGCTGACAGGTAGTTTTATGATTCCTTCTGTGAGTGTGATTTTTCTCTGTCTTTAGGTGACTGCTGGCTCCTGGCAGCAATAGCCTCACTCACACTTAATGAAGATGTATTGTCTCGGGTGGTACCATCAGATCAAGGATTTGGGGACAACTATGCTGGCATTTTCCATTTCCAGGTACACTGACACATTTTGCAAATAAGGACGAGGCCAAAATATAAAATGTTCAAGGCATTTACAACTTTCTTCTATAAAAATATCAATCAGTTTTAAGTATTGATAGTTTTGTAATTTTTTTATTTATTTGAAGCAAGATCTCAGTGTGAAGTGTGAAGTACTGTAATAATTTAAACAATATCTATACAAGCACTATGTTAAATTGTTGCAATTAGCTTGAAAAACTGAGTATTTCACCACTGTTTAGCTTTATAGCAAACATTCAACACTCACTTGCTTCCCACATACATAATCAGTTTTGAGGTGTGGCCTTTGGAAAATGTTGGTCAGAATAGGAAGCCACACTGAGTCAGAAGAGAGGAACACCCCCTCATTCCAGAGGAAGAATGTTTCCAGTGTGTTTCAGTGATCAACCTTGTATTCCCCCTGTTTTCTCATGGACTTTATTGTTCTTATCAACTGTTAGAATGGGGAATTTTCTGTCTGTACCATAATATATTATTATGTGTTTTTTAGTTTTCAGCAAACGATGTAACACTGAAGGAAATGGTGAACTCTTCATTATATAATCCACATTCTCCACCTTCTCCAGTTCTGGCAGTTTGGGGAGTGGGTGGACGTGGTGGTTGACGACCGGCTGCCTACCAGAGATGGAGAGTTGCTGTTTGTTCATTCAGCCACAGGCTCAGAGTTCTGGAGTGCATTGCTGGAGAAGGCATATGCTAAGTGAGCTAGAATTCTGTATGAAATTATTTAACTGGGAGTATATAGCATGCTACCAGTTGATTAAAAATTCACAAACTATGCCTAATGCTTATTAATGAACTCCCACCGGATTTGTACATTTTTTGTTTTCTTTTGTTAATATAAATAAAGGAGGAAGCAATGCAAGTCTCACACTGAAGAGTTTATGAAATGAATGAGAACTAAAGCAAATAAAGTGGCACTAACTGGAACAAAAAAAGCCAATGTAACATTATCAATGACAACTGGGCATAGAAACAGAAAAAGGTTATAAAGGGAAGAACCCAGTTTCCTCATTAACCATGCTACCTGTGGGTTTAAGGTTATTGTGTTTTCTTTAAAAGCACTTTTTATTTGAACATTGTCAGCCATTATGTTGGCATTCTGATCAGTGCACTTCTATGTTTTCATCAGGTTCATTAAACTCTTTATGTTGGAGACTCTGGTTTGCTTTCTCCCTGTTTTTCTGCATGTTATACACCCATAGTGCTAATAATACAAATACTATGCATTTGTTGGCTTGTTTGTGTAAATTTGTTTTCTTTTGTCTGTCTCTCTCTCTGATCTGACTTTTATTCTACCTTCATGAATATCTAAGGCTGAATGGATGCTATGAAGCTCTCTCTGGTGGTTCTACCACTGAGGGCTTTGAAGACTTCACTGGAGGGATAGCTGAGATGTATGAACTAAGATCTGCTCCATCAAACCTGTTCCAGATCATCAAGAAGGCACTAGAGTCTGGGGCTCTTTTAGGATGCTCCATAGATGTACTAGCCTATTTATATCAGTTCATCACCTTCTAAATACTCGTGTTTTAGGGGATTCTTTCATGGTTAACTCCTTTGTGTCTCTACAGATCACAAGTGCAGCTGACTCTGAGGCCATCACCCATCAGAAGCTTGTGAAGGGACACGCTTACTCACTGACTGGGGCCACTGAGGTTGGCTGGTCTGGGGTTTTATTGTTTCTTTTTATATAAGCTCTGAGTGGTCAGGTTCTATACCCAAAGTCATTCTGTATCCAAGGTGAACTACCGTGGTCGCAGGGAGAAGCTCGTCAGGGTGCGTAATCCTTGGGGTCAGGTGGAATGGACCGGGGCCTGGAGTGACAGGTCAGAGCATATTAATTGTCTAAACACCTGATCATCACCACAACACGCATTCACTTATTCATGTTTTAGTCCAAAATAGTTTTATTATTTTAAAGTTGCTGAGGTTAGAATGATATTTTTTTACCTGCCATGTCACCATGCAGCTCTTCAGAGTGGAATAATGTGACTGCGTCTGAACGTGAGAATGTGAGAGCTGATGACGGAGAGTTCTGGTACAGTGTGACCTCGCCATTCATCGTGACACACTCAGCTGCGTTCATCCTTTCAAACAGTGTCTTTGTACATGATTGGATTTATAAACATCTAAGTAGTTTTGCTTCTTATGACCCTTATTTTTATTTAATCCACATATGTTTATGTATTCAGGATGTCGTTGTCTGACTTTATGAAACATTATTCCCGCCTGGAGATCTGCACTTTGACCCCAGACACCCTTTCGTCTGAATCTGTGAAGCACTGGAGTATGAATAAGTTTGATGGTAACTGGAGGAGGGGCTCCACAGCGGGAGGCTGCAGAAACCACCCCTGTGAGAAGCCCTACAGCATGTAGACATTGATGTTACCAATGATTGCACCAAATGTAAACAAAAGCCTTCAGTTTGACAAACAACCTCATCCACAGACACATTCTGGATGAATCCGCAGTTTAAGATTAAACTGGAAGAGGAAGATGATGATCCTGATGATGATGAGGTTGGCTGTAGTGTAGTGATTGGCCTCATCCAGAAGAACAGACGCAAGATGAGGAAATCTGGGGAAGACATGCACACCATTGGTTACGCCATCTACGAGGTGAGCACCAAGAGTTTCTGTGTGCATGAGCAATTAGTCATATAATTGTACATGTTTTATAGCAGTCAGTGTAATACGGGGCATGTGGTCTTGTGTTTGTGTCATTCCAGGTCCCTCCTCAGGTTAGCAGTTCCTGGCTGCCAGTCAACATGGAGAAGATTCCATACACATACTGAGTGCTAATTTCTAAGGCAGAAGAAACATGAACTCTCAATATTCAGTGTTCTTTGTTCCTATGTATTGATCTAGCTCAATATTTATAGTTGTTTCTTCTTCAACTTGTTGTCTCAGTTTAGCGGACAGAAGGAGGTTCACCTCAGTAAGGAATATTTCCTAACCCATGCCCAGAAAGCTCGTTCTGAGACCTTCATCAATCTGCGAGAAGTCAGCACGCGTTTCAAGCTGCCTCCTGGGGAATACCTCATTGTTCCCTCCACTTTTGAGCCACACAAGAACGGAGATTTTTGTGTGCGTGTGTTCTCAGAGAAACAGTCTGAAATGAAGTAAGAGCCTTAAAGTCTTTTTAGTAATGATGGGAATCCATTGTGTTCAATCAGTGGTCTTGTGGGCAGGTAGATCCAGTATGTTTCTTGTAAGACATAATTTATACTTCATTATATGATAAATGCTCAAACACTTTTAAATTGATTCACTTAAAAAGGGGGGTGACTGAACATTAAAAAGATCTGTTTGAATATTTAGTAGTACATGTATGCTCTGAATCTCTACGCAGGACGTGTGATGATCCTGTGCAGGCTGAATTTGATGATGTAAGTAAATACCTTTATTTTGTGTTTTTGTACTATATTTAATGCCGCTGATAGATGTGTTTGTATCCTTTCAGGAGACAGTATCAGAAGATGAAGTTGATGCTGGCTTTAGGGGTCTATTCACAAAACTGGCAGGAGAGGTAGATCAATCAATTTCAAACTCTGGAGGTGACACTGTTTAGGCATATTTAAAGTCAATCATTTTCTTTGGGACTGTTGGAATACAACAATTCAAAACAATTTTTTTTTACTTTAAATATTCCTAAACAGTGGCACCTACAGAGTCAGGTACTGTGGTCACGAGTTATCTCACTTTAATATAAAATAAAACCCTAAATACTTAAGTCTCTTTATCCATGATGCATTTTAATACATTAGAGAAACTAACATGGATTTAAAGGTAATCATATATAACTGGGTAACAGAAACTCACACCCTACAATGTAGTACCTATAAAGTACACTATAATGTACCTGTGACATGTCACATCTTTACAATCAAAGTCGTTTGATTTTTCACCAGGACATGGAGATTTCTGTGTCTGAGTTGAGGACCATATTCAATAAAATAGTCAGCAAACGTAAGACTTTGTTGATTTTGTTCCGAAGGGATAAGTGATTACAACATTGTTATTATTATGATTTAGCCATATGCTTACCAGTGTATTTCTTCACAGGGACAGATATTAAGACAAATGGCTTCAGTTTAGATACATGCAGAGTCATGGTGAACCTCATGGATGTATCCTTTGGATAATGTACCATCTTTAATAACATCCGAAAATAAGACAAGCAGTGGCTTTTGGATTCTTTGAATGTACTTTTTAATAATTTAATGTACTTATTGAATTGACATTTAACTCATGTCTTTGACTCATTCCTTGACTGAAAATAGGACAGTGGTAATGGAAAGCTAGGAATAAGTGAATTTGCCACCTTATGGAAGAAAATTCAGAAATACTTGGTAAGACTTAACAGCGAAAAGTGACATGTGTGCATAAATATTCTGGAACAAATTAACAAAACTTAGCATAGAGCATATATATGTTTGCCACGGTTCCTTTAGGCCATATACAAGAAAAATGATATGGATGGGTCTGGCACCATGAGTACACCCGAGATGCGCTTGGCTTTGAAAGAAGCAGGTGTGCGTACTACTTTTCTTTAAAGAAACCAACATTCAACCTCAGTTCAGACTTATATCATACACTTAACACCTAAATTCGACATTTGACTGATCCTTGGTGCTTTTCTTTGCACAGGCTTCACTCTGAACAACAATATTCACCAGATATTGGCTGCACGATATGGTGAGGACGACATGACCATCGACTTCGACAACTTTGTGTCTTGTGTGATACGCATGGAGATGATGTTCAGTAAGAAAGATCTCATTCTTGTCTTTTAGAAATTCATTTAATTGCATCTAATGTAAACTGTTACTGCTAATGTACTTATTTCTCTCTTGTAGAAATGTTTCAGAAGCTTGATATGGATACAAGTGGATTCATTGAGTTGGACTTAACTCAGGTAAGCATCCTTTTCTACTAGCAACTCAGTTCAGGTGTAGGCTTTCCTTTATTCAAGTATTTCATGTTCTTTTCTTTATAGTGGCTGTCATTCGCCATGGTCTAGAGGGACACGAGGAACGTTCAGACACATTTTTTTCCAGTTGACAGTTAACTTCCAATTACACTAGTACACTAACCAAAATGTGTTTATGTTTAATAATATATGTAACAATGAAAACAAACTTCTACTCATATTATTTGCTGCTGTTGGAACATAATAAATGTTGTTTTTCTATTATGAAATACGGTGTCACGTTTTCAATCAAATCAATTCACCGTGAGGCGGTTTTAATAATCCTTGTATTTGGCTGTAGCTGCAGTTAGACGTTGTTGCCTCTATCGGGCTGTGGACTCTGTGCTCTGTAGATTGAAGACCTAGCCTACTGTAGTAGTGTCCGTCTGTCACTGCAACACTTCATATTCTACAAAACAACGATTGCCCGCATTCCGTCGGCAGGAATACCCGTTACCAGGTACATCAGAGGTAAGGAAGTGATTATTGTATCTTGCTTAAGACCTGCGTTGTGATTTTGCCCAGTCTAATCGGGTCGAGCGGCGAGCTAACACCTAGCCCACTGACTAATGTCGAATAAGTGCTTCTGCTAACCGTTAAACGTTAGTCATGAACCATCAACTTTGTATGGCCACTACAATCTTTATTTCTGTTCGTTAAAGTTAACGGAGTCTTGCGTTGATGAGAGGGGTGCGCTGTAGACGTGGTTATGTGTGACATCTTTACAACACAAATGATCAAAACCACAGACTGAACAAAAAGGTTAAATAAAGGCCTGTGAGGAATACGCTTTCAACGAGACTAAAAGCTGTAATCTAGAGACATAGTCAGTCCAGACTGGGCAAAACTGGCCCTGTATTTGAAATCCCTATTTCATTTCAGTCTGCAAAAACTATAATCTAGCATATTATCTGTTACATTTATTATTGAAGAATATAACAAATGATTTCATTACATTTTGTTACTGTTGTGAGCAGTTGTCATAAGAGTTATTATAAGAGTTATAAGAAATAACATTCACTGTTACTGTCCATATTAACTTGGTTGCAGATCACATGATTGCAGGTCCCCATGAACAGCAGAATCAAGACTGGGTTTGCCAACAGCATTATAAAACAAAGATGATATTTTAGTGGTGGAGTGTGTGTTAAACTGAACACTCACTGATGGGAAACTGTGCCCAGATTTTATTCTAACCAAAATGACCATAATGCAGCAATCATCTGACAGATTTCTCTTATAAATTAGATTAAAATTTCAAAACTGATTTTAAAAACAGATATATATTTGGTTGCTTAAATTGATTTAAAAAATAAACCAGAGAATAGATATAAATTCAGCAATTGACCTTTATTAAACATACCTTGCACTCAACGACCGTACTTAATTGTGAGTGTTCTTGTGGTCGTATCTAGATCTAGGTAGTATCACCCCAGATAACAGGGAAGGGTTGGTTTAAAAACACAAGCACGAACAAACATATGTCCATTTCAGAGCTCATTTAAGTGTGTTTACATATGGAGATCTATATGGTCAGTGACCATGCTGAAATTATTTGCTCCTCTGTGGTTGATATTGTGTTCTTCAGCATGGTGAAATAAGCAGCCCTTTGTGTTTTGTGTTCTTGGGTAATTTGTTCTAATTGACAACACTACAAGGAATTCCCTGAATCAGCTGTTACACAGACACACTAGATTATTTAATAGTTCAGAAAATGTTTGTTCTGTTTGTCTATTCTTTCAGAAACTCTAGAATCTTATTTTCTGTAGATACTGAAAATTGCAGAAGGTTGTTTTATTTTTAGATTATATTGATTTTACAACATTTCCAAGCAGCACAATGGGCCTATTTTAGTTTGGTGAAGCAGGGCATGCAAATCACATTTCTAAAAATCTTTTTAAAATCTTCATTTGCAGTAAGGATTATTTTTTGGAAATGAAAATATTGCACTCCTCATCTGTTGTTGGTGCCAATCCTCCTCACCATGATTAGTCAAAACCTTATCCTCTGTATTTAACCCCTTTACTGTAATAATGCTGTAATTGATATTACCGATCAAGCTTACATATGCATTAGATGCTTCATCCCCCCCAAATTTTAACAACCCAGTGACATTGTCACATTATGAGAGGGGTTTTGACAATTTTCCAGTAAATAAATACAAAAACCAATTAAAATCTTAGTGTTGTGATGCTATGTGCTATTGTTTATGCAGTCAGAGCTAATCCAATGTATTTTAGAGGAACATGTAGCTTACTTCAGTATTTTCATCCAGTATTCAAAGCTTCATTCTAGTGCACACAGTTTGCTTGTCTTGTCTCTTGATCAAAAATGGATTGCTGTTGGTGGTTATTTATTAATTCAGAGTCCGGTGGCTTTCAGTTAATTTTCACACTATGCCAAATCCCATTCCTTTGATCCTGGCAGGGGCCCCACCTTAGTTTATTGCTTCATTAGAAAAGCAAAGGGAATTACTTAAGTACTTTAGGTACATTTATTCTAAAATTGGTAGATATGTGAGTGAATTGATATCATAGCTTTATATATTACTATAACAACTAATTTGCTTATCAAATTGATGTTTCTCCTTAGCACACAGTCACATATTTTAAAAAACATTAACATTTATTTGACCCTTGTCAGTAGTTCTTGTATAAAAGTATTTAAATGTAAAAGGCCGTTCATCTCATCTTTACAGTTTTATCTGTAATATGAAAATATATTAAAAAAAGCACATATGAGCCCACGATGCCCTGTAATGAAATAAATCAACTGGATGTTATTCATTCATAGTGAATGATTCAGTATACATTAATCCCCATTACTGCAAATGGTAGTACATCTGTTATTTATACCTTTCCCCACCCCAAAACCCCTCATGGTCAGTCCTATTTTTGTCTTCCTAGCATGTTCTCATATGGAGGGATCTCGGCACACATCAGTGCTAGCAGGCTAAAGGCAGATGGGAAGGGTTCATATGAGCAGGCTGTCCACTTCCAAAACCAGGTCTTTGAGGACCTCAGGCAGGAGTGTGTGGAGGGGGGATACTTGTTTGAAGACCCCTGCTTCCCTGCTGAACCATCCTCACTGGGGTTCAAGGAGCTTGGAGCCTACTCCTCTAAAACCCGTGGAGTGGAGTGGCTGAGGCCTACAGTGAGTTGGAGTGTGTGTGTGTGTGTGTGTGTGTGTGTGTGTGTGTGTGTGTGTGTGTGTGTGTGTGTGTGTGTGTGTGTGTAAATTTTAAAAAATATTTTAAAATGTTTTAGAATTTAGACTATTAATTTTAGGTAAAAAATAAACAGATCAGTGTCCATTTGTGAAATGCAAAGGAGTCTTACTGAAAAATACCAAGAAACATGTTCCCCAGGTGCTGAGCAGTTTGTGTAGACCACAGCAACTGTAGAAGCACTGGCCTATATTAGCATGCTAGCCATGCACAAGCTATGGCTACACAACACTAGCATTCCACTTGACCCAACCCAGCCCAGTTGGAGTTTAGAGTGGGAGGTGCTGCATGCCTCTTCAAGCAGAATAAGACCAGCCCTCCCCCTCACTGTTTATACTACAGCTGTTGTCTTCATGTGGCAGAGCTGTGTACAGTCCATGCTGGGCCTTAAATCTTAGCTTATATTTTATATGAGAATTTAAAAGCATTAATATTTGTTTTAGAGTTCAGTATTATATAGCATATGTATCTATTCTGTTTTAGATCTAGCAATGGTGAACTGGCTCTGTCTGACTTGTGTTGGTTATTTTGAAATCGCTGTTTGTGTTAACTTTTTTATGTGAACTTGTCTTCTTTCATTTCTCTATTAGGAGTTATGTGGTGATCCTCAGTTCATTCTGGGAGGAGCCACGAGGACAGATATCTGTCAGGGAGCTCTTGGTATGTTCCTGCTGGTTCTTTAGCTGATTGAAGATTGAAAAGATCAATTTTTAAACTAACTATGCATAGTACATTATAGTTTAACTAGGAATGGATTTCTAAAACATAAGATAATAGGAGTGGCAGTGACTCACAGTTGCACTAGAGTATTTCAGTGCCAGTTCAGCTCCCACCCCCTCTCACTGGCCTGAAGAAGTTCATGTCTTCCGTCTGCATAGAGCCCCGCCAACTTATCTTAGATTTGTGTGACAAGATTTTATGATCATATGCAAGCAACACACCCACACCCACATGTTTTTACAACCAAATAGAATGAAACTCAGTTGCACTCCACCAGCCACACACATTAACCTCATTTTGTCAGTTCTGTTTTTGTGGAAAATTCTTTTTTGGCACCAAGGCTGGGATAGTAAACAGCAGTGGTCTCTTGCTACAGTGACTCACACAGGCCTCACTGTGATTCTTCATACCAAGAAATAACTCTCTTTCCTGTTGTAGTCCCCCTGCTGCTTACATTTGGTACTGACGTTGCTCATTTGTATCATATCTTATTTTAGAGTTTGGTTATTTGTCCTCAGTAATTTACCTTTTTATCCTAATTTCTAAAGAGCAGTCTGAATTAGCTGTGTGTATGAAATGTGCTATGCAGTTAAACTTGAATTCATATGTATTTCATATGTCAGTTTTGTTGGTACTGACCTTTAGCTTCTGCTTTGTCCCATTAGGTGATTGCTGGCTTTTGGCTGCTATTGCATCTTTGACTCTTAATGAAAAACTGCTCCACAGGGTGGTGCCTCATGGCCAGAGCTTCCATGAGGACTATGCTGGAATTTTCCATTTTCAGGTACTACTGTGATCTTAATAGTGTCTGCCAAACAGACATAGGTGGAAATGAATCACGCAAACGAATAATTAAATAAATGATGCTGTGTACTGTTCTTGTAGGTTTTGTACTTAATCTACAAATGACTGTTCTCCATAATTGCATATATAGATACCAAAGTGCTAATAGTGTTTCATCTTTTGTGCTTAAGTTCTGGCAGTTTGGAGAGTGGGTGGACATTGTGATCGATGACCGGCTGCCTGTCAAAGATGGAGAGCTTGTGTTTGTGCACTCTGTAGAGGGAAATGAGTTCTGGAGCGCCTTGATTGAAAAGGCTTACGCAAAGTATGTTTTCTCACATTTCTGTTTTTTTCTTAATCTCATCCACATAAATAAATTAGAGGTTTATGCAGCAAGCTACAGGAGGTGAATGAATTAATTCTGACTAATCAAAATGCATAATTAAATCAGCAATAGTCAGTGAAGCAGTATAGTCAGTGAAGTAGTATAATCAGTGAAGCAATATAGTCAGTGATGTAGTATAGTCAGTGAAGAAGTATAATCAGTGAAGTAGTATAGTCAGTGAAGTACTATAGTCAGTTAAATAGTATAATCAGTGAAGTAGTATAGTCAGTGAAGCAGTATAGTCAGTGAAGTAGTATAGTCAGTGAAATAGTATAATCAGTGAAGTAGTATAATCAGTGAAGTAGTATTGTCAGTGAAGCAGTATAGTCAGTGAAGTAGTATAATTAGTGAAGTAGTATAGTCAGTGAAGCAGTATTGTCAGTGAAGTAGTATAGTCAGTGAAGTAGTATAGTCAGTGAAGCAGTATAGTCAGTGAAGTAGTATAGTCAGTGAAGTAGTATAGTCAGTGAAATAGTATTATCAGTGAAGTAGTATAGTCAGTGAAGCAGTATAGTCAGTGAAGTAGTATAATTAGTGAAGTAGTATAGTCAGTGAAGTAGTATAGTCAGTGAAGCAGTATATTCAGTGAAGTAGTATAGTCAGTGAAGCAGTATAGTCAGTGAAGTAGTATAATCAGTGAAGCAGTATAGTCAGTGAAGTAGTATAATCAGTGAAGCAGTATATTCATTGAAGCAGTATAGTCAGTGAAGCAGTATAGTCAGTGAAGCAGTATAGTCAGTGAAGCAGTATAGTCAGTAAAGTAGTATATTCAGTGAAGTAGTATATTCAGTGAAGCAGTATATTCAGTGAAGCAGTATAGTCAGTGAAGTAGTATAATCAGTGAAGTAGTATAATCAGTGAAGTAGTATAGTCAGTGAAGCAGTATATTCATTGAAGTAGTATAGTCAGTGAAGTAGTATAGTCAGCGAAGCAGTATAGTCAGCGAAGCAGTATAGTCAGTGAAGTAGTATAATCAGTGAAGTAGTATAGTCAGTGAAGTAGTATAATCAGTGAAGTAGTATAATCAGTGAAGTAGTATAGTCAGTGAAGTAGTATAGTCAGTGAAGTAGTATAGTCAGTGAATCAGACAGGTGCGGTAGGAGCATTCAAATAAATAAGCATAACCAAACACACAACTGTTAAAACCTTGGATCAAAATGTTAGGAATGAACAAAACAGGTAACAAGTCTTTAAAATGCACACATCCAAATGCATAATCTGCAGAGATTTCAGATATGTATAAATTTTAAGTGTGATTGAGTTTTATGCACAGGTCTTAATGAGACCATCACTGAGGTGCAGGTTAAAAGCAGGTGTCTATGGGGTTGAGCTGGAGTTGAACCTGGAGTGGTATCCATTCATTTCTAAAACCAAGCATAGACAAACATGCATTCTAAGAGTATTTTAATATACATAGACACTGCTCAAAAATGCAGTGAAATGCGTTGAGAACAAAATAACATTAAAATGATCAATGTAAATCATCATTATCCCATAGAGGTCTGGAATCATACTCAAAATCAAAAATCTAATTCAGTGGAAATCCCTCAAGACAAGTGAGGCTCAGTAGTGTGTGTGGCCTTCATGTGTCTGTATGACCTTCTTACAACACCTTGGATTGGTCCTGATGAGGCGGCAGATGTTCTCCTGAGGAATCTCCTTCCAGACCTGGATTAAAGTGTGGTGCCCCTAAAAACGTCCCCACATTATTTTGGGTTTTGTAATATTTAAGCATTTTTTTACATACAGTTTATACTCTCTTCAGGGAAACAAGTGAGCAAATTATATTTTGTTTGCATTTTGGCGTATTAATCTGCCTGTATTGAGTTCTGTCCTGATATGAATGGGAGAGAGATAGTGGCGAAGCGGAACCTTTGTGTAGTGAGCGTTGCGCTGGATTGGTCTGGGGGCGGACCTTCCGTCTGCCTCAGATGCAGTCTGGATGTTAACGGCAGTACTTCAGTCATCATTGCTCTCTCCTGTTCTACTATTCTTCAGGTCAGTACCCGGTAAAATCACACCAAAACTATTTAGTAAGGTGCTTATCTCTTACTTTAGCAGGGGGTGACACGGTGATAGAGTTTGTGCGCTTTTCTGCTAATGGTTACAAGTTTAGTTAGCCGAGGTTGAGATCGACAGAATGCTAGCCCGCCACTGGGGAAGCCCTGTGGAATTAGGTGAATGGGAGGCAGTAATATCTTAACAACTCTGGTTTCAGGAGTTTTGTTTTGTTTGCTTGAATAAAATTCAGTGTGTTAATTTGTGATTCATAAAGTAACTTTAGGGTTCGAGAGCAAAGTTTAACTGAATTTATTGAGAGAGAAATTGTTCTCGTGTAACGTTCTGCGCGACACAGAACATGGAGGCGGACACAAACGCTGAGGAGAGCGAGATTTATTAATCGGAATTCCATAAGCAGAGTTGTAATAACGGGCAGGGGTCATATCAGGTAGGCAGTCCGAACAAGAAATGTACACAGGCATGACGACACAATAAAACGAATGAGGCAGGGAACAAGAACAAGGAGTAAAACAACGGAGAACGTAAATACCAGATAGCAGCAATGACAAGGGACAGGTAGAACAAATATCCGACGACATGGGAGACACAGGGACTATAAATACACAGGACTGGGCTAGGACCAGGTGACAACACTGATGACAAGGGCGTGGCAGACGAGGGGAAACCAGGGCAACAGACAAGCTGGGCGGGATCAAGGAGCAGGGAACAACACAGACATGAGAGAACAGGGAAACCAGAGTGACAGCTAGGAGAGGGCAGAACCCCCCCTCAAACGTGCCACTCTGGGGCATGCAAAGGCAGACAGGACAGGGGAACAGACTAAAACAAGACAGGGAACCACGGGGCAAGGCGAGGGACTGGCATAGAGGACATAGGACGGGACGTTACAGGACAGACTGGAGGGACAGAACTCAGAAAGACGGGGCATGGAAACTGGGGCATGGCAGGGAGAGGAGACGGGGAGACTGGCCAGGAGCTGGGCCAGGGCATGGCATTATAGGCAGGGCCAGGGCGAGGTACGGGAGCAGGGCCAGACGAGACAGGACTGGGAGCAGACACAGGAGGAAATAATAACCTGGACGACGGACACAGACACAGGAACGAAGCGTGTCACAATCTGGGGAACAGACTCGGTGACAGGAACAGAGACAACACCACTGGACACAGACACGGGAACAGGAATACAGACCTTGACGGACACAACCACGGGGACAGGAACCAATACAAAACCAGGGACAGGACTGGGGAGCAAGGGGAACGCGGGCAATGAAACAGGACCAAGGGGTGGAGTAGACAGTACATTAAGTCCATGCCCACTAGAGGGCAGCAAAGTGTCCGGGGAAACAGGCGGGGCCGGCAGACGGGCAGCAGGAACAGGCGGGGCCAGCAGACAGGCAGCGGGAACAGGCGTGGCCAGCAGACGGGCATTGGCAACAGGCATGGCCGGCAGATGGGCAGCGGGAACAGGAATTGGCGACGACCCCCTCTGGGTCATGGAGACAGGAACTGGCGATGACCCCTTCCAGGGGAACAGGAGGCATGATAGACCCCTTCCGGGTCGCGGGAACAGGAGGCGTGGTAGACCCCTTCCGGGTCATGGGAACAGGCCGCTGAAGCGAGGAGATGTGCTCAGGGGGCGGAGCCGCCATATTGATGTTCTCGGGGGGGGCGAAGCCGCCAAGCCGAAGTCCTCGGGGGGCGGGACCACCAAGCCGACGTCCTCGGGGGCGGGACTGCCAAGCCGACATCCTCGGGGGCAGAGCCGCCATACTGACGTCCTCGGGGGCCGGAGCCACCACACTGACGTCCGCGGGGGGTGGAGCCACCACACTGACATCCTCTGCTATTCAAAAAGTTTCACTGAACACGTGGGGGTGGTGCGTAAAGTTCTCCGAGCTCTCCAAAAACATGGGGTCAAGCTACGCCCAACCTAGTGTGAGCTTTTCAAAGCGGAGGTAAGATACGTGGGTAGACTAGTTTCAGAAAAGGGAGTCTGAGTCGACCCAAAGGACTACGAAGCTGTCAAGTCACGCAGTCAGAAGAAACCAACAAGTGTGGGTGAGTTAAGAAAACTGCTTGGATTCTTGAGCTATATCCAGTCCCACCAGGATTTCGCGGGCCTTTTTTGTGATTGTTGCGGGCTAAAATGTTTGATGTTGCGGGTGTTTTTCAAAAAAATTGCGATGCAAGTTGCGGTGTGTTTTTGCTTTTTTGTGATTACATTGCAATAGGGAGTAAATGTTGTATGGTTTCCTCTATTTAGTAGTCCATTTGAATTATCTATTTACCTATTTATTTCAGGGTTGCCAACTTTTCAAGATCGCTTGGAGTGAGATTTGAACCTGGAGGTGGTGGCGAGTGTAAATTGTTGACGGGGTTAATTAAGTATTATATCGCGATCGATCGCCAGTGGTTGGCGCCAGAGCTAACTGAATCATAGATGTGGATCAGAGATAAATAAACTAGATTTTTTTTTTCGGCGTGAGAAATCAGATGTGTGACGTGAGAGCGTGTGAAGACAGTCAAATGCATGTGTCTCACGCTGAATGCATGTCAGTTGGCAACCCTGTTATTTATCCATGTATTTATTGTCCATTTATTTATTTATTTATTTATTTGGATCTCCCTATGGGTATTATGCTTCTTATCCTGTGTTTTACCCCTGGTTTTAACACTTCAAGCAATGATTTTATTTCTCTTACTCTATGTGGTAGGGGTGACCTGCAATAGTCGCTGATTCGACTATAGTCGACTATACCCCCTAGTCGACTATGAACGTCATAGTCGAATGTACCATTCTAACTGCATGGAGGTTCCCAAGGATGCTGCTAAGCATTAGTTGTTACATGCAATGTCTTTGTTTTCGTTATATATAGCCTTTTGTCAAATAAAATCATCCTAATTTCTGTTAATAAATATTAAAAAATTATGTCTGCGCATTAACAATAGGCATATTCCTTACTACACATTAATAAATCACACCCTGCTGTTGCACAATCCAAATGAGCGGAGCTGAACACGCTACACGATAGTCAGCATCTACTAAAAAACTTCAAAAGTATTTTGAAAAAGATAAAGATGAATCAAACAAGGTAAAGTGCAAGTTATGTCATCAACGTCTTTCATTTCGCACGACAACAACCAACATGGCATACCATTTAAAACGCGTAAGGCGGAAAAAACAGTTCAGCCGTTTGTCGTTTCGGTCGTGTCGTCTCGTCTCGTCGCGGTGCGTCTCGACAAGTAGGCCTATAGACATTTTTTGTTGTTTGCTTTTAAACCCCGTTACTTGAACCTTTCCTTATATTTTTTTTGCTGTTGTGTGTCAATTTGTTAATATTTTCAGGCAGGCATATTTTATTTAAAATATTTTTGACATTTTGCAGAGTGCCTGTCTGACAGTTCGATATGCGCAATGCGCACTGATGGTTAATGTTCTCTAACGTTTCATAAAAAATAAACAAGTAAATAAATAAAAGCTGAATAAAGCCAACCTACCGTGTTTATTCATTTATCTGAGTGTTTTAGGTTTTTACTTTGAAGAGGAAAAAAGTCCTGAATGAGAACAGGATCCCGTTAAAGATGCTTTAAATAAAAAAAATAAAAATAAACCTGATTCGACTATTAGTCGACTAAAGGGAAAAGCTGACGAATCAGATTCGACTATGAAAATCCTTAGTTGAATACACCCCTACTATGTGGTATGAATAGTTTGCGCAGGAATGATCCCTCTCAAGTTTTTGTATGCCCCGCCCCCTGAAACACAGGTCTTGGGACAGAGAATGCACAATGATCCTGTTATGGTGACGGCTCCGGACCCTTCCCTGTGGGCGTGCCGCTACATTGTCTGCGTGTCGTTATGTCCATGTTTGTACTTCCGTGGGTGTGGGTTGTCTGTGAACGTGTTCGTAGTCGCACCTGTGCCTTGTCTCAAGGTCACGAGGGTCTGTGTAATTCACCTATTTAATGTGCGTTTGCGCAGTGTCTTGTGCACTCGCACTCATCCAACGCACGGAGCTCACGTCTTTTTTGTTGGAATAAAAGTTGCATGTTCACCGCTAGACGCTCATCGTGTCTCCTCCTTCCTCCAGCACGACAGCATTACAGATCCCTCTCACTTTCTTGAAATGATCCCTTGAAGTGCAACAGCTCGGTGGCAGAAATGGACTTTCCGTCTCTTAAAAGTCTATGAAAAATCACTTGGGCTGGATGGGCTGGTACTAGAAATGTTAAACTTGTTGGAAATACATGTATGAACCCATCATTGTGAAACAATAAAACACTGAAAACAAAAAAAAAAACAGTTTGCCACCGCTTTCATGTAGTGTACCGGGATATTGCTTTTCCCGATCTTTTGCTGTTATTTTTGTCGGCAAGTGTGAAACGTTCGCCTCGCTCATGCTGCTTTCAGTCTGCTCCTCTTGAACGTATACACGGAAGTAAAGTGGGAGTTTGTCGACGTCACATCAAGACGACATCAGTGATTGGTCAAATTTGCAGGAAAGTTGTGGTGATTGGCTAAAGTTGCAACACCGCCCTGAATTCGCGGGGTTTGCTTGAATTTGCGTTGAAGTTGCAAATTGCAACATCGCGAAATTCTGGAGGGTCTGTATTATTGGACCTACATTCAAGACTTTTCTAGGATTGCCAAACCCTTGTATGGCCTCCTACAAGTCAAAGGAGCTCCTGAGAACACCCAGACGAAGCCCAAACAAAACCGAAATGCTCAGTTGCTCAGTGAGCACAACCACGTCCTGAAGCAGCTTGTTGACATTCTCTCTGATCCCCCGGTGCTCGCATACCCTGACTTTGAACTACCGTTTGTTTTACACACTGACGCCTGTAACAAAGTGCTTGGGGCTGTGTTATATCAGAGGCAGTGGGGGAAATTAAGAATCATCGCATACGGCTCAAGAACTCTGACCAAACCAATCTGGTCTCCAGACTCTGTCACGTCTCCAGAGTCTGGAGACGCTGTGGAGATTGTTCTGCTGCCTGCAACATACTCCAGCATGACCGGTTTGGCAGTGTGTCAGTAATGGTGTGGGGAGGCATTTGGGGCATACTTTCTGAACCTGGAATTGACACCTCTGCTCCAGACTCTGTCATGTGCTCAGTGTGAAGCTGCTCTCATCCATGAAGAGCACAGGGCACCAATGGCGAATCTGCCAATCCTGGTGTTCTCTGGCAAATGCCAATCGCCCTTCATGGCGTTGGGCTGTAAACACATGCCCCACTTGTGGACATTGGGCCCTCAAACCATCCTCATGGAGTCTGTTTCTGAGAGTTTGAGCAGAAACATGGATATTAGTGGCCTGCTGGAGGTCAATTTGCAGGGCTCTGGCACTGCTCCTCCTGTTTCCCCTTGCACAAAGGAAGAGTTAGTGGTCCTGCTGCTGGGTTGATACCCTCCTACAGCCCCCTCCATGTCTCCTGGTGTACTAGCCTGTCTCCTGGTATCTGCTCCATGCTCTGGACACTGCTGACAGACACAGCAACCTTGCCACAGCTCGGATTGATGTGCAATCCTAGATGAGCTGCATTACCTAAGCAACCTCTATAGGTTGTAGACACCGCCTCATGCTACCTCTATGGTGAGAGAACTGACAAAATGCCAAAGTCTGTGGTCCATGGTGTACCTGCCTTCGCCCGGAGATGCTGGGATTGGCTCCAAGCCCCCGTGACCCCGACTAGCAGAATTAAGCAGTACAGATAATGGATGGATATATATACACTTGTCTTGAGGAATTTCCACTAAATTTGATTTTTGATTTTGAGTATGATTCCAAATCCAGACCTCCATGGGATAATATTCTTCAATTTTACATAAAGGAAACATTTTGGTTCTTATATACAACTATAACATACTCAGGCACATAATGTGTTATTATACTTTATAGCAAAAAATAAAAAATGAAAAAGTCTTCTTCAGAACTGACCCAAATAAGATCTTGATGAAAACTGTGTTCTGACCACAGGCTGAATGGGTCCTACGAGGCCCTGTCAGGGGGCTCCACCACCGAGGGATTTGAAGATTTCACTGGAGGAGTGTCAGAGATGTATGAGCTTCGTAAACCACCAAGGGACCTTTACCGAATCATCTCTAAAGCTCTGGAGAGAGGCTCCCTGCTGGGGTGCTCCATTGATGTGAGAATACAGACATAAACTCACAATGTTTTCTAACTTTTTATTCCTGGTACTATTTTGTTTATTTTAGCTTAGTTTTAGTCATACTTTAAGAGAATGCAGCTTAGCCAAAGCTACCTAACTTTAGCTTAAAACCATATTTGATAAACTGTTATCATTAAATCATCATTAAGATCTTGAGAATGATGCATCCATTTAATTGAATAAAATAGAAACAAGGATACAACCCACTGATGCAAAGCACTAACACTGCGTTTCAGCACTAACACTGCCCCCTTGTGTATCATTTTATTTGTACTCTAAACATGAGACTCAAGCCAAATCTAAGAGATGCTTCATTGGAGTCATGTTTGAACAGTTGTGTGAATTAAGATTATATATTATTATTCATCAAGAAAGATTTCTGCAGTTTTCATTTTCAAGATATTGTACATGTAAATGACCATTATAAAAAAAAAATCAGTAAATACTTATTAATGCTTAATACTGTATACTTATTACTGAATACTTACGCTTTTCATGGATTGCTTACAAATTAAGCAAATGCAGGAGTACAAAATTATTATATACACACATGTATAAAGTGCTTTATTCCACAAAATACCCAACAAAATCTACCCAACATATTCTGGGTCCAGGAAAAACACACAAATCTTAATTGACCGCCCCTTTTATATTGGCACGGCCAGGGAAGTGCCATAGTAATAGTAATCACAGTAGTGTGTGTATGAGACACAGAGGTGTTCTATTTTATATAAGTCAATATTAAAAACCTGTATTAATTAGAAAAAAGTAAAATAAAAATTCACATTGGTTTCTGGGCACCAGATAATTGGAAAACTATACAGTATACAGAGGGAACAATGAATAAGGGACTAATAATAAATATTAAATAATAAATAAAGGAAGTGTACAGTGACATATATTATTTCCTTCATCACTGTGCACTTCAGTTTAGTCATGTATAATATATATAATATATAATGTATAATATGAAGCAACACAATCATGGTGCTTAGGGAACTGGTGTTGTGACCAGAGGGTGGTGGGTTTGATTCCCAGGCCCTGGGTCATGACTGAAGTGCCCTTGAGCAAGGCACTTCTCCCCAACTGCTCACCTGGTACTGGACTAGGCTACCTCAGCCCCCTAGTGATCACTAGTGCGCACTTTGGATAAGAGCGTTTGCTAAATGCCCTAAATGTAAAACACAGACATGCCTTTATCATGCCTTTTGCATGCAGAATGTCACTTCAGAATCTTTCAACTCAATTCATTCAAACCTTTTCATCACATTTCTTGTATTTGTTGCATATAATACCAATTTTGGTAATTTATTGTGTTCACAGATCACTAGTAGTTTTGACATGGAATCTGTGACCTTTAAAAAGCTTGTAAAAGGTCATGCCTACTCACTGACTGGTCTCAGACAGGTATGAATACAGCCATATGGAAATATACTGGAACATGTGGAAACTACACTTAAAATATTAATACAGAATATTTGATCAAATATGCTGTATTTTTTCCAGTTTATATTTTGTATATCAATATATGAGTGTTTTCTGATTTAAATATGAGTGTGTAATTCTGCATTTTGATTTGTGCTAGGTAAATTTCAGGGATCATATGGAGAGACTGATTCGTATACGGAATCCTTGGGGTCAGGTAGAATGGACAGGTGCCTGGAGTGACAGGTGAGAACAGGAAGCTGTTAAATCAGATCTATAATCGGATGGTTAATCACTATATATCATACATCTAAAAGGTTTCACGTCCACTCTGTATAGTCAGACTGATTGCATTAACATTTAATTAAGTAATAATAATATTTACGTTACAACTGTCCTTTAATAGCTCTTCAGAATGGGATGAAATAGATCCATCAGAGCGAGAAGATACGTGTCTGCAGATGGAGGATGGAGAGTTCTGGTAAACCTCCTATTGAGCTACATAAATGTATTATAAGACAGAGATAGGATGAGCACTGGTCTCAGGACTGTCTCTCACACTCTGTCTATGTAGGATGGCCTTCGACGAGTTTTTGAGGCAGTTCTCCAGGCTGGAGATCTGTAACCTGACTCCAGACGCCCTAAGTGAAGATGCAATGAGCCATTGGAATACCATCACGTTCCATGGGGAGTGGAGAAGAGGGAGCACGGCTGGGGGCTGTAGGAACCACCCCAGTGAGTGACCAACACTTCTCACTACTTGGTGCTACTTGCTGCATGCAACGCAGCCACAACATCCAATCAGTACAAAAACATGGCAGAAGCTAATGCAGAGAGATACATTATACTTATACTATAGATTATACTATAGACACTATACTGCTCACTTGTATTACTCACTGCTTTAAAAATGAGAAAATTCACTTACCATAGCTAGCTAATAATTGGTGACTCATTATTTGGCTAGTTAAATAGTGTTTTCTTACTACATTCTAACTACACCTTAAAAGCCTGTAATCGAAAGGACCTACCAGAGGATAGATAGAAAAGTCAGGATAATTATCAGTATTAATTATCAATAGCATATTTCATTGTAAATACATTTATTGAGCATTACTACAACAGACAATTGCTAGGGACAGACCATATTACAGAGGCGTGTGTAACCTGGCGAGCATCTATCAAGGCTTTTTTTACAGGGAGATGCATTTGAGTTAACACAAGCTTTTTTGCTTTAGATCCATGTTCAGAATCAGAATCTGATCTGGGATCAGAACTCTAGGGGTGATAAAGCTCAGCATTAGCTTGCTAGATAAAAACATCAGATATCCACACGCCTACCTACCAATAACAACATAAAGAGTGCTGGGTGGTTCAGTGCAGCAAAAAGAGGAATGCTGTTAAAATTTGGAATATGTTGGTGCAGAGCGATGAAGAAATTGCTCCACTGTCAAAGTAGCGCAGGGCAGGAGGAGATAAAAAGTGGATCACACCATTTGCGAGGCAATTCTTTTGTTGTTGTTGTTGTTGTTACATTTTATATTTAATCATATATCTTCTATGGTATTAACATTTTTTAGCTTATTAGGGACAAACATCCATTACAAAAACAACAGCTTTTTCTCTGATCTTTAGGGGTGCTGGGACACATTTTAAGGGTGCTTGAGCACCCCTAAAGAGCGTCTAGACACACCTGTGTTAAGGGTGCTTGAGCACCCCTAAAGAGGGTCTAGACACACCTGTGTTCTGAATTGATCGCAAATAAAGGTCATCATGTATTTTTCCAGTACTGAAACCAAGTATTTGAAGTACATACACAATGTTTATTTGTTTCAGAGTTCACAGGCTCATGAAATTTATTATTATATGGCTTGAAAAGCCCTATATTGTTATCCCATATACTTCTTCTTATTCTTCTGCTTCTTCTTGTCACTATTTGTGAGTTTAATACAGCCCGAACCGCTTAACGTACAGACTCCATTCAAACTGCGTTTCGAAGCTCTCTGCGCTGTGACTTGTGCTATGATATTTTTGAGTCGATAGTATTTATAGATTTTAATGAATTTAAGTTTAAAAAATTTTAAGCCCCCCATTGAAATGAATGGCGGTTTCAAATTACAACTGCGAGTTAGAGCATGAGTTAGAGCGTGTGCAGGCATGAAAAATGATCAAAACTCTCCTGGATAAACTGCTGTAAAATCCTTACACCTTCACCTAGAAGCTCCATTTAAATTTTAAATGGGAGAGAAACTTGTCCTTTCTGGCTCGCCGGGATATTTAATCATTTGATCAATTCGTTTTAAAGTTATGAGCATTTGTTTGGCACTAAGCACAGAAAACTGCCCCATTAGCTCCCATGTTAATTTCTCGAAGTCATTTGTGGGTCAAACCACACACAATTACACCAAAATCATCAGCCAGGGGTGCTCTCTCATACAATCTCTTCGGTTAAGCGATAAGTTAAATATGTCCAGAACTACGTTTGTTCAGAAGGTGCAAATCACATTAAACAAGGCATCTCCACTCAGAGTAGAGGAATGTCTCTCCTCACGCACAAACATACATTTCTCATACCCACTCCACATACACACATATACACCACACACACACATATATACATACATCTCTCTCATACACACTCCACATACACACATATACACCACACAGACACACACATACATACATACATCTCTCTCATACCCACTCCACACAGACACACATTTCTCTCATACCCACTACACACACACACACATACACCACACATACACACATACACATACATCTCTCTCATACCCACTACACATATACACCACACAGACACACACATACATACATCTATCTCATAACCACTACACATATACACCACACAGACACACACACACACACACACACACACACACACACACACACACACACACACACACACACACACACACACACACATACATACATCTCTCATACCCACTACACATACACACATATACACCACATAGACATACATACACACACACACACACCTCTCTCATACCCACTCCACATATACACATATACACCACACAGACACACATACACATACATCTCTCTCATACCCTCTCCACACACACACACACACACATACATACATCTCTCTCATACCCACTCCACAGGGGCAGAGGGGCTAGGGCACACCTTTTCAAGCCCTATAGTATTTCCTTCAGGAAATGCATTGTCTAGTTAATGTTGAATTTCAATGTTGGACAAGAATGAGTTGATCGCAAAATACTGTAAATATTAATATCAGTTATTTTGTAAGCTACTGTTATTCAGCCATGCAGAACTAAATGTGTGCTAGGCTATTCTTACCTGTCTAATAATGCTAAGTAGGTTTTTTGTACTAACATTAATTACTACTACTACTATTCCAAAATGAAAGCTGTAGCTGTTCTGAAATACTTTTCTCTCCTTTACCCTTCCTCCTTGTTTCAGATATTTATGAACTAATGTAACGTTTGCTCCGCCCCAACCTGGGTGAGATCTGTTTTCCTTAGTTTTGGTTTTAGTTGCATCTCCACAGTGTTCTTCTGTCACGCCCCCTGATCCTACCGCCCATTATTAGTCAATCAGCTGTTTACGTTTAATGTCCTGATTTGTTTGGTTTATATTCCCGTGTGCCCAGTCCTTCCTTGTGAGTCATTCTGGTGTGTACTGTTGCTAGTGTTCGTATGTTCTGTTCCCCGTGTGTTGATATTTGGACCTGTCCTTGGTATTTAAACTGTGAATATTGCGTGTTCAGTGTTTGGTTGATAGTATCAGGTTTGTTTTGTGTTGCTTTATAGATCGTCCCATGTTGGGTGTTGTGATCATTCTTGAGTTCGCTCGTTATGGTCCTTCGAGTGTTTGTCAGTACGGTTAGTCTCTTTTGTAAGGTCTATTTGGCGGTGTTTCGGTTTATTGTATATTTCATCTAGAGTGTGTTTTGTTTGTCTGTTGGTTGTATAAGAACTTGTTCGTCATATGTGTATTTTCTGCTGTGCCTGAGAGGTGTTACCTGATTAATCTGTGTACTAGTATACACGCTAAGAGTTTTACTGTTACATTCACAGAGTTTCGGTGTCTGAAAGCTCTGAGTGTTTATGTGAATGTAATGCCTCGCCGTTCAAGAGTGATTCGAGCCAATCTAAGTAGGAGACAGGAGGAAACTCCCCCTCCTACTAATAAATCTGACTCTCAGCAGCATTTGTGTCCTTCTCCTAGTTCTTGCACGTTACAACTAATTAGGAACAGAAGTGCTAATCATGGTATTAGAAAATAAATACATGGAGCATTATATGTTCACGTGACTCTGTAGTATGGTTTGCTTTTGTTGCATACTGGATACTGTATGGCATACTACTACGAGGACAAGTGTGCAATATCCAGTATGCAGTATGCAGTACACAGTATGCAGAAGGCCATTTAGAACATAGCATGAGATGCTTAGCGATGTGTACAGTTATGTTTTCCAGCTCGCCTGTGAACTTCAGGTCCGCATTATGTTCACTGGTCATTGCAAGTCCCTATAGGATGCATGTACCATGTATTCTCCGTGGGACTGTGCGCACCAAACCGTGAGATACTGTACCTTGACAGTGCTTTACTCATCATATTAAAGCACTTCAGATGAAGATGAATAGGTTTCTTCTCACAATACTGTAAACACTGAGCTAACAACCTTAGTCAGAACAGAGCACACCTTTTCAACTACTCGTACTTCCTTCAGGAAATGCAAATCTAGTTTTGATGTGAAGTTTGACTTTTAAGCCAGTAGGAACTTGTTCAGTCAGAGACTCTTCTCCTCCTCTGCATGCCTACTTGAGTGTCAGAATCATTCACAGAATCAATCATGACTGGCAGGCAGTACAACTCAACTGAAAAACCTCACTTCCACAAAACCAAGCATGTCTAGCCACTGGTGTCATTTAGCGTGGAACTGAACATTGTGGCATCTGGTTGGTTCCAGTACAGTTCTCACCATTTTTAGCCCTTTATACAGTGTTGGTGTTACTAACTCATGCACTCTTGTGTGGAATTTAAATGGAGAAATATGGCAACAAAATCATACAATTTACAACGCCAGGCTCCCATGAAATTCTCATACAAGTGCTGTACTTGTGTTGTCCCAGTACTGTGCCCAGTTCTTTATGTCTTTGAGAATATCTCTGTTCTGTTATGCAGACACATTCTGGATCAACCCACAGTATAAGATTACACTGTTGGAGGAAGATGATGATCCAGAGGATGATGAGGTGGCCTGTAGTCTTCTTGTTGCCCTGATGCAGAAAGACAGAAGACGTTACCGCCGGCAAGGGCAGGACATGCACACCGTTGGCTTCGCAATATATGAGGTTAGTACTGGTCAACACTATAGTTTATAGACTTCAATATATTAGGCGAGTACTGGTCAACACTATAGTTTATAGACTTCAATATATGAGGTTAGTACTGGTCAACACTATAGTTTATAGACTTCAATATATGAGGTGAGTACTGGTCAACACTATAGTTTATAGACTTCAATATATGAGGTGAGTAATGGTCAACACTATAGTTTATAGACTTCAATATATGAGGTGAGTACTGGTCAACACTATATTTTATAGACTTCAATATATGAGGTTAGTACTGGTCAACACTATAGTTTATAGACTTCAATATATTAGGTGAGTACTGGTCAACACTATAGTTTATAGACTTCAATATATGAGGTGAGTACTGGTCAACACTATAATATATTAGGCGAGTACTGGTCAACACTATAGTTTATAGACTTCAATATATGAGGTGAGTACTGGTCAACACTATAATATATTAGGCGAGTACTGGTCAACACTATAGTTTATAGACTTCAATATATGAGGTGAGTACTGGTCAACACTATAGTTTATAGACCTCAATATATGAGGTGAGTACTGGTCAACACTATAGTTTATAGACCTCAATATATGAGGTGAGTACTGGTCAACACTATAGTTTATAGACCTCAATATATGAGGTGAGTACTGGTCAACACTATAGTTTATAGACCTCAATATATGAGGTGAGTACTGGTCAACACTATAGTTTATAGACCTCAATATATGAGGTGAGTACTGGTCAACACTATAGTTTATAGACTTCAATATATGAGGTTAGTACTGGTCAACACTATAGTTTATAGACCTCAATATATGAGGTGAGTACTGGTCAACACTATAGTTTATAGACCTCAATATATGAGGTGAGTACTGGTCAACACTATAGTTTATAGACCTCAATATATGAGGTGAGTACTGGTCAACACTATAGTTTATAGACCTCAATATATGAGGTTAGTACTGGTCAACACTATAGTTTATAGACTTCAATATATGAGGTGAGTACTGGTCAACACTATAGTTTATAGACCTCAATATATGAGGTGAGTACTGGTCAACACTATAGTTTATAGACCTCAATATATGAGGTGAGTACTGGTCAACACTATAGTTTATAGACTTCAATATATGAGGTGAGTACTGGTCAACACTATATTTTATAGACTTCAATATATGAGGTAAGTACTGGTCAACACTATAGTTTATAGACGTCAATATATGAGGTGAGTACTGGTCAACACTATAGTTTATAGACTTCAATATATGAGGTTAGTACTGGTCAACACTATAGTTTATAGACGTCAATATATGAGGTGAGTACTGGTCAACACTATATTTTATAGACCTCAATATATGAGGTGAGTACTGGTCAACACTATATTTTATAGACTTCAATATATGAGGTGAGTACTGGTCAACACTATAGTTTATAGACTTCAATATATGAGGTGAGTACTGGTCAACACTATAGTTTATAGACTTCGATATATGAGGTGAGTACTGGTCAACACTATAGTTTATAGACGTCAATATATGAGGTGAGTACTGGTCAACACTATAGTTTATAGACCTCAATATATTAGGCGAGTACTGGTCAACACTATAGTTTATAGACTTCACTTGTAAACTGCTACAAAGAACATTAATGAATAGAACTAATGAAGTAGGGCAATGAAAGCTACTTGTAATTCTAGTTATTCTAGCATTTACAAAACAGTGGGTAAATGAATGAACAGAATTGAGGCAATATCCTGCTTTATGACCTTATGGGCAGACTACTCAGATAATAAACATCCCACCTTATCTGGGAAACACAGTAACACAGTTCATATGGCACTGGTTGAACTGGTTGAGTTGTCTTTATTGATATGACAGTAACCTCAAGATTAATTCTGAAGACTACAAAAACATGTTAATTACTCATATCAAATTACATTGCAACAAAACTCGTTAAACTGTACTTCTCTGTGCTGCAAGGCAATGATCAAAAATGTGTTGCTCAAACAACAATGGAATATTTCAGGAATTATCCTAAAAGGACAAATCAGGCACTACATCAGAATTCCACTGAGATAGATGCTTCTTTTGTCATCCAGATGTCACTGATACCTTGAAAGGATGTTATGTGTCAGTGGAAGACATTTAGTCCAGGACATTTAGGACATACTTTGTCATTGTGGTCTAATCACAGAAATGTCTGTAAATGCATCAATTATTTGATTATGTAAATGTACAAATTGGTACAGTACTCACCATTGTTAATGATCAACCTTATTAACGAACAACGTTTTTGCCTTTTCTGCTTGCCTTATTTGTAAAGCAAACCTTGTGGAATGAAAATTAAATCCCAGTTCTAAGATCTACCATTACAGCCTTTTTTTGGAGATGTTGGGTACTGTATGAGATGTACTGTCAACTGTTGTTGCTGTTCTGAAGTCAATCTAATGTATTTTCTGAAGATTAATATAAATGCAAACTTAATTTAATATATACTAGCCAAGTCTTTTCTGAAGGCTCTGCTTTGGATGGGAATCAATATCAAAGCAGATCTTCTTAGATTAAGGCGCAGTTTAAATAAAATATATTCTTGATCAATTAGATTTTCTCTTCTTTACAGATTCCTGAGGAGGTATGGATTTATACTGTCCGTTAGTCACTTCAGCAGGTTTGCCCATTACGTTCAAAGCCTATTTCCTGGCCACATTTGGATGTGATGACAGTGGATACGCCCAAAATTTGGCCTGTAGTTGAAATAGTTCTTATATTCAGCTCCCATACACATGCAAATCCTCAAGTTTATGTTGCCTGTTCATCACTTAATGCTACTTGTTTAAGTTCCACCCAGCATTATCAGCTGCTTTCTTTGTGTGACTGTAGTACAGGGGTTGTCAGAATGTACACCTGAAGAAGGACTTCTTCTTAACCCACTCATCCTGTGCACGCTCGGAAACATTCATCAACCTCAGGGAGGTCAGCACTCGTCTCCGTCTGCCACCCGGGGAGTACCTCATCATTCCTTCCACCTTCGAGCCCAGCAAAGAGGCCAACTTTGTCCTGCGGGTCTTCACTGAGAAACAGTCTGCAACTGAGTGAGCATGTGTGACATCTGAGATTGTTGCCCTGCAGTCTGGATGCTTTTCTGTCATAGGTGTTATGTTAGTATTATATTGTCTGTTAAATAGCAGAAACACCCAGTAAAAATGCAATAGGGCAGCATGGTGGTGTGGTGGTTAGCACTGTTGCTTACAGCAAGACCACAGCAAGGTGGTCTGGGTTTGATTCTCAGGTCCATACAGAGTCCAAATAGGTTTATTTGAGTTAAATTTTTCGTGGCAGGGAGCTGGATGATGAGATTTCTGCAGATTTGGAGAATGAGGTGAGTGTTCCATAAATTAAGTAATACAATAGATTTAAGTACAAAGGATTTTCTAAACATATTCACTCTACACATCAGTGTTCCGTCATGTAGGTTCCATGATGGTAGTTAAATTAAGCCACAGTAAAAATGCTTAAACCAGCAGCCTTGTATCCATATATGATGTTTGTGTGGTTGTCATTTAGGGAGAAATCTCTGAGGATGACATCGAGGACTCCTTCAAGTCCATGTTTGCTCAATTGGCTGGAGATGTCAGTATCTTTGTTTAACTGTTGCATAATATATTCCCTGTGTCATAGCATAAAACTAGCAGTTCTAATTGCAATATACTTGTTAATAATGGATGAAACAGTTAATGTATCAGATATTATCTCTCTGTTACAGGATATGGAAATATCTGTCCGTGAACTTAGGACCATTCTCAACAGGGTTGTGTCAAGACGTGAGACCCATCTATTCATGTGCAATTTTTTATGCGATTATAGTCAAATTAGGTGGTGTGTGTTTTACAATAACCGAATAGTTTTGAGGATCTGTGCTACAGTTGTGATCAAATTTATTCAACCCCCAATGCTGCGAAGGGTTTTATGGAATTCAGTGCACATTTGTAATTGTGTTCATAATGAAATCTTACAAGGACTTGTTAAAGAACTAAATGCAACTAAGATAGCATCAATTTTTTTTGTCATAAAGTATTAAATGGCCTTTTTGTGATTTCTTCATTGACACAATTATTCAACCCCTTTACGACTACCACTCCTAAGAACAGAGGTTCATTCCAGTGTTTTCCATCAGGTATTGAAAACATCTGTGGATGTCAACGAGCAGCAATCAAGCATGATAAGCACTAATTAGGCAGATTTAAAAGGACTGTGATACTCAGCTCCTTCTAGACATCTACTGGTGTGTTTCCAAGCATGGTGAAGGCAAGAGAATGGTCCCAGAAGACAAGAGAAGAGGTTATTGCTCTTCACAAGAATGGCAATGGATATAAAAAGATTGCGAAGTTGTTAAATATTCCAAGAGACACTATCGGAAGTATCATTCGCAAGTTCAAGTTAAAGGGCACAGTGGAAACGTTACCTGGTCGTGGCAGAAAGAAGATCCTGACCGCGACTGCTGTGCGCTACCTGAAGCGTAATGTGGAGAAAAATCCCCGCGTGACTGCTAAGGAACTGAAAAAAGACCTGTCAGATGTGGGCACTGAAGTTTCAGCTCAGACAATAAGGCGCGCACTGCATAACGAAGACCTCCATGCCAGAACGCCCAGACGCACCCCCTTGCTGACTCCAAAGAACAAGAAAAGTCGACTGCAGTATGCCAAAAGTCATGTGGACAAGCCACAAAGGTTTTGGAACAGTGTACTGTGGTCAGATGAAACTAAATTAGAACTGTTTGGGACAATGGACCAGCGCTATGTTTGGAGAAGGAAGAACCAGGCTTATGAACAAAAGAACACCTTGCCTACTGTGAAGCATGGCGGGGGGTCAATTATGCTTTGGGGCTGTTTTGCTTCTAATGGTACAGGAAAGCTTCAACGTGTGCAGGGTACCATGAATTCCCTTCAGTACCAGGAGATCTTGGAGGAAAATGTGATGGAGTCAGTCACAAACCTGCGGCTTGGGAGACGTTGGACCTTCCAACAGGACAATGATCCGAAGCACACATCCAAGTCCACTAGAGCATGGTTGAACATGAAAGGCTGGAACATTCTAGAGTGGCCATCGCAATCACCAGACTTAAATCCAATTGAGAACCTCTGGTGGGACCTAAAGAAGGCAGTTGCAGTGCGCAAGCCTAAGAATGTGACTGAACTGGAGGCTTTTGCCCATGAAGAATGGGCTAAGATACCCATAGGTCGCTGCAAGACACTTGTGTCAAGCTATGCTTCACGCTTGAAAGCTGTCATAACTGGAAAAGGATGTTGTACTAAGTACTAAAAAATAATGTCACTAGGGGGTTGAATAAAACTGATAATGATGTGAGCACAGTAAAGACATTTGTGGTTATTCCATCATAAATATTATGTTATGTTTGTCTAATTTATAAGTGCCTCTTTGATATAATTGTAAATAAGATGACTGAAATGATCAAAATCAATGTCAAACTGGCCAAAACACTTTATTTCAGTGGGGGTTGAATAAATTTGATCACAACTGTAAATATTTTATGACAACGAGGTTTGGAGGGATGCCCAAAGCATTTAGCGCGTTTAGACCAAGACGTTTATTTAAATAGAGTGGTAGTGCTTTAACAATGACCAACATGAATATGAACACTGATGCAAACTCCACTATCAACAAAGATGAGCACAAAACCAAAGCTACACATATATTAAGTAAGAGACACATAACAAGCCCCGACTGTGACCCATTACAATAATGAGGTGCACAACGCTTACACACATCACATAACCACCCCCATAGGAACTACATATATGGGCACGAACAGACACGGACTAAACATACACATGCCCAAGGGGAGGGGTTCGGGGCTGTAACGTAACACATTTAAGTGAGTATACGTATAGAAAGAAATTAAATTAAAGGATTGTAAAGTTTTTAAAAAGTTAAAGCCTTCATTATACCCTTCAAATAGTCCATCCCACTGAGAAAGCTTCAAATTTTTTGTTAATTGTAAATGTAGCTATATTGCTACAAATAATATAAGTAATATACAGTATATATTTACAAAAACCAACAAAGTGCAATGTATTGAAAAAAGGGACTACTGCAAGAAGCAGGAAGAAGCAGGAAGATAATCTTCTAAGCTGAGGAAGATAATGACATTACGTTAAAACAAGGTCTAGGACCCATTTAGGCCTCAGCTATAAATACAAATTGCTATAGGTTGAAAATTCGAGATATTAATCTGCAGATTTCTAAATCATTTTTATGAACAGAATTAGGTCAGAAATTCTATTTTAATAGGTTAAATGATGCAGATTGAAAGGTGGAAAATTGTCATAGTTCAAGTGAAATATGATAGAAATGTACTTTTGCCTTTCTATGTTTGATCATTAATTCCACTGTTTGAGGAGAACTGTGTCATGATGTGACCTATAAGAAATGTTTCTGCTTATTGACTTATTTAATGTAATTTTTATAGAATTCTTTGCTATATTCATTCAGATAAAGACTTGAAAACAGATGGCTTCAGTATGGACTCCTGCAGGACCATGGTCAACCTCATGGATGTATCCCCTTCATTTTATTATTATTAATATCTTTACTCCATCACTCTGTCTTGGCACGCGTGTTAAATCCACAGTTGTTGTCTGGTTGTTCTCTTTAACTCTCACTCTTCAGAAAGATGGCACTGCACGTCTAGGCTTAGTAGAATTTCAAATTTTATGGAACAAGATCAGAAAATGGCTGGTGGGTTGACAAAGCTGTGCTGTCCATTAAAAAATATTCAGGAAAAGTTTCTTGTATATGCATGTTCACCCTCAAACTCAAAAACCCTCAAAAATGAAGAAGAGTGGTCTTTAATTAATTTAAAGAGCTGGTGTTTTTCCATACATGTTATGCCTTTCGAGCAATCGTTCTATTAATTAAGCAGGAGGATCTTTCTCTTTCAGTCCTTAATATCACAAATACATATGTTGGTGTTTTAATGCAACTCGGCTTACAGAGCTATATGTCATCAACACAGAAAACTATTAATGGTCTTAATACTGAGCCTTGTGAGAAACTGAATTCATATTTTACATTTGCCAAATTGTCACCAATACAGATTGAAAAGAATGGTTAAGTCCACAGCGGCTAATTTAGGTTTTCTTACCTAGGTAACATTATGTAATATGTGTTTTTAATAAGTGTTCAGGTTATGTGTTCTTCTATGTGCTATATCAGTTTGTTCAGATTGTTCGGATGTTTCTAAAGTAACATTTTTGTGTGACAAAATCTATGTCCCACAGGTCATCTACAGGCAATATGACCTTGATAAGTCAGGGACCATGAGCTCTTACGAGATGCGTCTTGCTGTAGAATCAGCAGGTAAGGCTAATTCCATCACAAACCTAAACACAAATCATGGGCATTAACCCCTATCTAAAACTACTGTATTGTTTTATGTTTCCCTCTTTGTATAGGTTTCAAGCTTAACAATACACTGAACCAGATTATTGTTGCAAGATATGCTGAGAATGATGCCATTGACTTTGACAACTTCATCAGTTGCTTGGTTAAACTGGAAGCTATGTTCAGTATGTCTTTTTTTAAATCCTGGAATGCACATTTCACAACAGCTTTAATCAAGCATAAGGAAATCCTGTACTGTAGTGCCAGTCCTGTACAGTTAGTGAGTTTCTTATGAAGGATTTCATATATATATATATATATCCACCAGTCTACTACACAGATCAATAGATGAGTGCAGAAAACAGAGCAAACAGTTTTCAGAACACTGGAAATTCTGACCAAAAATATTGTTTAATTTTGGGAGTTTTGCTCAGGATATTGGAAGAATAAGAAGAACTGTAGTAAATCAGAAGATGTTTTTTAATACCATTTTAGATGGTAGACTTTCTTTAATTTTCCAGCCCTCTGCCACAGGCATCTCCACAGTGCCTGTCATCTCAATTTATATATATATATATATATATATATATATATATATATATATATATCAGTAGCGAACTGTGACCATTAAACCTGGGCCCCCCTGGGCCCGCTCCCACTCCCCCCCCCCGAAAAAAAATGGTTTCCTTTCCTAATTAACTGCAATAAATAAATAAATAACTGAGACGACAGTACAGCTTTAGAAACGCAATAAACAATAGTATCTGTACTAGATAACTTCTTAAGCAAAATAAGGTTCCAACAAAATAAGGTTCATAAGTGTTCCTCGGGAGCGCAATATGTAAACAACGCACACAAGGGCATCAAAGGACTGAATCAAAACTAGCTAGCGGTGGTACGCTAACGACAGCTAGCATCGCCACAGCGGGCGGAAATTATCATACAGCTAAGCCCGCCCATTAAGAGGGAAGATATGATTGGTCAATTTTGCTGTCATTTGAAACTGGTATTGCGCTGAATTATAACTGCCAGGCCCTCTGTAAACGAACAGCGGGCGTCACAGTCCTGATAGGGGGAGAGACAGGCTCACAGGCTTCCACTTAACCCCTCACCTTCCAACACAGATTGAATAGACATGGTTGAATAATTTATTTTTTGCTTATATTTTTGTAATTGTTTAGATGTCGATTGTCAAACTGGATAAATTATATATTTATGTTTTAAGAATATTTAGAGGGCCCTGACGATTCCCCACTGATATATATATATATATATATATATATATATATAGCATTGTTGCCATTTTCCCAGTCACTTGACTGTATAAAAAAAATACTTACTATATATTTTAAGAATTTTTTTGTGTGCCCTTTTGTCATTTGATATAAATTCAAAGCATAATCTTGTTACAGTGGTATACTGTATATGACATAAATATATTAACATATAATGCTACTTGTTGCTTAAGTAAATGAGTCTTCTGCCAAATTTAAATTTTCACTGATGCACTTTACTTTAGGAATTTTCCAACAGCTGGACAAAGAAGGGACAGGAGAGGTTGAAATAAACATATCTGAGGTAATTTCCATTCCACCATGTCCTTTACTGTGAAACTGCTTGTTAACACTATATACCTGCACTGATTAACACCTTTACCTTTACTGTGAAACTGCTTCGAAACACTATATACCTGCACTAATACTAACACCTTTACCTTTTTCATTCTAGTGGCTGTTCTTTACTATGTGTGGTTGAAGTGGACCAACACTAAAGACGACACATTGCTAGATTTCTGCTCAAGTGCCTCACTGATGAAAGATTTCGGCTATGCTATTTTCTCCATGCAGTCTTCCTATCTCCTTTACCTCCAACAAGCAGAATACATTAGTTATATATATATATATATATATACTTGGTAAGGTATATCACCATGGTGTGAGGTGTCTGCAATTCCAGATTGTCTGAGTTTTCAGTGCTTTATAGTGATGTGGCCCTTCAACTGATTACCAGATGATACGTAGTTCTAATCTCTGCTGTAGTGCTGTTTTTGTTTGACTTTTTTCAGAAATATCAATTTAGGTCTTGATTTGTGTCTAGTTTTGCAGTATGATTTTATTTAAACCAGGCTCATCTGTTGTTAAATGTATTTGAGATAGGTATTAGGGAATAACAGTATTTAATAATTTTATTAATTCTGCTGTAAAAGTTTATTGGTTTCTAATACCACCAGACAGAAGATAAAACTGAACTCTGCTTACATGTGTTGGCTATATGTAAGCAATAATACAGAACACACCAACACAATTACCAGCGTAAAAGCCTTTTACTTGTCCAAGCCTTAAAAGCATGCATCATCCCAAAATGGTCAGATATGGGTCAGTAACAAACTTCTAAAGTGATCTACCACTTTAAGGTTTTAACAACTGTAGTTGCATTCTAACATTATTAATATATTCAGTTTTTCCTTTTCAAAATTCAGTCACGGAAAGCAACTACAGTAGCATAAATGGTGGTGCAGATTTCTCTCAGTTATTCAGTAATGACACTAACGTTATCTATACAAATCGCTGTGCAATAGCTAACACTTTGGAGTATTGGCCCTCCATTTTACGCAAGTGTGTAGGTAAGGGAACTTTAATTCTTGTTCCTGTAGGGTTTCCATTTTCTTCTATCAGCACAACGTTGTTTGAATCAAAGCGAGGTGTCATGCATGGTCCAGGCATCTTGTGTCCCACAATAAGAGCCTTCTTTTTCTGTCCTTTGATGGCTAATAAGACGGTGTCACCCACTTTTCCCACTCCATTCTTGGTATACACGTGAATAACTCTAGGAGGGCGGTGATAAGGGGTGGTTCCAAGAGTGCTGTTGTCAACCACCCTTACTCGAGTTAACTTCTGAATAGCTGCCAAAGCTGCTGAAATGCTGAAGAAACAACATTGAATGATAAATGCATTAGAAAGCTGCTTTTTACTTTGATTATTCAAGAATGCACATGGAGAATTAAACTACTAACTGTATATGATGATGTGTTACCTGAAGGCCCTGCAGTGCGTTGCTGGTGCCAGCTTTGTTAGAGTCATTGGAGAGAAGGACATACTGATCTGGCACAAGAAACAAGTGAAACTATGGAATTGTGTAAATCTACAGGACAACAGTCTTAACAAGGTCGGCTTGTCTCAATTATATAAGACAGTAGGCAACTCCTACTTAAACTGTCATAATTTCTGTATTATCCTCGGCATTGTTCATAGTTATTCACCATGAATTCTGTCTTCTCGTTCATTTCTACTCTAGAAGTCAATGTAAGTAGGCAAATAACATAGACGCCGTGCCTAGCTGGTTAGCATTCAGGTCAACTTTCAATGAAAAACCACACGTTCCTCCAATACAACACACACACCATTATGCACCACAGAATGGACACCGAACATCATATATAACATCATATATAAGGTGATATAACATGACACCATGTCGACTGTTCCGTTACATTACATAACGTTAGTTAATATGTTGCCAGCTAGCTTAGCTATCAGAGTCAGCTATCGAGTAAAACAAGCATTTTGTCAAAGGTCACATGGCTCCGTTTATGCTAAGATGATCCTCGTTACTAATAAAAATATAAATACCTTCGAATGGGTTAATCACCACCTAACAAGTTGATTTCCACAAGTTAACCATACCAGCTTCGTTCAAAACACGTAAAACTTTCCAGATGCAGCTCTCGGTCAGAACAGCGAACTTGGCCGCAGCCGTAAAATGAACTTCCCGTCCCAGTAGGTCGTATATTTCAAAATAAAGGTTGACTACATCCGTTAAATACTTCATTTTTGTTATTGAGGGATTTAATGAATAATAATTAATCTGAGGATTCATAATATATATAAACAGATATAAAACACAATGACACGTGTGATTGAGTCATTTAAACCCTAATGTACCACTCTAAAGTAGGATGATTTCCTTATTACCAGAGACTGTTCTTTCTGTCTCTAAGTCTGTCTTGAACTGATCTGCAGTGATTGGCAATTGTGCTATGTGCTTTAAACTTCCAACCAGGCCAGGTTACTGAATACTGTTCATTATTCTAAGAAAGCCACTTGCAATACCCTCTATCTGACCCTTATACTGCTCAAGAAAGGAAGAGAGCACAGACTTTACAATGAAAGACAGGGCACTTTACAATTTTAACACAGGTACAAGTATTACATGACCAATCACACACCGGTGAGAAGCGGCAGCCAATTGCGCACAGCGTACTCTCTACCGCACATATGTCAAAGTCAAGGCAAAGTCAATTGATTATCTATGGCCCCCTGGATGATATTTAATTACTATTAGAACCGGCCCGCAGGCCACAGCCGCCCGATGGTGTTTTGCACGCACAAACACTACATTCCCCACAATGCAACGGTAGCCCGCGAAGTCACTGCAGCGCGCACAAGCGGCGAGGGTCTGCGCGGCGAAAATGACATCGCTGTGGCTCCGCGCTAGGGCGTCGCACGCTGTCGATTCGCGAGGTTGTGCACCTCTCGAATTTTGTAACTGCGCACACCAGTTAAACTTAATTAAGTTAAATATTTATACAGCTATTCGAAATAATTCGCTTTTTAAATCACATTATTTAATGGTGGTTTATTTTCAAAACGCCCAATCTTAACGTCTTCACGTTCTCTCATGTTTCGTCCTGGAATTACAAGAGGCTCGTATTTGTTAACGTAATACAAAAGAACTGTTCAGTCAGACAGATATTTGTTGTGAAATGAAGCAGTTACAATTTCAAGCATTTTCAAGTACTTTAGCCTAAATTCCAGCACTTTTCAAACCTTTATTACTTTATTAATTTAATGTACAGGACATGTTTTCTTTGAAGGAAGTTTGTTTTTATCTGTTTGCTTGTTGAAAAATGTTTTCACTTGAAATTACTGACAGATCCATAAGAAAATATTACTTTATTCATTTAAACATTAAATAATATACACTGTGTTAAGTCTTGGTTCAATAGGCTATGTGCAATCATTTCAATATGTTTTAATAAACATTGAACCAGTCCGGCCCTCGGCTTGTAGCAAATTTGGTTTTTTGGCCCTCGGTGTATTTGACTTTGACATCCCTGCTCTACCGGGATCTACACCCCCTGGGGTGCAGGAAGGGGAGAGAGGACAGACTCTCTAGTGCGCCCTAGTGACAGAGCACCATCCAACACTGGGCATACAAGCACACACACATTCATGCACAGACACTCACACAACTGGTTTTATTGAACAGAGAGACACAGACACACACTCAGGGAGAATTTGTCAGGGACTGCCAATTTACCTAACCTCCAAGTCATTGGGCTGTGGGAGAAACCGGAGACCCCGGAGGAAACCCACGCAGACACAGGGAGAACATGGAAACTTCACGCAGATAGGGACTTAAACACAAGACCCCAGTGCAGAGAGGCAAACATGCCAACCACCAAGCCACCGTGTTGCCCAAAATCATCTGATCTCTCAATTCACAGACATGGTTCAAACCGACCTTAAAAAGTCAAACTCAACTTTTTAGTCAATGGAAAAAAAACTTTTTTTGAGTAGGTGCCCATAGCTAACCTTGACTCATCCATTGAATTAGATATTCTTCACACTTTTTAAATGGGTGACTGTATACTATAAAATAATTGTACATTCAAGTTGAATTGATGTGATGCTAATTTAATACAGAGCATAGTATGAATGGCATTTGATTTTCCATATTTTAATTCTTCTTCCTCCTGAAAAGTCATGGGTGCAAGAATAATGTCTCCAGAAACATGAAGTCATCTCAATACTGATGAGGTATTTCAAAACATATAAGGTGAAAAGTCAGCTCTATCATAAGCCACAAATGTTAGCCCCAGGAGTTTAATAAACATCACTCAAACTTTTATGGAACATGGTTCTATGGAACAGGAAAGTATGGAAAAAAGATAATAATAATAATAATAATCTTTATTTGTATAGCACCTTTTATGCATACATGCAACTCAAAGTGCATGACAGAATAAATAAAAAAAGAAACATTAAAAGGAAGCAAAGATAAGACAAAAAGAAAATATTAAAAAGAAATTAAAGATAAAAAGGAAACAAGATGGTTGTGTCATTACAGTCCTGTCTCACACACACACAAACATTATACTGATATATATATATATATATACTACCGTTCAAAAGTTTGGGGTCACTTAGAAATGTTCTTATTTTTGAAAGAAAAGCAGTTTTTTTTTCAATTTAGCTAACATTAAATGCATCAAAAATACACTCTATACATTATTAATGTGGTAAATGACTATTCTAGCTGTAGCCATCTGGTTTTTAATGCAATATCTACATAGATGTATGGAGACCCATTTCCAACAACCATGGCTGTGTTCGAAATAGCCTACTACATACTACTGGCGTACTGATCGAGCCCCAAATCAGTATGCCGTATGCAGTATGTGACCAAAATGAAATTTTCCAGTATGCGAAACATACCCGGATGACCTACTACTTCCGCAAAATATTCCAGTATGTGAACAGAGCTATCTTCGTGGTGTACTGCATCCCATCATGCAACGCTATGATCACGTGACCCCGTAGTATGCTTTGCTTTTGTCGCATACTGGAAAATGTACTGCATTTACTACGAGGACCAGTATGCAATATCCAGTATATACTGAGTCCAGTATGCAGTATCCAGTATGTAGTAGTCTATTTCGAACAGAGCCTATCACTCCAGTGTTCTAATGGTACATTGTGTTTGCTAACTGTGTAAGGAGGCTATTGGATATTTAGAAAACCCTTGAAAACCCTTGTGCAAGTAGGTTTGCACGGCTGAAAACAGTTTATTAGAGAAGCTATAAAACTGACCTTCCTTTAAGCTAGTTGAGAATCTGGAGCATTACAATTGTTGGTTCGATTAAACTCACAAAATGGCCAGAAAAAGACAACTTTCAATTGAAACTCGATAGTCTATTCTTGTTCTGAGAAATGAAGTCTATTCCATGCGAGACATTGCCAAGAAACTGAAGATTTCCTACAATGGTGTGTACTACTCCCTTCAGAGGAGAGCACAGACAGGCTCTTAAATTAAAAACTGACGGTTAATGTTCTCTAATGTTTCATTAAAAAATAAATAAAAGCTGAATAAAGCCAACCTACCGTGTTTATTCATTTATCTGAGTGTTTTAGGTTTTTACTTTGAAGAGGAAAAAAGTCCTGAATGAGAACGGGATCCCGTTTAAGGTGCTCTAAAAAAAACACCTGACTATTAGTCGACTAAAAGGAAAAGCTGATGAATCAGATTTGACTATGAAAATCCTTAGTTGAATACACCCCTAATATATATATGCTGATGATGTTCTACCAGTCTGTTGTTGCGAGCTTTATCTTCTTTGCAGTTGTTTCCTGGGGCATCAGAACTGGAGACACAACCAGACTAAGCAAACTCATCATGAAGGCTGGCTCAGTCCTGGTCTGTTCTCAGAACAATTTTGACGTGATGGTGGAAAGGAGGACACTTAAACTTGTGATTATCCTGAACACCTTCCATTACACACACCTATCTATCCTAATAAAACAGACATTTCTTTAAGAAAGCAAGAAGTTTTGTATAAGTAAATTTTGTGATAAGATGAGCTGATGAATATCATAACTACAGTAATTTCTGACTATAGTCATGTAATTGGCCACTATCTTCTTCATTTAAATTTTCTTCATGATCTTACCATTGTGTCACTGCTTGTGTTCGTAGGTACCATGTAACATGCAAGAAAAGGCATTTTAAAGATTTTAATAGTCAGGCTTTTTTACACGAGCTTGCTCAGATGAATTGGCAGAGAATACATTAATTCCTTCTGTAAATGTAGCATGGAATACATTCAAACAACACTGTAGGGCAGTTATTAACAAGCATGCTCCAGTAAAAACCCTTCGTATAAAAAAATCGAATAAGCCCATGGTTTTCTTCTGATCTAGGGAAACTCTTACAGCAAAACAATTTTGCTTGGAAAAAAGCCTGTTTAACAGGATCAGAGTCAGATAAAATTACCTTCCGTCAAATTAGAAATAAGGCAACTCAGGCAGTGAGCAGTTAGATTTAAGGAAATTTTAATTACAAATAGAGGCAAAATGGCAGACATTTATAATCAGCATTTATAAACAGCCTGGGTGTGTTCCGACCAGTGGCGTGCACAGACATTTTGGGGGGCAAGTGCTCGGGGGGGGGACGTAGCACACGTAGAACACTTAATTATAAAAAAATTACAAGCACATGAATGAATTTGACATTTTATTTGTAACATTCTCTAAACGTGAGTTTTCAATGGAGAAAAATCACGCAGCCAACTGATCAAATCCATATCCAATATTAACTATACACAGTCATGTCTTTCAGTTAATATCTGTTTACCCTCCACTGTCTGCAGGCCTTGATGCATATATTTTGCAATTAGTAAATCAATATAGGCCTACAATTAAGACAGTAAAAAGACCAAAAAGTACGAGAAGGAGTTATAGGCTACTGAGTGTTGTCATTACATGAATGCAGATGTGCACTTTTCACAGGTAATGGGGAACTTCCCGTTTCTTCTTTCACAAACGAATGTGTTAATTTATATTGCCTAACAAAACCTATACAACAGAAGACGTTCAGCTTAACACAGATTTGCAAACTCTACCTTAATTATTTGTATGTGATCATCCTCATGTTATCTATCATTGATTTGGGCTAGAGCGACTAGTTTATCAGGTGACCAGTCGGCTAAAAAGGCTTAGTAGTTTGGTGCTGTATGAGACATTTTACTACACAACAAAATGATTTCACGTTGGGCTTAGAGGGCAAACGGTACGATTTGACTTGATGTGTATGTGACCTGGCTGGTGGGGCACGGGAGAAGAAGTCTATCTGTGACCGTGCGTGCTGTGATGAAAACGCTTCCTTCCACTAAGAAGGAATTAGGCCTTCCATTAAGACGGCCATGTAAATTTGAAGTTATCTATAAAAATGTCAGTTGTGTTGGATTATTTTACCTTAAAGGACGACAAAGACGAAGAGGTAGAGTGCAACATATGCCACAGTAAAGTCAAGCGTGGTGGTAAAGCTGAAAGAACTTTTAATACAACCAATCAAGCATTTAGCAAAATACCACCATAAACAACACGAAGAGTTTCTAAAGAAAACCGAAGACAAAAAGAAAGCTCCTACACAACTAACACTGGTTAGAAACATTTGCGAAGTGTGACAAACTGCCACTGAACAGTGCCAAAGCCCAGGGAATAATGAGTCATTTACAATATTATTTGCACTTATGGATTTTTAAGCCTTTGTTTACTGATGCCATTTCTGTTTGTTATTTATTATTTTGTCTATTTTGAGTTTATTAATTGCTAAATTGCTAAATTGGTCAGTTTCTCCTTACCAACCATTGTGTATTATTCAAACAAACCTAATTCAGCTGGCTACAAGAGTTAAATGCTTTTCAACACGAGTTTGACATCAAAGTAAGTTGGCTAAATAACTTTAAACTTTAATACATGCTCGGATAGGCCGGTATCGGTATCGGATCAGAAGTGCAAATAAATATCGGTATTGGATCGGAAGCTCAAAAAGCTGGATCGGGACATCCCTATTTAGGAATCTGGTTAGACAGTTCACTCTCTTTCTCTTCTGCTGTTACTAATGGCGCTTTTCCACTAGGGCCTGCTTGGCACGGTACGGTTCGATACGGATCACAGAACTGTACCGCTTCGGAACGGTTAGAACCTCGAGCGAGTCGGTACGAAAATAGTACCCGAAGGGGCCGGCTAACCGGCTGGGAACTGGTACTAATGGAAACACTCACAAACCGTCGCGAATCGAACCGTACTGCGCCAAGTACGCCCTAGTGGAAATGCGCCATAACATACAAGTTTGGACTAAACTGGGTTTTTTGTATAGAACTGTTCCTCTTTTACTCGTGCTGCTGAACTCACTTTGGCCCAGATAACGTTACTTCCATTATTTGATTATGGTGATACAGTCTACAGACAGGCATGTAAAAGCACTCTTCAGAAGCTTGATGCCTTGTATCATTCTGCTCTCTGATGTATTACAAATGTTCACTTCAGAACTCATCATTGTTGCCTTTATACTCTGGTAAACTGGCCATCACTACATATATGCCGTAATATACACTGATACACACTAATTTATAAAACATTTGTTGGTCTGTCACCACCTTACTTACAGAACCAGCTACAACCGGTATCTGTAGTATACAACACAACTTACACCATCATTCTTTCAGGGATCAGCTGCAAAATCAAATATCAAATTAAAAAAAATACTGGAATACCCTCCAAAAAACATTAAAACTAGAGACATTTATCCCAATTGCTGAATTTACGCAACGCATCGGAATGTTTTTACTGACATTTGTAACTGTTGTAATTGATTGTTTTTATTTTTGTTTGTGTCTTGTTTTAACCCTCATGTTTGTGTTTCCCCCTTTTTTCAAGTAGCTTCTGCTACTTGCCAGGCTGTCATTGTAAATAAGAATATGTTCTTAATGATTTACCTTATTGAAAAATATATTTTGTCTTAGATATTGTAAGAGAATTACCTTAAATCAAATCATAAATGCTTATTTAATAATTTAACACTTATTCAGTCTTTCAATGTGTAATATGTCTTTTTTTGTATAAGAAAATAAAAGAATGCATAATTATAAATTCATTAAAATTTTAAGGTTACATTTTAAGTTAAACTGGAAATGTGGTACAATTTCAGTGAAATTGTTAGAATCATTTCAGATTTCAGTCTGAGAACCATCTGAAACAGGTGACTTACAGCTGAAAGTATTTACGAAATGACCTGAATGTTATGTTTTATTAACGGTGCAGTTTTTTAAAATCCAATATGTCTTCAACATTGTTTTCAAGAAATAATGTGTTCTTGAACATTTGCTGTATATCATTAAACATTTCTATTTAAATATTGTCATATGAGTTTATAGAAACAATAAAAATAATCTAGTTAACAGTAGTTAAAATGTATTTAAGTCATAATATAGCACATTTTATATAAATATAGCATATTTTAAAATAATTCATTACAATCTAGCTATCATATACACACATGTACATATATACATACATATTTGTCTTTATAGCAGTATGCTTTTTGATGCTGTTACTTATTTATTTTGGTCATTGGTTAGTTTTTCGAAGATCGTTGCTACCTTTCTAAATGAACAAGATTTTCATCATAAAACATCATTTCTGACCACTTTAAAATAATTTAAACGAGCACATTTAAATCCCGGTTTAGTTTACCTGAAGTACGTCTGATCTCATTAACGATTAAGTAAATCGGTTTTTAATATTGTCTTATAAAATACCTCCTTACTGCAGCTCCAGTGCCGTCAACAAACCCGCACAAAAGTCTTCCTGCTGGATCCAGTTACTTCCGGAACAGAGGAGCGCTGAGGAGAATCTGGGCGAGGAGGAGCGGCACGGCGCGGAGGAGCAGGAGGCATGTTGGGCTTTCATAGCTAGTATTTAAGGATATTGGTGAATATGTGCCCTTCTCATTAGGATAACTTGGATAACTTGAAGGGAATATACACGTTAATACTTCAGGACTCAACAGAACGAGTTTATTTTGGAAGCGTGACGTGACGGGCAGTGTCAGTTTCTGCTGTCCCACACACTGGTGTGGAACTGGGCCAGTAGCGCCGCCCGCCCGGCCCGCTTCTCTGGGCACTCGGGTGACATTGCGCCACTCAGGACAACACTGGAACTTATCGGGCAATCCAGTCTTTGTGGAAGGAGAGGTAAAGTAGTTGCTCTGAATCTCCAAAGTTGTTTCAAGTAGTTAAATGAGGTCAAAGCGGTTTTGGCTACTTTAAACGAGCTGTTGGTCGTTCATATTCTTCCCTAGCCTAGCCTAGCCTAGCCTAGCCGACTATATTTGTACTGCAGCCTCAGTAACCGAGACGGTCATGGCTGTCCAGCTAACGCCAGCTTATCTGTGTCACAGGAGGATATAACTCGCCTAATAATAGTTACAAACATCAGGTCCAGACTAACTGAGTACCTAAGTGCAAATAATTGGTCACAGTTATTTTTACCTGTCTTGGGTCATTTCGCCACGCAGTGCGTTGGCCGTGTGGATGCCGGTGGTGGAGGTGCTGGTGAGCGGGTTTGATTACAGCTGGACGCGTGTGGCTGCTTCAGTCCCAGCGCAGCTATATTTAACCCGCTCACCACACCACGGCCACGAACCCGCCTGTAATATGTCAAATCACATCCTGTGAATTATGGTGGTATCTTTTGGAAACATGATTTTTCATACATAAATCTAAATAGTTGGAACGTGCGCAAAGTATGTTTTGGTGCTATTAACTGAAAACATTGATTACGTCGTGGTCGACCTGATTTTGACATACGTGGACCGAGATCTTGCTTTTTGTCCCACATGCACACGGACACTTATTCTCTTTGTAACTTGAAGGTTTAGGCTTATAATTTATTACGATGAAATGGGCATTAATATTAAATATAACATTACCGCAGGACTGGACAGCAGTACTTTGTGTGTATGTTGACTCAATAGTTTAGACGATGCCGGCATTTCTTAATAATAGACTTAAAGTCTAGACGTAAGTTTTTTTTTCTTCTTCTAAGGAAAGTTTTAAACAAGTCTTAATGCATGGCGTTAAACGTTTGTAGCATGTTTAAAATAGGGACATGACCGTATAACTGAATAAATTAAGCTATTCACTTGGAAGCCTTGAAAGAGAAATGTAAATTATCGGGGTACACAGTTTAAAATATTTACATATTGACCTTTTTTAATTTTTTCAAGATCACCCCGGTCCCATCTAAATGCTGTAAATGTTGGTTAATTTAGACATAGCAGATTCTCTCAACTAGAGGATTACATTCCAGCAATGCAACAGAGAAAGAGTATATATAATTTGCATAAATTAGAATCACTTGCTAGCTGACACTTGCTCATTGCTATAGTAAATTATATAATATAAAAAATAAATAAAGAAATATTGTTTAAACATGCAAATTGTTTCATTTCTTTAACTGACAAGCTAAACCTTTTTTCTTTTTTAAGTTTTTCTTCACATGGTTTCTGGCTGTATTTTAGTACAGAAAACCTTTTAATCTTGAATGGACTTTTCTTTTTACGAGGAATAATTAGAAAGAAAGCATTTAAAAGATACAAAGCATTTTTGAAAAACTTAGCAGACCATCAGTAAACAATATATCGTCTTTAGAATTTGCTTGCTTATCAATGTGACAAGGAATTTGCTACAGAGTCTGTAAATATATGAATGAAGAATCGATTAAGGAATTACTTATTTTGATGTTGTGCGTTATTATATTTTTGTTATATTTGTTTCTTTTGTTGTTTACAACTCAAGGGTTACCACAGCTTGTCAGTGTATGTCATGTGTGTATATATGCACTGTTGAGACACAATAGAACAGCTGCATTTCCACTTATGATATTCATAAGAATATGGTCCATGCTAGATAAAGACTAGTTAGACTAGCTCTAGGGTGCGAAGTTTAACAGCAATGATAAAGAACAACAGAGAAATAGACTAAAGTGATTTGTATTTTCATATAGGCACTCACAATATATATAATATATAGTGGAGGGATATTTCTTCAAGAACAGACTGCGCTCAAAATAACAAACAATAACCATTAAACACAAAAACAACAAAAGAGCGTCGAGTTCCCTACTCACCCAAACCACATTAGCGATATTAATGCATCCAACATGAATAAAAGTTCAATAATGTCTTCTTTAGGAATTGTGTAAGCTACTAGATTGTTTTGCTGTGGTTTGCGCAAAAACACAATAAATTTTTTTTTGACAGAACCATTTTTAAATATTTTTTTGTCATCTTTGTGGCATCACGGTTAACCAAGACTGGGTACAGGCAGAATAACATTCTTCGGGAAGTAAGAAGAGCATGTTGTATTGATATGGGTGTTACTGTCAATGTAGTAATAATATTACAACATTCGTAAGCAGATTGATTTCTGGAGGGGGAAAATTATTCATAAATTATAATGTGCAATTTGCCCTAAATAGATATAAAATAGGCAAAGTGAAAGTTTATTTTGTAAAGAAAACACTAGAAATTAAGACTACTGCACTGTTTAGGCATCTGTCACAGTTGGAAATCAGAAATCAAGAGGAATGGTTCAGTAATTAATTTTTTTCCTTGTCTCTGCCATTTGTGTCTGTCCATTTTCAGAAAACTAAAAAACACACGGATTACGTTTTGCCTGTGTGAGACAGAGGAATAGACATGGGGACACCAGGTTCGGGGCGAAAACGAGCACCTATCAAGGACCGCTTCTCTGCTGAGGATGAGGCCTTAAGTAGCATAGCACGTGAGGTAAGTGTTTTCTCTGTATTCTTGAGGTGTAACATTAGGCTTTATCTTTACCTTAGTGTGTGCAGTCTACATATTTTGTTGCATTCAAGATATCCAAAATAATATTTATTCAGGAAATGTTTGAGGCTGGAAAATAAAATAACAAGGTCAGTTGTGGTAATCCTTGTAGATCTGCATACAGCTGTGTTCAACTGGCCTATATTTGGATAATGATAAGGTAGTATATTCATCACTTAAAATTGGAATAGACACATAGCCCACTGTACTATGCTAGGACTCCAAATTGTGACTAAATTGTTTAGTGACCTCGCTGGCTAAAGACTGCTATGTATTTGTTATATTCTAGTTGCTATGGTAGATAATTATTTTTGTTGTAGTTTGCTCTCCACAGTTATTGGTATCCCTGGGGATTGGGGTGTTTTCTGCACAGTGTTTACACAAAAAAAAAAAACCATTTTTGTCTCTTGCTATAGAATGTTGTTCTGAGTAAACTCAAGGTCTTTTTCCTTTCGTTTGGCATGTATTCCAACACATTTGTTTGCATATAAGTGGTGTCTGACGTTTTGGAGTCTTTGCCATACTGAAACACAATAACCAAATGTTATTCAAATGTGATCCTTGGACAAATGTTTCTATCTTGAACCATCCTCTTTACTATTTGTTCACTCATCCATTGTCTGATTTCTGAAACACAATGCATGTTTGTCACATGATATTGTCTAATTTCTCATATGTTGATGAATGTCTAATGCAGTTTGTTTTGTCAAGTCCTGTTTATACCCAAGTGTAATGGATCAACACTTGGGAGTCCCTAAAGACTCAAGTGATCTTAAAAAAAAAAAGAACATGACCTCTATTGCATTCTCTAGAGATTTAGGGAATATACCTCTATTAACATTGGTCTATTAGCCAACTTAGACTTTGTTATTTAAATGTACCCCACACCATGTGCATTTGAACAAAATAACATTGCATTGACTCAAATTGGATTAAACAGAAGCAGTAATGCAAGCTATGTACACTAAAAAAGAATATTAAGATGTATGTACATCACAGAAAAATAAGTTACAAATAGGAATGTTGCACACAAGGGTGTATTGCGCTGGAGCTCCCAGGTATGAAGCAATAAAAAAAAAAGAGCAGTTGGGAGAACTAGTGCAGGTATTTTGCAGCTATATAACTATAGACCACATAGATATACCAATAATTGTCACATGTATGTATAACATATGATGTTTATTTCTTAGGATGGTTAAATGTTGTTGTTTTTTTTGCGCTTTGCTTTTTTCTCACTATATTCAGCATTTCTTAGTAGTAGTATAATCAGCTTATAGGATACACAAACTATTATCATACATATTAAAATATTTCACACTAATGTGTAAAAAGCTTCACTCAGTGTGGACCACACACTCAGCAACACTATTTTGCCAGAGATAGGCTGGTATGTAGATATTCAGGCTATGCAAGTCTTTATGCCTCGGTAAGGAGGATTGCATTTTATGAAGCTGTGGTTTCTGATCAAAAGCCTGAACATGCCTACGCAACGACTTTAGTTTTCATTTCTCTCTTCTGCTTTAATCTATAGCTCATACAGCAGGAAACGGTGCCTGGTTGTGTCCATTCTTTGTGGTACTGTCTGCTAAAATTAACTTGGCAGACATGTGCTCCACTGTACAGACAAGCTTGGAATTTGTTTTTAGGGCATGAGGTCAACGACCGGTGTCCTCATTCTGAATCTATTATCGTTACTTTCCAATTTGGAATTTTTCATTAACTCCTTTTGATTTAAAGAAATCGGTAATGAACTACGTTAAAAAGTTTCTATCTTGAAAGCAGAACACGTTAGCAATAAACAAGACATCAAGCAAAATAGTTACAAAAGAAAAGTTAATAGCATTCTGGTGTGGATATGTTTTGTTTTGTAATTTCTCACATTCAACAACCACACAGCAAAAAGTCCAGTGTTGAATTAACTCCCAGAGAGTCAATTTTAACACTTTTTGAGGGTTTATATAGCTCCACACTCTAGAGTTAAATTAACATTTTCAAACTAGTTAAAACATTTAACACTTAGTGAGTTACTTTGTTAACTCCCATAACAGATTAAAAGTAACACTACGGGATTTAAAAAATACCATTTGAGATGGTTTTTTTTTTACTATTTCAGTAGTGTTAGTCTCACTCTCTAAATAGTTAGCTATAAACACTATGAAAATGTTACAATTAGAATAATAAATTCCCATACATTTGTAAAGAAACATTAAAAAAATTTTGTTTTTTTTTTGCAGTGGAATTAAAACATTGTAAAAGAAGGTAAAATGTACAAACTTTCATCTTCAACATCATATGCACTTTGAATATTAAAAACATTGTGGAATTTAAGCTCATATATTTTTAATAAACACATTTAATCACTTTGTAATACTATGAAAGCATGGTGATGCTCATCAAATTTCTCTGTGAATAGCTTCTTTAACAAAACAAATTTGATCTTCAATCAAAAGTATATCACTTATTTGACCAAACAATGGCAGGTCTTCTACCACTGCACTGCAAATAACAACTCCAACTTTATACTATACACCATGAACCTTAACCCAACTAGTTGTGAAAACATCTTTTGACAAGATTATTTCAAGCATTTCATTGTTTACCACATTATTTTCTTGGGGGTGGAATGATTTAGTTGGCCCATATTCATTTTGTTTAAGTGGGAAGGTTTCCCAGTGATAAGCTATGTCCATCTGATGCTTTTTAGCTAGTGATTTGGTTAGGTTTGTGACATTTTAAAAATAACCTTTAAATAATTTGTTTTGCTTCAAATCTCATACTCCACATGTATAATATGGGGCCAATTTTCCTTATAGAAGATGGGTAATGGATCATAAAATTGTTTAGGTAACAGGTTTTTATGTGGATACAACTGTTTAAATAGTTTGTGGTGGTCAACAATCAAATGCTTCAAATAGTCATACCTGAAGTGAGAGATGGTGAAAAAACTATGTAAATTTTTTGAAGCAACAACAATAAGACACTCCAATATTTGTCTCCATTAGGAATAAGATCACCAAACAGTGGGATGTTGTTTTACTAAACGCAATATTTGAATAGAATTCAAACCAATGCTATTGCCGGCACTCTCCAAAGTAATCCTTGTGGGTGGTTTTTTTGTTCTAAAAATCCATAATCAAAACCATAAATACTGGAAAGCAAGTCCTGTTCTGATATAAAGTGCATTGTGAGATATCCAAAAAGCAATTTGATCTCGTACTGTGCCACACCCTCCAGAAGATCATGCATTACATCAAACGAATAGTTATCGCAAACCTGAATATTAATATTCATAATATAATAAAATTTTAATATAATAAAGATTTTAATGAATTAAATGTAGAATCTCTTTTCAAGCCATATAAAGAGTTCAATTGTGGATTTTCTTGGAGAGACTGCAAATGCATTTCAAACAGATTTTTTCCACGAAGGACCACCTTAGGATCATCCTCACTGTAAACTGTTTGACAATCTTTCTTCTCAAGCAAACAAAGACGACAGTAATGGTGGCTACTGAATGACTCATTAAATCCAAGAATTGTGTGCATCTAAGCCTGTCACGATAACAAAATTTTCAGAACGATATATTGTCCTAGAAATTATTGTGATAAACGATAATATTATATTTATACTTGACGCATCGCAAGCGGCGCGAAGGTCCACGCGGCGAAAATGACGTAATCGCAGTGGCTCCGCCCGTGCGCGAGGGCCTCACGCGCTGTCGATTCGTGAGGTCGTACACCTCTCGAATTTTGTAACTTCGGGCATGCCGCGCTTCAGCGCAATGAACAAAGTCATGTTTGCAGGGTTCATACACCTTTATAAGGTGTTCAGTCAGACAGCTATTTGTTGTAAAACGAACAAATTCCAGCACTTTTCAAACCTGAAACACAAAAGCAAGGCTTCTGAGGGGCGGGTTTTACTCTGACTTTGTGCGGGAAATTTTTGTAGGACCTGGCAACCCTGTGCACCTCTCAGCGCAATGAACAAAGTCATGATTGCAGAATTCATGCACGTTTAAAAGGTGGAATTCAAGCACTTGTACGTCACTTTAAAGGTCCATTTCAATAATACCCAGCACGTTAAACTTAATTAAGTTAAATCTTTATATATATACTCGAAATAATTCACTTTTTATCACATTATTTAATGGTTGTTTATTTTCAAAACGCCCAATCTTAATGTCTTCATGTTTTGTCCTGGAATTACAAGAGGCTCGTATTTATTAATGTAATACAAGAGAACTGTTCAGTCAGACAGATATTTGTTTCAAGCATTTTTAAGCACTTTATTTTAAATTTCAGCACTTTTCAAACCTGAAACACAAAAGCAACATTAAAGTTTGTCAGGTAAATGTTCATTCCCCTGTTTTTGAGGGGTGTTTCTTATACTACCACATATCGTTTCGAACAACACTGCAACGAAAAGCAAGTATAAACGCTTCCACCGTTCACGGAGGTAGGCGGAGTCGCGCGCTACGGTCACTATAATAAACAACCATTAAATAATGTGATAAAAAGCAAATTATTTCGAATCATTTCGAGTCCTATTAGCCTCGAATACGTTCGCGAACACATCTCCGTGTGTGTGTGTGTGTGTGTGTGTGTGTGTGTGTAGAGGCACTGTTATTGACGCATGCGCTCTCTGTGTACTGCACTCATTTCCTAACCGGTAGATGTCGCTCTCTGATCACAGATTCGTCTTCCGTTAAGGATGGAGGGGGTGCGAGAGAGCAGTGCCTTTCTGAAATCTCACGTAGTTGCGGTTTATCCTCATGTAAACAAATGTGCGCGGAAACCCAATGGCCAATTATTGACATCAGCAAAAATCATCGCGGTAAAAAAAATTATCGTCGATAATGTAATTATCGCGGCAGGCCTATGTGCATCCCTAGATTATCCCGTGTGATCTGAGAGATTGTACCATATACTGGTTCATCAGAAATTTGGAGACTTAACCCATGGATTTCCAGTTTTTTCACATCATTAATCAATGGTTCCTGTATCATATCAAAACCATACTTGTGCAGATGTTGTGTGTGAAAAAGTGACACTAAATGAATGTTCATCAAAACCGAATAAAAAATTTTGGGGGCAAATTTCTTAAGACAAAATAAAGACAACCAATTTTGTGAATTTGGAGCCAAGAGGATTTGCTGTTTCAAAATCATCATAGTACAGCTGAATTTGTAATGCATACCTATTGTCGGCAAATAAATGGTTAGTTTCAAAATCCATCCAGAAAAGTCAGTGTGTCAGGTTCTGATCTACTCTCATTCTTTAGAAAAACACAAATGTCTGGATTTCTGCACATGAACTTCAGCGATTCTAAAATCGGCACATATATAAAAGTATCCTTTACAGGTACTTGATCACAAGTTCCAGATTTTGAATTTCGCCTGTTATCATATCTCACTCCCAATGTTATTTCTACTGGATCAACAACTCCCCATTTTAAGTTGAAGTATTTACTTCTTTTCCATTCTGTATTCAGATTTCTGAAAGGCTTTTCTAATTTTTCAAAAGATTAATTTATCACAGATATGTTGGGACCAGTTGTAGGTAAAATAGACATGAATGTATGTTTTGCTTGGGAGCGAAGCTCATTTGTTAGTTCTTCCAAATCTTCTGCAACTGAGGAAATCAAACTGTTGGAAATCCCACTCCCTTGCAGTTTGGCTACGATGGATGCACATATTTCTTTAGTTGAATATTTGATTTTGGGGACCGAGTTGGGCCTCCAAAGGGTGAACATGAGATGAAGTTGCATCTGGCTCACTACAAGAATATGCAACAGCTGAAGGTTGAGGAATTTGCTGAACATTGCTATGAACAATATTAAGGTGCTTACGAAAACCTGCATATGTTTGGAACTGATGCCTACAACTTTGCTGAGAACAAAACAATTTAAATTTAGGACCAGGATAGTAACCATGTTCTACTCTTAAATCTGAAATCAACTGTTGACTGCTGGGATACAGTTTCTGACACACAAACAGGTCAGCATTGTTTTTGCCTGTTACTCACACTGAGAGGACTGCTATCTGGTTAAGTAATCTGGCTGTCAAGTCTCTCACTCTGGGTGATTCCTTCATTTTTCCCACATCAATGTTATATACTGTAGTCTGCAGGAATGTGTAAAAATTCACAAGTGCCCCATCATAAGACAAATTAAACACGAAATGTGTTTTGAAAAGTTCATCAAATGCTCCAAGGGAGCAGTTTGCCTGGCATGGGCTGAGATGCTTATCCACAGCGGTGTAGAAGCTTGTTCTTTTGACGTCCAACAGCAAGTAGGTATGGCTGTCGACCCTGCTGTTTCCGAAGATGCTTCTCCAAGCTGCAGCATGACTAAGGTTAAGATAGATAGATAGATAGATAGATAACTTGACTTTCCCCCTGGGGATTAATAAATTATTACAGCAGCAATGCAAAGAAAGTCAGGAATTAAATACACAATAGAATAGTATAGTACTTTAAATAAGAAAACTAAGACCTAATGTGTGCAAATAAGTGTTGTATAAAGTTGTATCAAGGTGCGAAGTGCAGTGCAAAGTGTAGTCTGCTGTGTGACCCTAGAGGGTTTAGCAGTGTCCTGAGTCCTCTGTTTAATGTAAGCCTTTGGTTGGTAAGTAGTAAAGTCACAGTAAGAGTGTTCCTGAGAATGGTGAATTGTTGTACAGTGTGATCGCTGTTGGAAGGAATGATCTCCTCTACCGTTCCTTGTTGCAGTGGAGCTGAAGGAGCCTGTTACTGAAAGTGCTCCGCTGCCTAATCAGTGTGTCATGGAGGGGGTGGACGGGGTTCTCCATGATGGCAGTGAGTTTTTTTTTTTTTTTAAGGTGCTCCTCTCTATAACAACCTCGAAGCCCTTCAGAGAGCAGCCCATTACCGAACCGGCCTTCCTGATCAGTTTGTTGAGCTTGGCTGCATCTCCTTTCCTAATGCTGCCTCCCCAGCATACTGCAGCAAAGAAGAGGGCACTCGCAACAGACTGGTAAAAGATTTCCAGCATCTTGCTGCACACATTGAAGGACCTGAGCTTCCTCAGAAAGTAGAGTCTGCTCATTCCTTTCTTGTACACAGCCTCTGAGTTAGCCTTCCAGTCCAGTCTGTTGTCCAGAACGACTCCCAGGTATTTGTAGTTGTCCACCATCTCCACGTTCTGACCCTTAATGTTGACAGGCCTGGTTATTGTCTTCCTCCTCCTGAAGTCAACCACCATTTCCTTGGTTTTGGCCACATTGAGGGTCAGATGGTTTTCCTCACACCACATGACGAAGCTGTCCACTAGGTCTCTGTACTCTTCATCCCTGTCGTCCTTGATGCATCCTACCACCACATCGGAGAATTTCTGCAGGTGGCAGAGGTCAGACTTCCACTGGAAGTCTGTGGTGTACAGGGTGAAAAGGAATGGGAAAAGAACCGTTCCTTGTGGTGCTCCAACATTGCTGACTAAGCACTCAGACCGACTGGATCCCATTTGCACATACTGGGGTCGTTCAGACAGGTAGTCAATGACCCAGGCAACAGTGGGCCTGTCCACCCGCATCCTGTCCATTTTCCCTCTGTTTAAGAGGTTGGATCGTGTTGAATGCACTTAAAGTCAAAGAAAGTGACTCTTACGGTGGAGTTGCTGTTGTTGTCCAGGTGTGCATGTGCCTTCTGCAGTAGTAAATCACTGCATCATCCACACTGACCCACTGCTGGTATGCAAACTGCAAGGGATCCAGAAAAATGCTTACTTGAGTTCTTAAATAAGCCAGCACAATTCTTTCCATGACCTTCATAACATGTGATGTGAGGGCCACAGGTCTAAAGTCATTCAAGGAGGTGGTGGTGGATTTTTTTGGGATGGGAACCAGGCATGATGTCTTCCATAGCACTGGTACCCTCTGTTACTGTATGCTCAGGTTAAAGAGGTGCTGAAATATCCCACAGAGTTGGGCAGCGCAGAATTTCAGGACCCTCGTGCTGATGTTGTCAGGTCCTGTTGCTTTGCCCCGCCTCAGCTTCTCCAGTTGCCTCTTGCCTCCTGGTGCCTGACCAGTTGTCACCACCAAGTGAGTGGGTGGTGTTTCTATTATTTGTGGTGATTGCTGTGTTGATGGTTGTGACGTGAATAGGTTAGGAGGGGGTGTCTCCATTGTTCTTGGTGATTGCTGTGTTGCCTGTGGTAATGGCTGTGCATTGAGGTGGACTGTATGTGTGAGTGGTAGAGCATGGGGCAATGGTGCAAGGATGGGAGGGAGGGGTGTTGTGCTGAATCTGTTGAAGAAGGTTCAGCTTATTGGCTTCATCCACGCTGCCCCCAACTGTCTGTCTTCCCTTAAAGCCAGTAATCTGCTTCATGCCAGTCCACACCTCCCTTGTGTTGTTTTGCTGGAGCTTTCCCTCCAGCTTTCTTCTGTAGGCCTTCTTGTTCTCTCTCAGCCTCCTTTTCAGCTCCTTCTGCACCAGCCTCAGTTGCTCCTTGTCGTTTGCTTGGAAGGTGCGTTTTTTCCTATTGAGTAGCCCCTTTTTACCTTTAGTAATCCAGGGCTTGTTTGGAAAACAGTGTACTTTCCTGACTGGAACAACAGTGTCCGTGCAGAAGTCAGTTATGCATTCTGTCCTGTTGTCAATGTCAATGTTGTCAGTCTGTGGTCTCAAAACAGACCTGTAGTGCCTCTGCTGCTTCCGGTGACCATTTTCTGATCTCCCTCTCGTTGCAGGCTGTCTCAAAACCACCGTGCGGTATGTGGGTGTCAACAGAACCAGTTTGTGGTCTGACCTTCCCAGTGGTGGAAGTGCAGAGGGCCTGTATGAATTCTTAACATTCACAGAAGGTCCAGAACTTTGTTCTCCCTGGTACCACAGGCAAAATATTGGTGGAATTTTGGCAATGTGGTGGAGAGTGTGACATTGTTAAAGTCCCCAGAAATGATTATTAGTGCATTGGAGTGCTGAGTCTGGAGTCTCGCAGTAACCGAATGGACACCACACACCATTTCCACGTTGGCCGCTAGTACGATGTAAACAATAACAACAATAACTTCCGTCAGTTCACGTGGAAGATAGCAGTCGGAATGAGACTGTACTAGCAGCTCAATATTGGGGCAGCAGTGACGTTCTTTCACCGTAATGTGTCCAGGATTACACCATCTGTTATTCACAAACAGTATAACCTCGCCGCCCTTCTTCTTGCCGCTAAGCTCGGCGTTCCTGTCCGCCCTTACCATCTGAAAGCCGGGGATAGAAACGTTGGTGTCCGGGATGTCTGCGTGTAGCCACGATTCAGAAAAACACAGCACACTGCACTCCCGGTATTCCCGTTGGGTCCGGAACAGCGCACTCAGCTCGTCCATCTTGTTAGCGACAGACCTTACATTCCCCATGATAACGGAGGGAATGAAGGGCTTGTACCGTCTCCGCGTTGCTTTTGTTTTGGCTCCAGCTCTGCAGCCCCTGTAGGGTCTCCGGATCTCTGCAGGAATGGAAACATTGAAGCGGCATGACGCGGATGTACGGAGCTCTAGCAGTCGCTCCTTTGCGTATGTAGTCCTATTGCCCGAACTCTCCATTACGCTGTCTGGCAGTTATTTTATTCAAAACTGTGTACTCGACAGACTCAAACTAACACTGATTGTGTAGTGTGTGTTAAAAAAAACCCTAGAAACTTAGAAAAGCGAAAGAAACCTAATATAGGTTAAAATAATGTCTCGAGGGATGGAGCTGCCGTAAAAGGCTGCCACTCAGTGCGGCGGCATTTTGAAGTAAGATCAAGACACTGAACATTAAAAAAAGAATAAAATACCACAGCAAAAAAACAAATAGAATAGTTTTGGCTAGTGAGACAGGAATACGTATGAGGTTTAAAATTTTATGTCATTAACAGCGCACAAGTGGCTAAGAAGGTGATGTGACAAACCTTGCACATTCTTAGTGGTTATCACAGAATTACATTATGAAAGACTATGATTCTTGACTGCATCACATGCAGTAATTTTTGGAGATGTCGGTCCCCCTGGTGGTGGCGGAAGGAGATGTAATAACAACAACACGGAGGCCATTTCTGGGTCGTAGGCTGAAGGCAAAGTTGGAGAGATATTTAGTAGAGGTGTGCCAAAAAATAGATTCATATATCAAAAATCGATTCTCATTTACTACTATTCAGAATCGATTTTAAATGTCCCCAAATCGATTCTAAGTCGTGGTGAAGTCTCGCGTTATGTAATTACAAAATTACGCGAGACTTTACACAGCAGGTTCTGGGACACACTCATGCGCGGAAAAGGTTCAAAACAGATGGAGGAAAGGTATATTCAACCTGTCCAGTCTTCATTTAAGGCAAAAATATGGGTTCATTTTGGTTTTTACCGAATGCCGGGGAAGACCAAACTGGACACAATGTAGCTCGTGTGCAAGGCTTGTGTAATGCGGTGAGCACGGGAGTGTTAATATCGAGAAGGGTGAGAGATAATATAGAGAAGGGTGGACCCAAGTGCCGGCTTGCAAGATCAAGACGTTTGACACTCGTCAAATGTATTAGCGAGAGGCAAACGTGCACAGCGATCCAGAACGAACAAACAGAACAACGTGGAAGACTCGACGCGCAAGGGTATAGAAACCAAAACTGTGAGGGCACGGAGTAAATAGAAACAAAAAACAATGCGGAAAATACAACGCATGAAAAATAACACTCAACTGTAGAGAGACTGGAGAAAGAAGCAAAATAACAGTAACTAAAAACAGCGCAGATAAATGCAACGCGAAAACGAAACCAAGGACGCCAGCAGAAGTAACTGGCAAAAAAACGCTGCAGCAAAATAAAACCCTTCCCAAAAATAAAGGCAAAATGGATAGGAAGAAATACAGGATTGGGAAAACTTGAGATGGGTCAGGAAGCGACGCGAGAAAGCATAACAGAGAGGTGGCGAGACCATTAAACAATAAGCAACCACAGAGAAAGCAGGGACCTGGCTGTGTACGGTTACGCCGGTTTAGTCTGGGACTGACTCTGGTGCCCCTAGCAACGGCTGGGGGAACTGCATCCGAGCCAGCCCTGACAGCTCACAAAATGAAGCTCAAGAATTTTGGTAACACAACAAAAACCATTTTATTGTACCAAAGCACTTTATTTTTGTTAATTAAATGTGAAAGACACTTAATTTTCTGTATTTGTCATTCTGTCTTGCAAAGCAGACTGTAGTAGATCATACAGATTTTATAGACTGAAGCAGACATTTTTATAAATCAAATCGTTTTTTGAATTGAAAATCGTTTTGAATCGAATCGTGCCCCCCAAAATCGGAATCGAATTGTGAGATAGTAAACGATTCCCACCCCTAATAGTTAGGCGTTATAGAACACTTTACTCGTCTATAGTTCATATTTACCTAAAAAAATCAGATCAATTTTAGTTACACCAAATAAATCAAATCCAGTAAAAAATATTGGTAGTCCAATTTCCAAATTTTAAACACATCATCAAATCTTAAAAATAATGAAGGAAATAATGCTTTAAGCATACAAGCAAAAAAATACACTCACCCATTGACTCAAGATCACTTTCTGGTGGACTTTCTGCTGACTGTAACAAGTGACGCAACTCTGGTGATGAAGTAAGCCGCTTGGCCTCTTCAATGACATTTGTTTTGAAGAACGCATCCCATTTTTGAAGTAGTCTGGAGGATGTCTCATCAAAGAGGAGAGTGAAGTCTTCATCCACCTAGGAAAGACTGTTAAAATATTGCTACAGTAAATGGCTTTACATTGAAAATCATTCTAAAAATTGCATCTCCTCAAACTTACCAAACCTTTTATATCCAAGAACCTTGGAAAGATGAAGAGGATATTAGCACTTATTCCTGGGTCATTAACAAGCTTCTGACGGTGCTGAAAGGTCTCCCTCATCTTCTGGAAAATGAGGAAATTGTCTGTTGCATGGTTGAGAAGAGACACAGCTTCTCGGCAAGCATCTCCATCAAGCTGGTTTTCAACATTAATGGTCCTTTAGAAATTCGGACCTCCTGGATAAAAATCCATAGGGCTACTCAGTGGCAGTGCACAGCCTTGACGAATCTTCCTTTGGACAGTTTTTAGATGCCAGGAAATGTATCCTGTGTTGCTTGCAGCATCATGGAAGTGTTCCTGAAAAAATAAATTCTCAACTCTTATTCAAGTGTGATGACATTCAAAATGTCATACAAACAGTAATAATTCTTACATAGCCTTTCTTAGAATATGGATCCTTGAGGGAAGGGAAAGGGGCCACTATTCCAAGAGCATACTCTAATATTAATATTAATTATTAATTTGCATTTATGCAATCTGATGTTATGCAGTTATTTGGCACAAATAAAAATATGGTGGAAGATACCCATGTTTATTGATCATGTGAGCCACTAGTATGTTAACCATTTGTCTTCTCGTGGCATCTGTTAGGGTTTGTGTTGTGTGGTATTCTTGCAGTACGTCTTCACCACCTGATTTGTCTCTTAGCACTGTTTAACTTTGAAAATTTAACAATCCAGTTTTTGCTACACACACACACACACACACATATATATATATATATATATATATATATATATATATATATATATATATATATATATATATATATCTGTTTCATGTGAATTAAGATTTCACAGTAAATCAGGAAAATAAGCAGCAGCAGCAAATTAGCAAGGTAAATAAATAAATAGAATCTGTTAGGTGATCACCTGATGTGATATAAAATATGAAAATCCATTTATATTAGCATGCAGCAGTGTTGCCTCTTAAAGTATGTCCTATCTTTTCCAGTCTAAGAAAATACATGACATCCCGCGTCTATGATGAAATTGTAGAGCCTTTTGAAGACTTGCATAATAATGAGATTCAAAATGTGGAGTTTAGCAAGCAAAAAGACAGAAGTTAGAATATCCACCTGTGGTGATGTGAGGGGATGTAGATTGCTGGAAAAACCAAATATCGGAACAAATAGATTAAGGCTGATCTTAATGACATCACCTTGAAATAACTATTCAAGAATTTATACTTAGACAAAAATGCATGTACTTGGGTTGCATAAAGTGGCAGTACATTTATCACATTAGGTCCTTGATGGCATTTGAAAAGATTCTAGATAGCTAGAATAGATAAATCAAATCTCTGCATGGTCTTGCACCCTCCTATCTCTCCAACTTTCTCCACCTTCATATCTCATCATGTCAGCTCAGGTCCTCTAACCTAGGTTTGCTCTCCGTCCCACGACACAGACTCTCTACTATGGGTGGCAGATCATTCAGTGTTGCTGCCCCCACCCTGTGGAATTCGTTACCTCCCTCTATTCGCTCCTCTGACTCTCTCTCTACTTTCAAAACTCAACTCAAGACTTTCCTCTTTTTCTCGATATTTCCGCTCTTTCTAAGCCCTGTATTTTTCCCCTTTCATGTGTGTACAGCGACCTTGGGTTTGTGAAAGGCGCTATATAAAATAAACATATTATTATAGATAGCACAACGGTGAACTCTATAAATAACCTTGAATTCTATGAGCTTGCGCAGGGTGCACTTAAGTGTATCTTGCTAATGGTTTCGTCTCACAATGGGGAAGTCAATGGCCTGCTCGTGTTCTCGCTTATTTCAGTTTTACTTAGGCAGTGTGTGTCTAGGGCAGTGACTGTATATATAATGGACGGTACGTCACCGTTGACTCCCATTGTGAACTTTTGAAGCCACCTAGATGACCGCACGTACACCGCCATCTTGGATGCGCTTGCGCAGTAGATGAAAATTGGAGCCAGAGCATGCGCATTAGAACCGGTAGGCAGGACAGTATCTCCACCAGAGCATGCGCATTAGAACCGGTAGGCAGGACAGTATCTCTGCCAGAGACCGTATCTCCGCCACGACATTCGTTAGGATACGCCCACCAGTATAGACACTTGACGTTTTACAAAATAACCAAAGGTAAAAGGTTTTAATACTGCTGTCGAGAGTTTTGCTGTCGAGAGTTTTGATGTTGAGCGCGTTCACGTTTGAGCGTCTAGTATTAGATGTCAACCAACGCAGCTATTAACTGTCAATCACCTTATCGCCACACCCCTTTAAATAACACTTAATAACTTCTATAAAATCTATTTATCATAGAGAACACTGGGAGGGATACTAACGCAATTGGGTCTTATAGAATTGACAAAATATAATTGCTCAAAAAACTTATTTTACGTGTAATAAAAATTCAAATTTTCTCGTCCGGCCCGTTTACTTACATGGGAATGGAGGGGGTGTTAAAAGTTGTACTGCAGCCTGCCACTAGAGGGCAGGTGACTCACGGAGGCTTCACTTTTCACTCATGTCGTCCAGTCCACTTATATATAAGGTCTCTGGTCTAGGGCCATTAATCTGAAAAGATGGAGGAACGCAGTGTCTAGCCTGAAAATAATGAAATGGTTGTGACGGGCAAATAAAAATCAATGGAAAATTGAGCAACACAGAAGATTACCATCATATGGTAAAGATCATAGAAATATTTAATATCCCTCGCATACCATATATTAAAATCTGTGCTGCCTAAACTGAATCTAAATGTGGAGAGTGGAAAGGACAACAAGTAAATATATATATATATATATATATATATATATATATATATATATATATATATATATAGAAGAGAAAGAATACATTAGGTAGAGAAGAGGTGAATAGCGCAGAGGCTTGAAAACAGGAGTCTCTAATTCATACCACAGCAGCTCTGGAAGTTGGTACCAGCAAATTAGCTTCAGTAACGTACATTTCTGTAGTATCGTCTTTCCTACTCTAGGAATCCTCCCATCCTGTATAAAAATGAATAATAAGCTGATCTCACATAAAAAAATCCTTGTCTGGTCCCACGTTTTGGAGATGAGTATTTATAGCAAATAACAGTAGTATGCACTCTAGCCTTTGGGGGAAGTATATAATTGTTTTACCCAAGTACAAATCTGTAAAACTGCAAGGAGATAACCTCATTTCATTCAATTGAATGCCTTCTCTGCATCCATTGAAATGAATGCGCCTGGTTTAGAAGATGTGCGCACCATAAAAATATTTAGAAGGATGTGGGTTAGGGGGTGTTTTGTACAAAGAATGTAATAATAATAATAATAATCTTTATTTGTATAGCACCTTTCATACATACATGCAGCTCAAAGTGCTTTACAGTATAAATAAAAAGAAACATAAAAACGAGATAAGACAAAAGCAAAATGTAAAAAGAAATTAAAGATAAAATATTAAAATAACATAAAAAGGAAACAATATAATAAAAGTAAAGTAAATAAGATAATAATTGGGACCAAAAACCCATATGTAAAATCCCAAATCAATTAAACACGTCAAAAAGGGTCCTCAAAATTTAGATCCGCTCCGCATACCAACGTGGCAACAGTTCCCCCCGCTCCTATCGGATATCTCTGCCGCTCCGGAGCTAGCCAACACTGTATTACGTCTAATCAGTGCGCTTCTGCCCAGCTGGATCTCTGGCCAGACTGACGGGCGCTAGGCTAAGTTCTATCTCGCGTGGGTGATATCGCAGTATCCCCACCTTATGGACTTCCTGTAGGCGATATCTCACTATATCCCTATCGTATAACAGATCATCCGGCGGGCGGACACTGGCGGATATTTAACACTCAAAAAAGAAAAATCCTCGAATTTTTTATAAACTAACAATGAAACTGAAAATTCCCACTTACTGCGGTTTTCGTTAGATTGGGCGGAGAACACCACCGGAGACTGGCGGTGACATCACTCCCTGGATAGGTACTTTCCCTTTGCTCGTGGGGTTCCCACTTTGCCCAGCCCAGCCAGGGATCTCATCCCCCGGGGAGCGTCCTCGAAGATCAGTCACCGCCTTTCCGGGGTGCCTCTCGCCGACCCTTGTTCGTGACTCCAAATTGTCGTGGAAAATTTTTTAAATAAATGGATGAGGACTCAGACGTGGTTAAATGATTATTATAATTTTTTTTTTCAAAAATATAAATATATAAAAATTAAATTTTAAAATTTAATTTAAAATTAAAGATAAAAAAACAAACAATAAAAAATTAAATAAAGTAACAAATTCTAAAATAATAGAATAAAGTAAATAAGATAAAGGCTAACTAAAGGCAGATCTAGACAGGAATGTTTTGAGGGATGAAATGCCTCTGAGCTCTTCAGGAAGAGAATTCCAGAGCTTTGGGCCATAGTGGCTAAAGGCACCCTCGCCAATCTTTAATCGGCTTTTAGGAATCACCAGTAGATTACTGTTTGAAGACCTGAGAGACCTGACTGGAACATATCTAACCATCAGGCAAGACCATGAAGACATTTAAAAACCATGACTAGAACCTTAAAATCTATTCTAAAGCTGACCGGTAACCAGTGCAGTGAGTGGAGTGCAGGTGTAATATGATCTCTTTCTCCTGCGGGTCAGAACCCTTGCAGCCGCATTCTGAACTCTCTGTAGGTGCGAAATAGAGCTCTTTGGAAGAGCATATAGAACAGCGTTACAATAATCTAGCCTTGATGTGATAAATGCATGGACAAGTTTTTCACTGTCAGCAGGAGAGAGCATATCTCGGACCTTAGCGATGCTTCAAAGGTGAAAATAAGCTGTCTTGCATGTAGTCATGATGTGTGATTTGAAGCTGAGCTCATTATCAAAGGTGACGCCCAGGTTCTTAACACATTGACTGGCATTCAGATTCATTTGATTTAAATAAGTCTGGACATCATTCCTTTGTGAATCACTGCCAAGAACAAGAACCTCTGTTTTCTGTTTATTTAATTGCAGAAAGTTGTCAGACATCCATGTCTGTATATCACCTATGCAGTCAAACAGTGAGCAAATTGATTTTAGGACCTTAGGTTCTAGAGAAATGTAAAGTTGAGTGTCATCTGCATATTGATGATACTAATAATACCATGTTTATTAATGATATGTGGTAATGAAAGCATATATAGGTTGAATAGTAACGGCCCAAGAATTGATCCTTGGGGGACGCCACAAGTAATTTTTTGACGTGTGGAGGAAGAGGAACCTAATGCTACAAAATAATCACGCCCAGTTAGGTACGATCTAAACCAGTCTAAAGCCGGGTTTCCATCCAAACCTTTCGAAAAACTAATGCGCAATTTCCGAGTTTCGGCAGAAAAAAATGCAAATTAAGCCTTGTTTCCATTCATTAAAGTTATGCGAATAAACTTTAGATCACGTGAGAGGACGCCAAACAATAGTGGTTTTACGTCCATCTGGCAGTTACGCATTTTTGCACGTTGAGGTTTTGAAACATTTTTTTCTTTTTCTTTTCTATACATGGAGAAGTTAAATTCAATTTTTGCTCTCTCCAGAACTGTTTTTGCATGCATTTGCCATCTTTACATCGCGATCATATACAGAACCACACGACTTGAGGCATGATACGTCATCGTTTATGCGAAAAACCCTTTTCCATCCAGTTTTTTTCGAATTTTGGCGATGCGATAGTCTAACTTTTCCACCTCCTCCTAGCGTAAAAATCTTTTTGCGATATTTGGGGCTTTTTTTTTGAATTTTGGTCTTTTTCCATCCAGCTTTTTTCATGCGCATTTTCAAAATGCGCAAAAACTCGGTGGATGGAAAACCCTCTTAAGACTAAGCCACTAAGGCCTACCCAACTCTGTAGTCGATCAAAAAGTATTTCATGATCAACGGTGTCAAAAGCGGCGCTTAAATCCAGCAGAAAAAGGACTGAGAGTTTGCCTGCATCCTTATTCAATCTCAAGTCATTTACTACCCTAACTAGTGCTGTACGTAGAATGTACATAGAATTGTCAATTTTGCATAAGCAATTGTTCCATTTATCATCACTGTTGGCCTGTTTGGTCTTAATTTCAGTTGCTACATTGAAATGTTCAGAGACTATGACTTCTATAAAATATTTGGACTGTAAAATTCCACCTGTGTGATGTGATTGGAAAATACTATTGATGATTTCACAATAACAATACCATAGTGTTCTGTCATTTCCATGCCTACATTTGTCCATGTTTGACTATATAAGCTAGGTCAGTATTTATTCTATGAACATTTTGAAAAATAGCAGCATTTATCCTGAGTCTAAGGGATGTTGAACAAAGGGTGTAATTCTAACACTAATGTGAGTGAGTCAGTGCATCCATCCATTCATTCAACCATCCATCTTCATGAGTGAATCCATCCATCCATGAGTGAATTGAAATATAAGCAAAGCTGATGGACTTCTGTACAAAATGTCCTGCTTTTTTGGAAACCTTGTGTACATCGTCAACAATTCCTAGCTTATAGTAGGTATACAGTACTGTCCAAAAGCTTTAGGCAGGTGTAGGAAAAAAATGCTGCAACATAAGAATGCTTTCAAAAATAGAAAAGTTAATTATTTTATTTTTGTTAATTAACACAATGCAAAGTGAACAAAGGAAACCTAAATCATATTTGGTGTGGCCACCCTTTCCATTCAAAATCATTCTTTTAGGTACACTTGCGTAAACTTTGTTGGATTAAACCTAGGATTCATGTTGATCAATGACCCACATATGGAATGCTTTAAAAAAATACAAATACAAAAGCTTCTGTTTTATTGAAAAAGTTTCTTTGTTATAAGAATCAAATGTAACATTCTGAAATCAGTGTAGGACCTTCAGAACTGTGCATCTCATTACACAAGCACATTTTTACACTGCTAAAACCTTTTGCATCAAGTCTGGACTTATAACACAAGTTACTGGAGTTTATGCTATGCCGTTTGCTGGTGTCCGTTTCTGCTAAAAGAGGGGCTCAAATTTCTAGTTCAAGTCTCATGATGAAGGCTCAGAAGCGGTAGATGTGCAGCTATAGACACTTAGTAATTTTGTAATTACAAATTGTAACTTTTGGAGTCTAAGGCCAGCCCAACTCAACATATCAATTTAAATGATGAATCCATTTAACAAACATAATTTTGTCCATAGAATCAATTTCAGAACAAAGCAATTTTAGTTAAGAGAATCACAACTTCAAAAAAAATTGTCAAGATGGTTACTTTAATATTTTAACCTAAAGTAGTAAAGAACAATCTTTATGAAAAAAGGTGAGCATTATTAAAAAACCTTTATTAATCAGAATGGGATAAATAAACTATGCATGGAATATACCAAAACAACCTCAAGACTGCAGTGTGAGCTGTAAACGGAAGTGGGCAAGAAACTTCATTTAATGGATATACCAATGGTCTTAACATTCTGATCTTCCAAACATTGTTTTACAAAGATTAATTTATTTTCACACATTTGTACAGCTAATATTTTTACAATATTTATTTTTTACAGCTTGATATTTATATACATTACCTTTCATCAGAAGTTGTAAATTATGATCCTGACTACAAACGTGAATTCTCGCAGAAAGGTGCCGAAGCCCCTGCATAGACAGGGAAACACTGTAAAAAATGCAACTGACTTGAAGTGCATGTGTGTTAACTAAATTTGTTAGTACTGTTTACAAGTAACATATAATTATAAGTGGCATCAACAATGAAGTTGGTTTGTAATAAGTTCCATCTGATTTTTTTTAATTACTCAATATTATACTTTTGAACTCTGCCTACTAATTTATTTTAGTTCAGTTATATTCTTATGTTTAGAGAACTTTTTGAAAGATATTTTTACAGTGTAGTTCTAAGAATGTAAAAAATACAGTAATGAAAATGTATATTTTCAAAAAATGTAATTGCATCGCTTGTAGTTAATCGAAAAACAACAAAATCAAAGCTACTAGTTTTAACTTTATAGATAGTATGTTCCTAATATTAAATTAACTTTGTATGTTTAATGGTTTATTTTATTTCGTTTTCATCCAGAATGTTTTCCTTTTTATTGTTTTTTGTAAATCAAAATCAGTCATGGAATCATGAGCAGTATAAGTCATTATAACTTTCTGGTGAATTTATAACAAAAACATTTTATATCAAAGTAAATGTCAATTCAATATAGTGAATGTCAGTTAAAAATATATAATTGTATAAAATATATACCCCCTTGAAAAATATATTACTATATATATATTTACTAGATGTACTAGATGTTTTGGACATGTACAGAGGAGGGAGGAGAGGTATATTGGTAGGAGGGTCTTGAAGATGGAACTTCCAGGCAAGAGGAGGAGAGGTAGACCTAAGAGGAGGTTTATGGATGCAGTGGTAGAGGATATGAGAGTGGCTGGTGTGTCAGTGGAGGACACTCAGGACAGGGCCAGATGGAGGAGTTTGATCCGCTGTGGCGACCCCTAAACGGGAATTGCCGAAAGAAAAATATGATTTACTAGATGTACCATTTAATTAGTACAGTATTTAGTAGATGTACCATTGGTTGTAATCACTATGTGTATGTTGATGGGTCACAGTCAGGCCAGCATGTCTGGATAGTGCAATTTTAGTAAGCTCTTTAAAAGAGTAATATGTTCATTCCATTTGGCTCAAAATAAGAAAATGATTTTAGCTAATCTCAGTTCAGTTGTTAGATGTTTAAAAGAATTTGTAAAACTTTGTCAGTTTGCTTAGTTATTTTTACACACAAGTAGATTTTTGTCTCGATATAAATTGTGTAGACTATTTGTAGAAAACACTAATTGATAATATCTCAGCTATGAAGTATGGTAAAGTTTGTTAATAAATGGTAAAGTCAGCCTTCATCGTGAGTGTAAGGGATGTTAAACAAGAGAGTAATTCTGATGAAACCTCCTGCTCCTTTTTGGAAAACTTGTGTATGTCATTACGTCTTTGGTTATAGTAGGTATACAGTACTGTGCAAAAGTTTTAGGCAGGTGTGGGGGGTGGGGGAGTGCTACAATGTACGAAACTTTCAAAAATAGAAATAGTAATAATTTATTTTTGCAGGCTGTATGAATCACAGTGTACATAATGTGTCTATACATACTGTATGTCACTTAGATTTTCATAGCATTTGGTCAGTGTTCTTACCCAGAACGATTAATATATTTATCAATGTGACATGTCCTGTCTGGAAATTGAACCCATGATTTTGGTGTTTGAGGTTGTATCATTTAGTTTTACTAGTTACTAAAGATGGGTATTCCATTAAATTTTTTCCAAATAATGAGCAATGACCTGGCATATTAAAATGTAATCCCTTTACAGTAAAATCTATACAGAAAAATCGCAGTCTCTGATTCTATGCAGTGCAAACAGAATATATATATATATATAATGTATGATTACCATATAATATATGATTGTCCACTTTGAACTTTGAGTGTAGTGATGACCATTTCAACCAAGAAAAAAAAAAATCATGTTGGCAAATATTTTAGCAGGCTGTGATCTTGCTCTTATGAGTGATGTGTATCCTAGATTGTATCCTAGTCAGTCAGCAGGTCAGAGTCCAAGGTACTGTCTAACTAGAATACTGCTGAAATATAAGATTCAATACTGTTACCTAGAAAGAAGCAAAATGCGTATAAACTCTAAGGGTGTACTCACACTAGGCTCTGTGATCCGGGCCCAGATCAGTTAACCGTGCTCGGGCCCGCTTGAAGAGGTGGGCCAGGGCATGATTCATGTGGACTCGGGCACGGTTCGCTTATAGTGTGAGCGCTATCCGTGCTCGGGCCCGCTTGGTGCCTCGTCTGATTGGTTCATTTCGCTGGAACTCAAACATGACATCAGTGATGCGACGCTCACGTTAAACAGTCATAGCGGCAAAGCGATTAACAGACAATCGTTGTGTTAAATTATCGATAATTCTGTGCTTGCACCGTGTTTCTGCACTCCCAAAACGACTCCAAAAATACAATAAAAAAAGAATCGTGAACTCCATAGTTTTGTGCAAGCGTGCTTTTTTTCCAAATAAAGCGCCGTTGTGATGACGTAAGCGTGCTCGGGCCGGGTTGATAAAGCCAGTGTGAGTGCAGGCCAGAGGGGGAGTGGGGAGGGGGGATAACCGGGCCCCAGCACGGAACCAGCAAACCGTGCCTAGTGTGAGTACGCCCTAAATCAGACAACTATAAGTGCAACATCAAACAATACCAAACAATACATGTTAGTGATAGCTTTGTCATACAATAAAGCTAGGTTATTACTATCACACTAGTAACCAAGCTTTGAAATTAATGGGTTTTTCTAAACAAGCAAACAAACAAGAACAAGAAACAAACATATCTTAAATATGTAATGGTAAATACATAATATTGTTTTCAATATAAATGTGCTTTTCTGATTATTAAGTGAAATGTAATGAATTCTTTCTTTTCTATAATGTTTCTGTGTGTGCATTCTAACTTAAAATAATCAGGAAACTAGTTTTTGTGAATCAATTTGGAATTTGGAACTTAAGCAGATGCATTTAATCAATTTACCATAGCACTAGGATTGGTTAGAAGAGTTTCATACTTTTAGGCTCCTCAGTGGCTAAACTGTATTAGGCCAGTCTATTCCTGAGGGCAGAGTCTGCTTACTGGGACCAAAGTTCAGTTCTAAGACGTGCCACATCCACTCCACAAAAGAAAAAAAAAACTTAGTCAAACTTATGAGTGAAAAAAGTCTTGTTTTGTCATCAAAGATAAATTATCTTATTAAGCCTTTTAACTAATTTTTAAAAATGAAGATAATTGGGCATACCTGGACTTGGTACGATATTATCTTTCACCTAATTCCATGCCAAACAAACCATAATATTGGATTGAATGGTGTCATGTTATTGTCTCAAGTATTTATGACCAAAACTGAGACTTGAGAATTAAATCTGTCTTGTATATTGAATTTGAGAATCCGATGAAGCAAAGCTAACGTTACTGCATTATGGAGACATTTAGATATAATGGCACTGCGAGATGTAATGGCAATATGTACATTTTATGTTTTTATTTTTTTTGGTAGTGTTTTTAGGCAATAAACAACTTCATTTGAATATATGGAAAATTTGACCTCTGACAACTGAGAATCTCTTTACAAGATGCAAGTCTTATCAGAGCCTTAAACAACAAAATTTTTTAATATAGATTTTTTTCATTTTAAAGTTTCGCCTTCATTTAAGTCCTGTGCCCTGTCTAAAGAGCACTAGTTCAGATGTCAAAGTAGTCAGTAAATAATCTAAGGAGTTGCTGATGGGGCTTTAAAAATCATCTTTTACTAAATGCTACACACAGGAGTCTTTAAAGTGTAGTAAACTATAGCTGCACCATAGTTTGACACACATGTCTTTCATACGAGTTGCCTAAAAAGACAAATGCACCATATGATTATAAGAGTTAGCACTCAATTATTAAATGTTCAAAATACTTTCCAAAGTCATGTGGTCAGTAGTTGATACCTACGCCTCCAAAATGTTTACAAAGAATCTGATTAGGTTACTGCTTTACAGAGACATTATAGTTTCATGGCACTGCAGTTTTATGGTAACTTGTATATCTTCAGTTTCACAAATCCAAGAATCGTGTTTGTGAGTTGGGTCGAGGTTTGTTCATAAATGTGATTGTTGTGTGTGTTGTTGTGTAGGCAGAGGCCAGGCTCGCTGCCAAGAGGGCCGCGAGAGCCGAGGCACGAGACATCAGGATGAAGGAGCTGGAGAGGCAGCAGAAAGAGGTAATGCCATCTTCACTGGGCAGAGCAACAAACACCGTCTGCTTTGAACAAAGAGAGAGAAATTTAAATTCTTCTGAAAAATGGAGTTCACATGCAAAAATGGAATGAAATTGGATGAATATTGTCAACATGCAAATACTATTTATTGACTGCGGATAACACTGATGTTGAAGGTTAATCTTTTTTTGTTTTATTGGTCTTTTGAAATTGAGTATTCCTAAACTTGGAAATACAAATTAGCATTCTAATCCTGTAAAAATAGTGTGTGGTTGAGCCCTCAAATCTACACTTTGCAAGAATATCTAAGACTTGAAACATTTAGAAACATGATTCAGAAATTACTTTTCAGTCAGAAGATTCCAAGTAGTCTGTTCTTAAGAACGTGGCCCAGAACTTATATAAATATTTACATTTTATTCTAAAATGGGGTCTGGCCAAACACTGGTGTTTCGTCAAATTATTTTTATATTATTTGGGGTTTTTTTTCTTGTGTTTTGATATGGCTGGTTTTATACATGTTTTTAAAATAAATTTTTTTGTGTAGTTTACTGTTGTAATAAACTTTCAGACCCTGTAGGCAAACATGCAGGGAATGGATGCTTAGGTTCAGGATCACATGCATACAGTATAGGGCTGAACGATTGTGGAAAATAATCTAATTGCAATTTTTTATCTATCTATTTCGCTGCTCACCGCATACTAAGGCTGTATAAGCGCAGAGAAACACTTTGGCGTATTTGAAGACGCAGCACTGGTCGTTGGCATTTTAGCCTTACAAATATCATACAAGGCTTTGTGGTGTTTTTTTAAATGCTGAAGAAGGTTTGTAGTGTTACCTCGCGTCGTAGCAACAGTAGCAAGACACGTTTTGCAGGGTACCTGACGTTGAGCAGCATCTTTTTTAGAGCCAACGTAATTTCACACAACTGATGTGCTGCCCCTCTTTGGTACTAGACTTTCAGTTGTGTCAGCTTCTGTCGAGCCTGAAGCCATTGTGCAACAAGTTAAAGTGCGCTGTGTTAACTTCACTTCTCCACCTCCCTGCCTCCTGCTCGAGTTTGCTCCGTTTGTCCTCGGCTCGGCTCGCTCCCAAGTCACGTGACCAGTTTAAATCGCAGCCTGTGCGATTAGAGAATCGCGTTTTAAAATATCGCGAGATTGTCGCAAATGCAATTAATCGTTCAGCCCTAATACAGTACCCCTTTGGCAGTGAGGGCAAACATCTCTTTTCTAGATAAATTGAAAGATGTCAAACAGTGTTTGCCTCTAGAGTATCCTGTGAATACATCATATCCAGTTATCATAATGCCGTTTTAACATGTATACAAAACAGCATATGCATAACCTCCCATTAATACATTTAAACAGCAGGATGATGCTGGAAAAAAATTCGGTTTGACTTGTTTTTTTTCTATCCTTCCTTCCTCCATGTATGTTTTAGTGAGATGCAGATTTTTCTTCTGGCTTTTTCCTTCCCAGCTCTCGTACCACCACTCCTCCTCTAGCAGGAAGTGGGGGCAAATCCACCAGTGGATGGTATGACATGAATTGGATCAGTTTAGACATGCATGGATTTTTTTCTCTAAACTAATAACATTCGTTACAAGAGTTTCTAAAATGCGTTCCTAAAAGCAGACAAAACCACACCCAGTAATGGTATGACTTGTGTGCAGCATGGTAGCATGTTTTTTGTTGACTAAATTTATTTGGCTGGAGTGTAGAGGTTTTTTATAGCTAGGACGTTTTCATATTGGGTACTGGAGCAGAACATTTTTGATCACTTTTTTTTTTGATAAATGTTTCATGTCTCATGCCTGATTACTTTTACTTGTGTGATTGTGTTTGGTTAATAGTTGAATCTCTCAACAATAAGGAGGTAAATGTGTTCTTGAATCTAGATTCCTTTCATTATATTAGATGATGATCTAGATCCTCTCTCCAGAACAAACTTTGTTTTGGTTGTGTGGACAAAGTTTGTTTTGTTTGTTGTGTCTGTCTTTGTGCTTTAACTTTACAGAAGAGGATTAGAGCCTCTTGGTTACCATTAACAATTTTCCTCATCTTCTTGCTCTTCTTGATTAGTGGCAGTAGTCTTGATGTAGACAACACATGTAATGGTGGCAGACCGTCGACTCTGCTGTGCATGATTCACTGATACTAGTGCAACACCCACTACCATGTTAGTTTGCGTTGTATTGAGAATAGTCCTATATCCAGCAGTTATGATAGAAAAACACTAGTAATAAATAATGATTGATACAGTGTGCATGTATAAAATGCACCTGTGAGGTAAAAAAGACAAGAGCTCTCCAAGTTTAAACTCTCATTAAAACCCTAAATTGTTCTGGAATTTTCATTTTCAGCTAGTGACTTTTATCTTGGTGTAAAAGCATTAAAGCAGCGATGTTGCTTTTTTCTGTTTCAAGCTAGCCAGAGATATATCTGCCCATGAATTTAAATTTTAATATCTTGGTTTGTTTTGTGTCAACTTTATTTATTTATTTATTTATTTATTTTGTTAGTTTTTCAAGGAATAGTAACTGCATGATCCACTGAATTTATTAATTTGATGCATGAACTAACTTAAGTGTGGTTTGTTGCTGACAAAACGTGCCTTCCTCTCATGTCAGGGTGTAAAGAATTTTTGGCACAACTGAACTCATCTGTGCTTAGTTTTTGTTTTTTAGCTTTACACATGAGAACATTTATTGCACTAAGCTCTGTGATTTTCCCCAATATTTAAACATCTCTAAATTAGGACACCTGGCTGTTTATGCTGTGTATATTTTATACTGTTCCGTATATTGTGAACATGTATAATGTCCAAAGGGACCTTATTGTTTAAAGAATGCTGAAACGACATTAGTCTTTGACCTTTGAGCAAGGCGAGTGTGTTGTGGGTTGTGGTTGAAATGCGGCCTCTATACCAGTTATTTACCACCTGTAGTTGTGTAAATGGGTTGTTCGTTCACTGTGCTGCTGCATGTTTCATCATGTCTGTGACTCCAGACTAATGCCTGAAGTGTACTTGAGCCAACCCGAAATGCACTCAGCCATCCTGTGGCAAGAAATCACTCTCCCAAATGAAACTGCATTTTTGGTTAAAGTATGGTGACGCATCTCACTAGACAAATCTGAACTCTGAGTTAATAAATCTCATGGCCTGTTTCGCATGCTGCCTTGTTATCAGAGGTGAGCACTGAGGTTTGGGAAACTGCTAATGTTTTCTGCCTTCAGGACATAATAACTCATGATACATGAGACATGTTTTTCTATCCAGTGAAAGCTTTGTACTTTAGAAAGTTGTATTTGCATGTTGGGCATTGCATAAACATTAGACATTGCCTTAGCTGTGATTTCAAGACTTGTCAAATTGAAGTCCATATGCCCAATCTGTATTGGTAAAACATAACCATAATCAAAACATGCAGCAGAAATCATAACTAAGTCAGCAGATGAGTATTTTATACTATAATAAACACAAAATCTTACATTTATATTCACATTTGTTAAATGTGTTATTGTTCAGTTTCAAACTGACTGTTTTTCAAGATGTGTCAAGAAATAGTGGTACTTTTTTTCCCAGCTAATTTACCTAGTGACAATGTGGCATCACTTAGTAATTTAGTTACTACTGTAATAAATGGCATACATTTTTATTTTTGCAAGCCACTGTAGTACTCAGTTAACCTTTTATACTATAATAGTTTAATAAAAAATGGCAGCACCTTTTCTTTTCAGTTCCAGTCTAATCTAATATTATATGATCTTCTTTACATTTTACATACCAAAAAATGTTAAGTTGAAACATACACTCACCTGCCACTTTATTAGGTACTTCTTGCTAGTACCAGGTTGGTCCCCCTTTTGCATTCAGAACTGCCTTAATCCTTCGTGACAAAGATTCAACAAGGTACTGGAGACATTCCTCAGAGAGTCTGGTCCATATTGACATGATAACATCACACAGTTGCTGCAGATTTGTCGGCTGCACATCCATGATGTGAATCTCCTGTTCCACCACATCCCAAAGGTGCTCTATTGGATTGAGATCTAGTGACTGTGGAGGCCATTTGAGTACAGTGAACTCATTGTCGTGGAAAGAAAAAAAAACCAGTCTGAGATGATTCACACTTTGACGTGGCACGTTATCCTGTTGGAAGTAGCCATCAGAATATCGGTCATAAAAATATTCCCCACAATATTGCACCACCACCAGCCTGAACCTTCATACAAGGCAGGATGGATCCATACTTTCATGTTGTTGACGCCAAATTCTGATCCTACCATCTGAATGTCGCAGCAGAAATCGAGACTCATCAGACCAGGCAACGTTTCCAATCCTCTATTGTCCAGTTTTGGTGAGCCTGTGCAAATTGTAGCCTCAGCTTCCTGTTCTTAGCTGACAGGAGTGGCACCAGCTGTTGTATCCCATCTAGGGTTGCAGCGGTAACCGGTTTCACGGTATACCACGGTATTAAAATGCACGGTTATCATACCGTGTGCGTTTGCTTATTACCGGTAAAAGGCAAGCCAGCGGAGAAACTCACCCGCGCATCCGCAACTCCGCTCCGGTTCAGCTACTCTGCACACAGCGGTGAGAATGGCAGAAAGTGCATCAGACTTAACAAATTTTTTACAAAAAAAAAGGCTAAACTAAAATCAGCGGCGAAAATGACGTAATCGTGTTGGCTAGCCGTGCGCGAGGGTCTCGCGCGCTGTCGATTCGCGAGGTCGTGCAGCTCTTGAATTTTGTAACTTTGCGCGCGCCGCGCCTCAGCGCAATGAACAAAGTCATGTTTGCAGGGTTCATACACCTTTATAAGGTGGAATTCAAGCACTTGTACGTCACTTTCAGGGTCCATTTCAATGTTTCCCAGCACGTTAAACTTAATTAAGTTAAATATTTATACATATACTCGAAATTATTCGAAATAATTCACTTTATCACATTATTTAATGGTTGTTTATGTTCAAAACGCCCAATCTTAACAACTTCACATTCTCTCATGTTTCGTCCTGGAATTACAAGAGGCTCGTATTTGTTAACACAGGAGAACTGTGCGGAGTCGCGCGCTACGGTCACTAGTGAAAGTATAAACCCATCAATATACGAACTGTAACAGTGATACCGCGGTATTTTCTGAGACGGTTATCATACCGTGAAAATCTCATACCGTTGCAACCCTAATCCCATCCGCCTCAAGGTTCATTGTAGTGCTTGGTGATAAAACGATTTCGATTTTTTTTGTAATAATTTTTTCCTCAATGACGATGATAAGCTTGTGCAATAGAATTCAATAAACATTTTCATTTAGTTCCATTTATTTCTTTAAGTTGCACCTCCAACGGATGCGATCTGATGTAGCAGCAGATCGTCTTGGCCATGTCTAAATGCCTAAATACATTGAGTTGCTGCTATGTGATTGGCTGATTCGACATTTGAGTTAATGAGCAGTTGGACAGGTGTACCTAATAAAGTGGCTGGTGAGTGTATGCCATTTATTTATTTATTTATTTTTCTTCATTAATTTTTTAAAACTTTTTTTTTCTCCCCAATCATCCTATGTTATTTTTGTGGGCCATGAGCCATCAATATGGCATTAGTCTGGAAACTTGATTGCTATCTGAATCTTAGAAGTTTCTTTGAATGTGCTTCCTTATACTAACTTTCTCGATTATAAATTACCTTTTTGTGTTTTTCTTTTGTGGGCTCTGAGAGTTTAAAGCTGTCATGTGCTTACTCCACCCACCACCACATTTGTCTGATTTCTCATGTAACTTCAGGCAGACACAGAGAAGGCCCGGCACAGCCACCGCTCCAGAGGCCATAGTCGCCTGGTTTGTATCTGCTGCTTCCTCTGTTGTTCTCAAACATCTCCATATGTTTTTCCTTCCTTTACTACTTGGCTTTCTCCTGTCTGTCTTCTCATCTCTGTTTTTCCATAGAAGGGCCTCGAAGATGATGCCATGTCTGTCCAAAGTAGTGGAAGTTACAGGGTGTGTAAACACAAAAAAATGTTTCGCCTGTGAGACTTTTTGCTTGAAAGTATTTAAGTGGTGCACGCTTGGAGAAATACTGTGTGTTCAGTTTTATTTTGATCCTATAAATTACTTTATGATTTGACCTATACATGATGCAATGCCAAAATCTCAATTGAAACTCACAGTAAAGTTGATGTCAGAATGTACTGGCTTTTCTATCAGTACAACTTATGAAGTACAAACTAAACATCCAGTATAAAGAGCAATAAAAAAGCCAATATGGTTTCTAGTATTGTGGGTGGCTAATTTATAGTTGCAGACTTAGATTTTAGTTTTATTTCTTGTTTAAAATGAAATTCCAAATTTAACAGATAGGTTTGCTTACTTTTCAATGTCTTCCTTCTCTCAGTCATCATCGTCTTCACTGCTAGGCAACTCTCATGGCTCCAGCCGAGCTGGCACCACCAGAAAGAAAGGCTTGGTGGTGCGTTTCTGTATTTACATTTCTCTCTCTTGCTGCTTGTGATGCTGCACTGAGAATTGTTATTAGTTCATGTGTCAGTGATTTTAAGGCATATGCATCTGCACTCATGACTGACTTCCTTAGCTGAGGGCACGTCTTTCAGCTGCATGGCAAACTGTACCCTTTGTAAAAATTTACCTTAAAATGCTCTACATTTGACTTTTAAACAAATCAAAACAAATTCAGAGAATAAAGAACAGTGTCCTCTGATGTTCTGTATCTTTGAATTTGGCTTTTATTAATTCAAATACCAGTGGTGGTGTCTGTCTACCAAACTGCTTATCAAAAAATCTGAATGTAGGCCTCAGTCTGTTATCTTAGTAATTGAATTGCTGAATCAGTCAGCATCTTCAAGTGCTTCCTACTTCTTGCGGAAACATAGAAAGACATTTTTCAGGGATGACTTTAAAGGGAAATGAGAAGCTAAAGGGAAGATAAAAGTTTATACTAGGCTTGTCCCGATCTGATATTTTGATCGGATCGGCCGCCGATATTTGCAAAAAATATGAAATATAAGAAAATGCAGATCCAGACTCCCGATCCAGTTTTTTTTTTTTTTTTTTTTGTCCAACCTGCATTTTCCCGCGCACCCATTTAGATAATTCATTCCAGTTTTTGCTATGTTTTTGCCATTGAGAGCAAAATCCGGTCCACATTTTCCAGCAGACCTTCAGCACACGCTCATAGCATTTCCCCAATTTAGCTCGGTGGCATCTCCTAACCATTAAGACGGCCATGTAAATTTGAAGTTATCTGTAAAAATGTCAGTTGTGTTGGATTATTTTACCTTACCATATGCCACAGTAAAGTCAAGCGTGTTGGTAAAGCTGTAAGAACTTTTAATACAACCAATCAAGCATTTAGCGAAATACCACCATAAACAACATGAAGAGTTTCTAAAGAAAACCAAAGACAAAAAGAAAGCTCCTACACAACTAACACTGGCAGAAACGTTTGCGAGGCGTGACAAACTGCCACTTTTTAAAATACAATTTACAATATTGATCGGAAGTTCAGAAAGCTGGATCGGGACATCCCTACAGGGCTGGCGCCAGAACATATACAGTGAGGGGGCGTCAAAAAAATTCGGGGGGGGGGGCGAACGTAAGTTGTTGAGCGGGGGGGGTTACACAATGCGTGTAACGATTGTCGAGCGGCCGAGGGAGCACCATGTAGCGATTGTTGTAAAATAAATGGGTCTTATTTTTTACATTGAGGGGGCGGGACACCTCGCCTGAGGGGGCGATGCCCCCATTCGCCCCCCCGTGGCGCCGGCCCTGCATCCCTAGTTTATACTGAGATGAACATCTGACTTCCAACATTTAGCTTTGTTAAAACTCTTGGTCCCCATAATATATTTGGTTTAATAGTCAAGTCAAATTTTTTATATATACCGCTTTTTACAACATGTTGTCACAAAGCAGCTTTACAGAGCTGAGGTGACAGTGGCAAGGAAAAACTCCCTAAGATTGCAGGGATTAGGAAGAAACCTTGGGAGGACCAAGACCTCCAATACACTAGTAACAAAACATCTGCAAAAACACCTGATTTCTTGTATAGTTGTTTAATAATAAGTTGTTTGTTTTGACTGTCATTGTAACCTCTTGGATTTTGAGTATAACCTATAACAGTATTTTGTGTAACATTTGTATATAGACAAGGGACTTTTTTGTGAATCATGCAAACATTTGGATATGACACTTGGCTATAAGCCTGATGCTTCTGGATGTTTCCAGGCAGTGTTTTATGCTAATTGCACTCTGTTCTTTAACATTTAAATACATATAATACAGGGCGCAATTCTTGTGTTTCCTAAATTTGCTAGTGAGAACGCAAGGCACAGAAAGGTATTTTCTGTGCATTTGTCAGCTTTAGCTGCATGCCAGTTGTTGGATATTTCTGTGAATTTCTCTGTGACCTGATTTCCATGACCTGCTCTCTTTGCAGTCTGATGGCCTCCTCAGTAGTTCCTCTTTGAAGAGCTCTCGTTCCACTGTATGTATAATTCACATGGTGAATTATTATGATTTTCATGACTGTCTTGATCATGATTGTCATAATCTTTCACTTTCCTGATGGATTATAACATCTGTTTTTTGTATATTATTACATTTTCAAAAGAGAGATGAAGTGATTTTATAGCGCAGTGCTCATACGCATTCTATTTTTTATTGAATGTAGTTATACTGCTCCAAAGGTATGATTATTTGATTAACTCTACTGAGCATACAGTCATGTCCACATAACTTTCTTCATGATTGGTCTGTTCATATAAAAGGGAGAGGCAGGTGGTCATTGTTGATGAAGTAATGGGATTTATTACTGGGATTTAAAATTTGCCTTTAAACTGCAATGCAACTGAACTCTGAGAGCTTTTAGTTAGCAGGAAGTCATTTTTTCCCTTCATCATGATAAACAAACAAAAATGTATTGATTGTGTTTTGGCTAGGTATAGTGATGTATTAATAAGTGTAGCAGCAGCCCTTTAGGGTATTTTCATGTATCATAACTATAAGCAGTAAAAGCCTTTTTGTTACCCCTGTTATTAATACTGGAAAGAAGCAGCTTAGCTTGTGTGAAAACCACAACTATTCGTTGTGTCATTTTGAGGAGATCTGTGTAATATCAAATCCTTTTTTGCTGGATTATCATGGGGATCAGTATTTTTACCCTTCAGTGTATCATCAAAGCAAGAGTTAACCATTTGCACTCTTCCTTGCAGAGCTCTGTGTATAATGATCTCCACAGGAAGTCTGATTCCAGTAGGAAAGATCTGCTGGTCAGTGGTTCTGACCTACATCCTGAGTATAAAATTCATTGATTAAAATTAAGTTTTTTTTCCCTGTTAGTCTGATTTTTTTTTGTTTATTTTGGTTTTAATGTGGGTATATGTCCTGTGTAAAAATACAGGCATTTCACAATCAATTTTCCTCAGTATTTTCCACTTTGATCTGCTGACTGCATTTGCAGTGGTGACTTTACTGTTTTTAACTGGATTAATATTGTGTGTGAATCCTTATATTTGCAGTTTTTCTTTAATAGTGTTCTTCTATAATCATCTAATCTGATACATTTTGATATTAGGATACAGCAGGATTAGATTATTCAATTTAACACAGTAATATAGTATGGAAGGAGTATCCTGTAGCTTGAAGATACACATTACACTAGGAGACATGCCTGCACCCTTATAAAGGAGAGAAAATACACAGAATCATTCATTTAGAGTTGTGGTTACGTCTTCATTATTAAACACACCGCAGTATCAACATATGTTGTGCATTCGTTCATCATATATTCATATTTCTTAGCATTTTGCTGGGCACCATTCAAAATTCCACATCAGACTGTTAGTGCTGGAGATTTCACTAACTAGCACACTAGCTTACGGTCTGAACCACCTTTGAATATATATGTATACAAAATGGCATCATAGAAGCTTTATCAATAGACATTGAAGATATGATTATTTTCAATTACTAGTAGATCAGCTTGCCAAAAATAAGTACAGATGCTGTGTACTCAGTGTATCAAGATTTTTAACATTGAGCATTGTTTGACTTTGCATTTCAAAATGTTTATCTGAATTGGTGTTCTGTAATCACTAATCCTCAGGTGCTTTCTAACCAGAAATATAATAATAAATCTGTGATGCACTTTGTGCTGAGATCTACTTCCATAGTAAGGAATTTAATAATAGTAATGACTGATGATGATGATAGTTTTTACTGTTAATGAACGCTTGGTGAAGATCTTGATTATTGCGTAGATTAACACAGGCTTGCCTGCCAGAGTTTGTTCAATAGCTAGTTAGTTATTGCATGAAAATAATATCATTTTGTTATATGCAAAATATGGACATACACTATATTGCCAAAAGTATTCACTCACCTTCCTTGACTCACATATGACGTTGGTCCACCCTTTGCGGCTAGAACATCTTCAACTCTTCTGAGAAGGCTGTCCACAAAGTTTAGGAGTGTGTTTATGAGGATTTTTGACCCATAGATTTTCAAGAAGTGCATTTGTGAGGGTCACATACTGATGTTGGATGACAAGGCCTGGCTCTCTGTCTCCACTCTAATTCATCCCAAAGGTGTTCTATGGGGTTGAGGTCAGGACTCAACTTCATCCACACCAGACTCTGCCATCCATGTCTTTATGGACCTTGCTTTGTGCACTGGTGCTCAGTCATGTAGAAGAGGAAGGGGCCAGCTCCAAACTGTTCCCACAAAGTTGGGAACATGGAATTGTCCAAAATGTCTTGGTATGCTGAAGCATTCAGAGTTCCTTTCACTGGAACTAAAAGGCCAAGCCCAGCTCCTGAAAAACAACCCCACACCATAAACCCTCTTCACCAAATTTTACACTTGGCACAATGCAGTCAGACAAGTACCATTCTCCTGGCAACCACCAAACCCAGACACATCCATCAGATTGCCAGTTGGAGAAGTGTGATTTATCACTCCAGAGAATGTGCCTCCACTGCTAAAGAGTCCAGTGGCAGCATGTTTTACACCACTGCATCTGATTCTTTGCACTTGGTGATGTATGGCTTGGGTGCAGCTGCTCAACCATGGAAACCCATTCCATGAAGCTCTCTGCACACTGTTCTTGAGCTAATCTGAAGGACACATGAAGTTTGGATGTCTGTAGTGATTGATTCTGAAGAAAGTTGGAGACCTACCACTTCGTGGCTGAGTTGCTGTTCTCAAACACTTTCATTTTTCTTATAATACAGCTGACAGTTGACTGTGGAATTTCACCACTGGATTTGCTGCACAGGTGGCATCCTATCACATTTCTATGCTAGAATTCACTGAGCTCCTGAGAATTACCCATTCTTTCACAGATGTTTGTAAAACAGTCTGCATGCCTAGGTGCTTAAATTTATACACCTGTGGCCATGGAAGTGATTTCGATAAATTGGATGGGTGAGCGAATACTTTTGGCAATATAGTGCATGTATGTAATCAGCTAAACTACTCCTCACACAAACATGCTATGCATATTGTACAGTATTTAAGAAGGTGCCAATAGCTTTTGGCTGATTGTTAAGCACATTTAACCTGATCTGTCTGCATAGAACATCCATTCACTGGGTGGTTGAGGTGTCTTCCATTTTATATACAGCATAACTTATGACACTGTGGAAATGGCTACTCCAGGGAAAACCCAAATTCTGTAACAAATGGAGCTAAATTCTAAATCAGACAGTTCACTTGTAAAATTGAGTTCAATAAAATGCAAATTTGACATTTTAGTTGCAGTTTACTTTCTGCATCCTTTCAGTATATTAAAATACTTTGCTTATTCTCTCATGATGGAACAATCATCTTCAGAAATCACCCTATATAAATGTCATCTCCTCTTGATGAAGAAATGGGAAAATAAATTTTACTTTAGACACTACCTACACAATTGTATTAATGTTTAACTTAACTCTAGTGGATATTTAGGGATCCTGCTTCCTCCTTTATTTAATCAAATTATTTTATTTTTTTTTACATCTTACAGCTTCATTATTACAAAATTTTGGCTTTTCTCTTTTGCATATTTACATTAAGTTAATCGCATTTCATGTGTCATCTCTTTAGACTGGATTGTATCATGACCAAAGGAACTATACCAGTCTAAAGAACTCAAAGCCGCCTCCTCTCTCTTCCACTGTTTCTACCTATCAGCCACGGGTCTGTCCTTTATCTTTACTGGCCACATACATCCACATAACTGGAGTGTTTGAGTGTTTATAGATTCCTAACTGTGTCCCAGGTACTCTTAACTCATACACGTCTCCTCACAGGCCACGCCCACGCCCCCCACAGCCTCCACAGGTTTGACACGAAGCTACAGCTTGGTCAGTTTTTTACTTCAGTGCTTTTTGCATGCAGGAAGCCCAAACTGAAAGAGTACTCGTATATCAGACTGAAAAAGTACTCAGATTCTTGTTTCAGATATCGGATTGAAGGTGTGTTATGGGAATGGGGGCAGAAACCAAAGTAATCTATGGTAATTTTGTGTGGCTTTGGGACTCCACAGAGTACCAAGGGCAGTGGCATATGATTCTTCTGTGCAGGTTTAATTTAAGCACTGTTTGAAGCAAATGTCAGGTTGTCCATTGATTAAAACCACAATGCTTTTACTTGTTTTCATTGTCTATCTTGCATATTAAAGATGGAAAGTATGAGATGGAAAGAAGAAAAAAAGCAAATTAATTTGATGTATTAGGGTTTTAATAGTGTTATTCCACTGTTGTGCCCTTAGGCTTCAATATGTGATGATGGTCTCTGTGGCTCATACAGTTCCAGAGCTGTAAGTGTTGCTAGTATCCAGAATAACCGTATGTGCAATATGATGTCAACGCTGTAAGACAAAGTATCATTTGGAAGGTGTCTGAATGGGATGCTTGTGCCCACAGCCCTCAGAGTGCAGCTGGTACTCCTCGAGTGCCAGCTCCACCCGCAGTAGTCCAGCGGTAAGCACTCCGCACAGTGCTTCGCATCCATGTACCTGCTAACAAGCCTGTACAAGCACAGCATGCAGCTGCACATTGTGAACACACTCACAAGGGTTGCATCAGTAGATTAGAGGGCTTTAATATCTTTTTCTCTCTTTTGTTTCTTCTTTTTTATTGTCATCAAAACATTGGGATCTAGTTTAACCACTGGAGTTCAGTCAAACGTTTGTGTTATTTGTAACAAGCATTATGTACTGGTTATGCAGAATGCAAGTGTTTGTTAAAGGCAGTCTGAGAACCATGGCATTTTCAAAACTGCACACTCACCTGTTTGCATGCAGTAGTCTTTCTATAAGTGAACTGAGCTCGATGAGCCATGTTCGAAAAAGTCTGCATACTTTTTCAGAGACATGCTGGTGTAATTTTTATAGATGCATGTGCAACCAAATTCTGAGTGGACATGCATTGTCGTTATGAATGAGAAAGAAGATCTCATGTACCTTATGATCTGTAGCTATCTGGTTAGGCACAACTGTCCAGCTGTAAATGTGAGATTTTTTATTATGTATGTGTTTATAACTGTTGTGAAATAACTAATCAGGAGATGTCTGTCAATACTGTTGTGCAAACTAAATGGCAGCATGAATTTTTCATTGTATTTTTACTACCTGTGCAGTGAGCTTTTGTTACGTGTTGTATATTATGCGTATGTCTCATACACCCTCTGAATATTAGGGGAATCTGTATTATACTTGTTTATTTATCTGTTTGTCTGTTCATTTGTTCATTCAATCATTCATTCTCCCAGTCCTCCTCTGATGACGACTCCTCTAGTACTGTGTCTCAGAATCACCGCAGGAGAAGGGATAGTGTGGTGAGCCATCAGGGACATTATCACATCCAGCACTATGACCAATCACTGGACTAAATTGAATTTAGTTGTGATTGCTTAATAAGAAACAGAAAAAAAGAAACAGGCCTTTTCAACTGTGTTTTACTTTGCATTTGCTTTTTAGTCATCTGAACTTTCTGACATTAGTGCAACAGCTGCTGACTATTTCAGCCGCTCAAATCGCAGGGGCAGCATCGTCTCTGACTTAGACGATCTGAGCATCCCAGATCTGGACAGTGTAAGTGGTCGTGTGACCTGCTGCATGCTGCGGTGTGTTCACCAGTCAGCTTCAACCTATCTTCATGTGTGCAGAGGTTTTGGAGTCCTGTCTACACTTATGATAACTTCAGTATTTACTAGCTATCACATTGTTTGAAACTAATAGTAATGTGCATGCACACAACCACATTGTGTTGATTGGAGTTTTGTGTGCATAAATGAATCTGTAATAATTTAGCCAAAAAAAATATACTGAAATTGTGAATGATTAAGATGCTTGCATTGTTGAGTCTTAGAGGATGAGTCTCTAGTAATCAGGTTTGTGAAAGGTTTGACAAAATCAATGTTTGCATTAACCAAGTGTCTTGGGGTGTGGATTTTTCCTTGTTTGTGTTTGTGCGTTTTGGAAAATCTGTTATTGCAAATCATTGCACTATAAATGTCAATTTACAGATTGGTGATCCTTTGCACTGTGTGGAAAAAATATATGCTTATAAAGCAGTTCATAATCAAAAAGCAATTCACCTTCCATTTCTAATTATACTTTTTGCAGGTAGACAGGACTGGAATTTATTTTGGTCTCAGATTGAAAATGGACACTAAAGATTTTTCATCCTTTTTCTTCTAGTTGGAAGAGAAGTCTGACAAGCAGTTCTCAGATACATTCAGTCGGGTGAGTACCACCTCCTTGTGGAATTATACTGTGAATAGAAAAAGTGAAACGAAAACTCAGAAAGAGAACATGCAAGTTAAATGAGGTGAATGGCCTTTGAAAATTAACCAGAATTAAGAAATAGTTAAGAGATTAGTTTTCTAGGCCAATAATTAAGTAGTTGCATGAAATATTATATAGTAATGGGGAACAATTTACAGCATCCAACAGATGTTTTAGCATTTTAGAACATTACTGTGGAAAGTAATCACAGTTTTTGTTTACCTATAAATTAATTCAGTCTTTATGAAAGTCATTCTGCAGAAGACTGGGATTCTCTTAACAGTGTATATATGAATCTCTAACCTTGTCTACTGCAGCCGTCCTCTCGATGTGCCACTCCAGGCCTTTCTGCAGCTGCTCTGGCCTCTCTAGGTGGCACATCCTCCAGGCGGGGCAGTGGTGATATGTCCAGCGTAATTGCTGACCCAGAAGCCTCAATTAATGAGCTGAGGGTAAGGCATGAACTCTCTTCCAAATTCTTTACATTTTTATATACGATATATATATCGTATATATATATCGTGTGTATATACACACACACACACACACACACACACACACACACACACACACACACACACACATCACAAATACTAAATACAAGCTACAAGCAAGAAATGTATGGCATTTTGTAATTCCAGTGTGAAACCTGAGCATTTTGTAAAAATAAAAAATAAATAAAAAATAACAACTACCATTAAATAAAATATATGAGCAAATCCTAACCAATCAATCATATATTTTAAACATACACTTACCGGCAACCTTATTAGGTACACCTGTCCAACTGCTCATTAACTCAGAATGGGGAAGAAAGGTAATTTAAGTGACTTTGAACATGGTGTGGTTGGTGATGCCAGACGAGCTGGTCTGAGTATTTCAGAAACTGCTGATCTACTGGGATTTTCATGCACAATTATCTCTAGGGTTTACAGAGAAATTAGGGATGCACCGAAAATTCGGCCACCGAAAATTTTCGGCCGAAATGGAAATACTTTCATCACCGAAACAACACGGCCGAAAAAATGTGTTGTGATGACGCAAACAAAAATCGCCACCTGCACGCGATTATTTGGATAAAGGCTAGCAAAAAATTTTTCCAGTGATGGCGCCAAGGCAAAAGACATTACACCAAAAATTATGGAATTCGTTGCCTTAGACGATCAGCCGTTCTCTGTCGTAGAGGATGTGGGATTTCGTAGGCTAATAGAGCACATTGAGCCCCGTTATGTTTTGCAGGGCAGACGACATTTCTCAGAAGCGTGTTTACCTGAGCTGTTTAATGTTGTTGCAACTCACGTCACGTTTTTATGAGAGAATTTATATTTATCTTTCAGGCCAGTCAGTTATAATTAAATTTAACTCGTATAAAATACATATATTTATCCTCTCAGATAAAAACGGTCTGCAAGCGAGTTAAATTTAATTAGTGGTCGGCCCTTGTCAGCGTTATCGCCGTTAACGGCCCACCACTAATTTTATTTTATAATATGCATTACTGTAATGTCAGTGCTAAATAAATATTTTCAAATCAAATTTTGTAGTTGATTTATTCTTTGAAAAGCAATGCCTTGATTTTAGTGAGGTTAGCCAAAAATCCAATGTTACTAATAATTTGCATAATGTATTTCGGTGTTTCGGTTTTCGGCTTTCGGCCTTGGTTTCCTCATTTTCGGTTTTCGGTTTCGGCTAAGAATTTTCATTTCGGTGCATCCCTAAGAGAAATGTCAGAAAATATCCAATGAGCGGCAGTTCTGTGGGCACAAATGCCTCATTGATGCCAGAGGTCAGAGGAGAATAGCCAGACTGGTTTGAGTTGATAGAATGGCAACAGTAACTCAAATAACTAGTCACTATAAACAAGGCATGTAGAAGATCATCTCTGAACGTACAACACGTCGGACCTTGAGGTGGATGGGCTACAGCAGCAGAAGACCACACTGGGTGCCACTCCTGTCAGCTGAGAACAGGAAACTGAGGCTACAATTCACACAGGCTCACCAAAATTGGACAATAGAAGATTGAAAAAATGTTGCTTGGTCTGAAAAGTCTCGATTTCTGCTGCGACGTTCAGATGGTAGGATCAGAATTTGGCTACATGAAAGCATGGATCCATCCTGCCTTGTATCAATGGTTCAGGCTGTTGGTGGTGGTACAATGGTGTGGAGGATATTTTCCTAGCACACTTTGGGCCCATTAGTACCAATTGAGCATGGTGTCAACGCCACAGCCTACCTGAGTATTTTTGCTGACCATGTCCATCCCTCAAAACCTTCCTGTTTAGATCTGCATTTAGTTAGGGAATTTGTGATTTATCATTTTATTCTATTTAATTATTTAAACATTTAATTTAATTGGTTTCTTCTATTTATTTTTTTTATATTTGTCATATTTTATTGTTTGGTTTTCTGTTTATTTTAATAATTATTTCTAAATTCTGTAACTTTGATTTGCATGTGTGTATTAAAGGTGCTATACAAATAAATTATTATTTATTAAATTTTTAAATCTATTTATTTATTTATTTATTACTTTGATAGCCACTTCAAAATTGCATTCTTTTATTTTAAGCCACTCTTTGTTTGCTTTTAAACAGCCAGAGTGAGAAATCTGTCAAAATTAAAGCCAGTGTGTTTTTTGGGGTGTGTGTGTGTGTGTGCGCACACGCACGTGTGTTAAGCTGTCTGTGAATACCTTTGTATTGTGTCATACTTCTTTGTCAATTAACACTTTCTGTAACTGGTGCTGTGTCTGTGAATATTGGTGTATGTGGATGACCAGATTTAAACGCTTTAAAATGCAGTGGTTCAACTTGGACATCGTGTGAATTCTTCCCATTTATTCTCCTGCCCTTTACCTTCATATTCACTCTGGTCACTCCTTCAATTTCCTCAACAGGACATCTATGACCTAAAGGACCAGATTCAGGATGTAGAGGGGCGATACATGCAGGGGCTTAAAGAGCTGAAGGTAGAGGGGCCTGGGCTCAGTGCATGCTATCTCTTCCTCCTCTGAGACCCCACTAACCCCTCAAGCCCTCTGCACTCTCACCCTTCTTACCCCTGCCCTGTTTTTCACTCCTTGTGTGAAAGCATGAGCCTTGCATGAATCGATCTATTTGGTCCTTTATATATATATATATATATATATATATATATATATATATATATATATATATATATATATATATATATATATATATATTTTTTTTTTATATATAAATAAATAAAATATTATACATATCTATATATATATATATATATATATATATATATATATATATATATATATATATATATATAATATACATTATATACAAAAATAAATTATATATATACACCAGAGTGTGTAGTAAGGTGAGTGCTCTGGGTCTACCTAGAGTAAAAATGATCGTGTGAGACCTTGTTTTGATGATGTGTGCTGCAAGAGGCATGACTTGATGCCCCACTCCGCTCTCCTCAATGTAGTGAGAGCAGGGTTAGCTTTCTGACCTGACTGGCATGTTTAACACTACAGTTCTTAGCGTTTGTACTTTTTACCTGTTCTGGTATACAGCTTCCATTTTGAGTGTTGTGACTTTTCACATTCATTTCACACCCTTGTGAAATAACTAGTGAAGAAATATGCAGTAAACTTGGAACTTTACACATAAACTAATAAATCTTAAGAGATATGTTACTCGGGTATATTTCAGAAACCACTGAAAGTCGATGGACTAAATTGCTATATTATGGCAAGGGCACTACATGTTTAGCTAGTTTTTATGTCATGTCTGGCCTTACTTATCAGTTTATATTGTGTAATTCTATTCAGCAATCTATTATTACTCTTTAACCAAACGTTCCAGCTACAGTATTTGTTGTAATTGTTGTACTCTTTTGGGTCCATCTTTGAAGTCACATATCAATTGTTGTGTCTTGTATCGTTATTTTATAATGGCCAATTCTTGTACACCTTGCAGGAGTCTCTCTCAGAAGTGGAGGAGAAGTACAAGAAGGCCATGGTGTCTAATGCACAACTTGACAATGACAAGACAAACCTCATCTACCAGGTCGACACGCTTAAGGATGTTATTGAGGAAATGGAAGAGCAAATGTCAGAGCTACGCAGAGAAACTGAGGAAAAGTCAAAGGTACATTTGCACCTGTACATACTGCTCAAAGCGTAGTAGTCCAGTAGTAGGCATTACATTGACTCTTAGGATGTGTAATGTCAAAAATAATAGAACTCCACAAGTGTGTATACGATCCATTTTAAATAAAATTAGGAGTTGATGAAGTTGCCCCCATATGTTTCCCTTATGAAACCCAATGCCTTGCAGAAGTAAGTAGCTATACCCTTAAACAGTCACCAGATTAATCTTGATTACAAATGACAATGATATTTTGGTTTTGGTCAGAAAACATTCAGTCTTGATTAACGATGCTGTACTAAACCTAGACTGACCATGTATGTTAATAGAATTGGGTACTAGTTTTATCTCTGATGTGGATTAATTAGCATAATTTGCTCTGACTTAGTAGTGTTGCATAGTAGTGTTTTTGGAAAATGACTGTGACATTCTACACATGGACTTAGTTTCTAACTGAAACTAACAGAAGCAAAATTCTGATGACTACAGTCATATGTTGTCACAAAGCGCTTTACAGGATTTACAAGGTTAACAATACTATGGGTCCAAATCCCTAATGAGCAAGCCAGAGGCGACAGTGGCAAGGAAAAACTCCCTAGATGGTGGGGAATAGGAAGAAACCTTGGGAGGACCAAGACTCAAAAGGGAACCCATCCTCCATTGGGCGGCCCGTTAACACAAATGACAAATTACACAAAAACAAATTATACAGACGAATACACAAGTCACAAACAAATCACACAATCAGGCTAAGTATAAGGTAACTAGAATGAAAGTTCTGGGTGTTGATATTGTCAATGTAAATGTCTTGTGATGAACGCCAGGTTTTCATTCCGTGTCGGAGTGATGATTCTGGTATTGTAGGCTCCGACTGCAGTGTTACTCCCCAGGTGAGGAAAAGATATGTGATGTGGTAAATATGTAACAGATTATTCAAAGGCCAAACTAAACGGATAAGTCTTTAGTCGAGTTTTAAACATTGAGACTGTGTCTGAGACCCGAATAAAGGCAGGAAGATTATTCCACAGTTGTGGAGCAGAAAATGCTCTTCCACCTGCTGTGATCTTTTTGATCCTAGGAACAGTTAATAAGCCTGCGTCCTGTGAACGAAGTGAACGTGCTGGGTTGTAATGATCAATAAGTTCACTAAGATACTGTGGAGCTAAGCCATGCAGCCATATTATATGTTAATAAAAGTATTTTATAGTCAATACGGAATCTAACTGGCAGCCAGTGTAATGACGATAGTACAGGACTAATGTGATAAAAAATATATATATATATTTTTTAAACAAGCATTATAGACAAAGTTGGATACATAAAACTATATACATATCATAAATGAAAAAAATAATAATAAAATAAAATAAAAACACATCCAAAAACTAAATAAAAGAAATGCAGTGATCAGCCAAGAGACTCAATAGACATTCAACCTTCTGTTACAATCTCACATTAAAAATACTCTTTTGAAGAATCCTTTTCCAAAAATCTGTAAAATGTTCCCCAGATGTTCCAGAATTGATATGATCTATTTTTAGTAGCAAATGTTAATTTTTCCAATGCCATAGTCTGAGACAACGATTTCAACCAATGACCCACTGTTGGTGGTTCCATACTCTTCCAATTACAAGTTATATTATGTTTTGCGTGAAGGAGACATATGTTGATCAATTTTTTATTCGTATTTGAAAGTATCATGCTTTCTGGAAATAAACCTAGAATGCATAATTTGGGGCACAGGGGTATTTCAGTTGAGATGATCCTTGATGTAATTTCAATAACATTCCGTGATCAAATTTTTTAGTTTTTGTTAAAACTCGCGCTGCTGCATTCTGAACCAGCTGGAGTTTGTTTATCGATTGACCAGAACATCCAGCTAGAAGACTATTGCAATAATCTAGATGAGAGGATATGAATGCATGGATTAGTTTTTCCGCATCACTAGTATTTAATATGTTTCTAATTTTAGCAATGTTGCATAAGTGAAAGAACGCTACCCTAGTTACGAGAGATCTGGGTCTATTGTGACACCCAAGTTCTTTACCGCTGCGCTGAGGGTTATAGTAAAGGAATGTAGATTCAATGCTACATTACGTATCTTGTCTCTCGCTGCCCTAGACCCAACTATTATTAGCTCTGATTTATCTGGATTTAGTGCTAGAAAGTTACACGCCATCCAATGTTTTATCTCTTCTACACACTTCTCGATTTTACTGTTTACACCTAAATTACCGGGTTTAGCCGATAAATATAGTTGGGTGTCGTCTGCGTAGGAGTGGAAACTGATGTCGTGCTAATGCATAGTCTCGCCTAAGGGTAACATGTAAAGTGTAAATAGAAGTGGTCCTAGGACTGTCCCTTGTGGGATACCATATTTAACCTGCAAAGATTTAGATGTTTTATTATTAACACTTACACATTGGAAGCGGTCGGTCAGATATGATCTAAACCAGGAGAGTGCAACTCCTTTAATACCTACCGTGTTTTCTAGTCCTTTAATACCTACCGTGTTTTCTAGTCGATCCAGCAAAATGTTGTGGTCTACAGAATCAATCAATCAAATTTTATTTATACAGCGCTTTTTACAACAGTTGTTGTCACAAAGCAGCTTTACAAGTGCCGAGTCCTAGCCCCCAGTGAGCAAGCTAAGGGCGACAGTGGCAAGGACAAACTCCCTGGTTTTTTTTTTTGCATGAGGAAGAAACCTTGAGAGGAACCAAGACTCAGGGGGGGAACCCATCCTCCTCTGGTCAACACCGGTCTCCATGACAACAACAACAATTTAGACAGAAGGAAATATAGAAAAGCAAAAAGATGTAGTAATGTCCATCTTGGTGTAGGCATCCAGTTAGGAGGTGGCCGGCCCAGGATGGATCGCTTGTCTCTCCTCATCTCATTATTCCTCAAGCAGGCGGGCAGCCATGTGGAAAAAATAAAACAGGGAAAATTAGCTCTGTATGAGGACATATATAGGACAGGTGAAATTATAAACATTTCTGGAGTGTGGCAGCAACTCCGGCATTAAGTTTAATTATTAAAGCCTAGCTAAAAAAAGGCAGACCCATTAGGTAACATAGACTTGGGGGCATTCTGAGACAATGGCATCCATCCACTGCACTGTCAACAACTTGAGTGACCACGAGCGATGACAGCACCAGCGCCACAGTCTACCATAAATCCCTTCACCTATGAACCCCTGGATCTGTACCTTTATCTAAGGGGGGGTATTAATTATCAAACGCTAAACTAAATAAGTGGGTTTTCAACCTAGACTTAAAGATTGTGACTGTGTCAGAGTCCTGGACACATTTAGGAAGATTATTCTAAAGCTGGGGGGCCTTACAAGAAAAGGCTCTTCCCCCTGCTGTTACCTTGTTAATTTTTGGAACTAATAAAAGACCAGCACCCTGTGATCTTAGTGGACGTGGGGGTTCATAAGGTATTGGACTGATATGCTGAAATTTTCTAGTTCTGGTCAGAACCCTGGCTGCTGCATTTTGAACTATTTGAAGTTTATTTAGATTCCTATTTGAACATCCTGACAGTAGTGAGTTACAGTAATCTAATCTGGAGCTAACAAAGGCGTGCATCAATTTTTCTGCATCATCCCGTGATGATGCATTTCTTAACTTGGCAATGTTGCGGAGATGTAGAAAAGCTATCCTAGTAGTATTATCTATGTATTTATCAAATGGTTTTTGGCTACTGTGCCAGGTGTAATGGGGTAGTAGTGTTGTCAAAAAAATTGATATATCGATATGTATCGATACTGAACATTCTGAAACGGTACAATACTCGTTTCCCTTAAGTATCGATTCTTTTTACATAAAATGCGCTTTCGTTTGACCCACCCAAGCTGCCGTAATGCACAGGACAGTTTGTAATGCTAGAATGGCAGCTAAAGCAAACACAGTGCTGTTGGATTCGAAGCAGATACAGATAGAAAACCGAAGGACATGAACAAGCCAGTTTGCAAGCGGTGCTTTTGGAACATTTCAACGAAGGGCGCTAAAGCCTGGTTGAGTGACCATAGCGCTCGACTCCGCGCGAACCTCCGCGAGCGGTGGAGGCTTTATACTTTCCACTTTGCAGTGTTGTCCGAAACTATATGTGGTAGTATAAAAGAAACACCCCTCAAAACAGGGGAATGAATACTTACCTGACGAATTTTAATGCTGCTTTGTGTTTCAGGTTTGAAAAGTGCTGCAATTTAGGCTAAAGTACTTGAAAATGTTGAAATTGTAACTACTTCGTTTCACAACAAATATCTGTCTGACTGAACAGTTTTCTTGTATTACATTAACAAATACGAGCCTCTTGTAATTCCAGGATGAAACATGAGAGAACGTGAAGACGTTAAGATTGAGCGTTTTGAAAATAAACAACCATTAAATAATGTGATTAAAAGCGCAATATTTCGAATCATTTCGAGTATATGTATAAATATTTAACTTAATTAAGTTTAACGTGCTGGGAAATATTGGTACAAGCGCTTGAATTGAACCCTGCAAACATGACTGTTCATTGCTCTGAGGCGTGGCGCGCGCGAAGTTACAAAATTCGAGAGGTGCACGACCTCGCGTGCGCCGCGCTTCAGCGCGATGAACAAAGTCATGTTTGCAGGGTTCATACACCTTGTGGAATTCAAACACTTGTATGTCACTTTCAAGGTCCATTTCAATATTTCCCAGCACGAGCAAAGACACTTTGTCAGACGTTCAAAAGACGTCCACTGAAAAGCGAGAACGAAAGTTTTAGCGACGTCTTTTTTAAACGTCTATTACTGCCGTTCAGTTGCAGTTTTTGCACGTCCTGACATCCAATAAAGGTCCTAGTCAGACGTTCAGATAGAAAACTCATCATAGACGTTCATGTTAAGTTAAAAGGTTGTCCTAGTCACACTGTCAGATTTTGAACCAGTTTTGAACGTCCACCAGACATGCAAAAATGGGTCTGGACTGACTGACGTGATACAGACTTAATTTTAACGTCTTTCTGACGCCGCATGTTTGTTGGGATAAGTTAAATATTTATACATATACTCGAAATTATTCGCTTTTATCACATTATTTAATGGTTGTTTATTTTCAAAACGCCCAATCGTAACGTCTTCACGTTCTCTCATGTTTCATCCTGGAATTACAAGATGCTCGTATTTGTTAACACAAAAGAACTGTTCAGTCAGACAGATATTTGTTGTGAAATGAAGTTACAATTTCAAGCATTTTCAAACACAAAGCAACATTCATTTGTTTGTTTATAAAAAAATAAAAAGGCTTTAAAACGGAAATTAGCACCGTATCTGACTTTGGTATCGAATTTCAATATTTTTTTTAAGTATCGTATCGAAGTTGTAATTCTTAGTATCGTGACAAGCCTATGGGGTAGTCTGCAAAATTAAGCATTAGATCTGGAATTTTCTGTCTTGAGGCCTTAGGGCCCAGGAGGAGAACTTCTGTTTTGTCCTCATTAAGTTGGAGGAAGTTTAGAGACATCCAGCATTTAATATCTCTTACACAGGCCTCAATTTTTCCTAAACTGAGTTTGTCATCCGGTTTGGCTGATATGTAAAGTTGGGTGCCAATGGTAGCATATATAATGTAAATAATAGTGGTCCTAAAATGGAGCCTTGTGGGACCCCATATTTAACTTTTGTATGTTTGGATGGAATATTATTGAGCTCTACAAACGGATAGCGATTTGTTAAATAAGAGTAAAACCATGAAAGGGCTGTGCCTGAGACTCCAACCCAGCATTCTAACCGCTTTAGCAAGATCCTATGATCAATTGTGTCGAAAGCTGCATTAAGATCAAGAAGCACTAACAGTGATACATAGCCTTGATCTGAAGCAAGGAGGAGATCATTTGTTAACTTGACTAATGCTGTTTCAGTACTGTGATGGGGCCTAAAACTGGATTGGAACTTTTCAAATATGTGATTCCTATGCATACTTAGCCTCACTGATAGAGAAAAATAAAAACAATCCTAGATTTCTTTTCAATACTATTTCTAAACTAAGCAGGCTCAGAACCTCAGATTCCAGTAAACCTCACTAGTAATGTATTTATAGATTTCTTTGATAATAAAATAGAAAATATTAGACAAAATATAAAACCTTTTATTAGCAATACAACTGGTGTGTCATCTGGTTTGGTTGATACTGATTTAAATTGCATACTGGGAGAAAAACTTGATGCTTTTCATCCACTCCCACAATCAGAATTAGAGAAAATAATTTCTTCCTTAAATTGTACTACCTGCACACTAGACTCGGTTCCCTCAAAGTTATTAAGAGGTATTACCAGCTGTAACTGAACCTCTTCTAACTATAGTTAACTCATCTATTACAATAGGTCACATGCCCAAATCATGTAAATTAGCAGTTATTAAACCTCTGATCAAGAAACCAAATCTTGATCCAACTGTGCTATCTAATTATAGACCCATTTCAAACACATTTATATCTAAGATCATAGAAAAAGCTGTTGCCCAGCAATTATGCCTATATCTGCTGAGCGTGCTTTAGTGAGTGCCCGTTTGTATTCAACAATGCTATCCTTCCAGGCACAGTGGAATACTTCCAACTTAGTATATCGCCATTTCCGCTCTAATTTACGTGCTATTTGTTTTAAGTTTCTAGTTTGGTCAGTGTACCACGTGGCGAGCTTTTTGGATCTAGCCTTTTTATATTTGAGTGGAGCTACTGTATCTAGAGTTGATCTGTAGGTATTCTCTACGCAGTCGGTTAGACTATCTAACTCTCCTGGATCGGATGGTGAGTGGGCTAAAGCAGTTAAGTCTGGGAGGGTTACAATAAACTGTGTTGCTGTTGATGAATTTATCAAGCGCTTTATACACTGCCGAGGAGACGAGCGGGTATTTATGTTAAGATGAAGCTCGAATTGGACTAAATAGTGATCAGAGATTGCTACAGTTTGCGGGAGTATACTTATATTATCTACATCGATACCCAGCGTTGGGATTAAATCTAGGCTCTCAAAATCTAGGTATCAAAAGCTGCGCTAAGATCTAACAGTATAAGGAACGAGATGAGCCCATTATTGGACGATATTAGTAAATCATTCACTACCCTGAGTAAAGCTGTTTCAGTGCTGTGGTTCGGTCTAAATCCTGATTGGAACTTTTTATGGATACTATTTGATTGGAGATAATGGTTTAACTGATTGTAAACTGCTTTTTCTAGAATTTTAGAGATAAATGGGAGATTAGAAATTGGTGTATAGTTGGCTAGAATCTCCGGATCGAGATTCTGTTTTTTAATCAAGGGTCTAATTACGGCGCATTTTAATTGTTTGGGCACATATCCTAGGTTAAGGGAACTGTTAATCATATTAAGTAAGGGCCCTGCAATAGCTGGGAGTAGGTCTTTGAATAGAAGGTTTGGAACTGGGTCGAATATACATGATGTAGGCTTAGACCACATATGTCAAAGTCAAGGCCCGCGGGCCAGGTCCGGCCCGCGAATTGATTATCTATGGCCCCCTGGATGATATTTAATTACTATTAGAACCGGCCCGCAGGCCACAGCCGCCCGATGGTGTTTTGCACGCACAAACACTACATTCCCCACAATGCAACGGTAGCCCGCGAAGTCACTGCAGCGCGCACAAGCGGCGAGGGTCTGCGCGGCGAAGACAGTAATTGCACTGGCTCCGCCCGTGCGCGAGGGCGTCGCACGCTGTCTATTCGCAAGGTCGTGCACCTCTCGAATTTTGTAACTGCGCGCACCAGTTAAACTTAATTAAGGTAAATATTTATACTAGGGGTGGGACGCGATCAAAAAAATTAATCGAATTAATTGGAAGCTTTGTAATTAATTAATCGAAATTAATCGCATTTTAATCGCATTTCAGTATTTAACATGAGAAATATTAATTTAAGTTTGAATGATGAATAAATCAATGAACATAATCATAAACTTCAACATCTTGTTTATTTTTCCACCAGTCTACTACATAGACCAATAGATGAGTGCAGAAAACAGTTCAGAACACTGGAAATTCTGACCAAAAATGTTGTTTAATTTTGGAAGTTTTGCTCAGGATATTGGAAGAATTGAAGTAAATCAGAAGATGTTTTTTAATTCCATTTTAGATGGTATATTTTTCTTTAATTTCCCAGGCCTCTGCCACAGGGATCTCCATAGTGCCTAGAAGTGGTCTTCTGCATGCTCAAAGCAAATGACTGGATCTTCATCATCTATAGATTCATCATCTATAATATGAGCTGTCACACCAAGATCATTCTTGTTGCTAACAGAGGTCCAGTGATCCCCAGTCAGAGCCACATTTGTGGCGCTCTTCACAATAACCTGTTATACTTCCCTTTCCTCATCATACAGCTGCTGGATTTTCTTCGGAAAAGTTAGACTATCGCATCGCCAAAATTCGAAAAAACTGGATGGAAAAGGGTTTTTCGCATAAACGATGACGTATCATGCCTCAAATCATGTGGTTCTGTACATGATCGCGATGTAAAGATGGCAAATGCATGCAAAAACAGTTCTGGAGAGAGCAAAAATTGAATTTAACTTCTCCATGTATAGAAAAGAAAAAGAAAAAAATGTTTCAAAACCTCAACGTGCAAAAATGCGTAACTGCCAGATGGACGTAAAACCACTATTGTTTTGGCGTCCTCTCACGTGATCTAAAGTTTATTCGCACAACTGTAATGAATGGAAACAAGGCTTAATTCGCATTTTTTTCTGCCGAAACTTGGAAATTGCGCATTATTTTTTCGAAAGGTTTGGATGTGCAGCGCTTCTTGTAAGCCTTTATCTTCGACCACAGAGAGCGAACAACAATGCAAATAATATGAAGCGTCATGTATAAACGCGTGCGGAGTCGCGCGCTGCGGTCACTCGCGAAAGTTTAATCCAGTCTTAATGGTCCAATGAAGGTAATTTAAAAACCAGGGGTGGGTTTCCCAAAACATTCTTAGCGCTAAGTACATCTTAACCTCGTACGTATGAACGAGGTTACGAAGTACTTAGCGCTAAGAACGTTTTGGGAAACTCACCCCAGGACATTTCCTCACTTAAAAAAAAACCCGCGACGACCGGGACAGGATGTGAAATACGGACATGTCCCGGGAAATACGGACGTTTGTTCACCATATCGTACTAGGAATACATTTAGCAGCTAAGTGATCATTACTGACCTGCGCATTAGCCCCAACATGTTTTGCGTTGAGGTGGTAACGAAGGGTGGAAGTGCTCCTGTGATAAGCGAACTCCTTCCTACATAAAGTGCAAATAACACTATTTTTGTTTGTACTTCCATCTGGAAGTTTCTTATATTTAAATTTCCCATTCTCGTGCACGGAGAAACATTCCACGGTGCAAAAGTGTCTCATGCGTTAAAATGCGTTAATATTTTTAGTGCGTTAATTTTCCTGTAATTAATTAATCGAAATTATTGCGTTAAAGTCCCACCACTAATTTATACATATAGTTGAAATGATTCGAAATAATTCGCTTTTTTATTCACATTATTTAATGGTGGTTTATTTTCAAAACGCCCAATCTTAACGTCTTCACTTTCTCTCATGTTTCGTCCTGGAATTACAAGAGGCTCGTATTTGTTAACGTCATACAAGAGAACTGTTCAGTCAGATAGCTATTTGATGTGAAACTAAGTAGTTACAATTTCAAGCATTTTCAAGTACTTTAGCCTAAATTCCAGCACTTTTCAAACCTGAAACACAAAGCAACATTAAAATTCGTCAGGTAAATGTTCATTCTCCTGTTTTTGAGGGGTGTTTCTTTTTACTACCACATACCATTTCGGACAACACTGCAAAGAATGTGACGCGGAAAGTATAAACGTTTGCGGAGGTTCGCGCAAGGTGGGCGGAGTCGAGCACTACGGTCACTCGCAAAAGTATAAACCTAGTTTCATCAGCAGACAGAGCAGATATCAATGTTCAGCTATGCCCTCCTCAAAAATTGCTAAACGTAAGGTGGACACTGAGAACAGGGGGTTTCAAGCCAGGTGGGAGGCAGAGTACATGTTCACGGAGGTAAAAGGTAAACCTATGTGTCTTCTGTGTGGAGAAAGTTTGGCTGTTATGAAAGAATATAATCTAAGAAGGCACTATCAAACGTCTCAGAAACACAAAGACAAGAATTACTGACTGAGCCATAACAAAATATTGCTTTATTCATTTAATGTACAGGACATATGATTTTTCTTTGAAGCAAGTTTGTTTTTATCTGTTTGCCTGTTGAAAAATGTTTTCACTTGAAATTACTGGCATTAAATAATATACACTGTGCAATCATTTCAATATGTTTTAATAAACATTGAACCAGTCCGGCCCTCGGCTTGTAGCAAATTTGGTTTTTTGGCCCTCTGTGTATTTGACTTTGACATCCCTGGTCTAGACAAAGCCTGTCTCAAAACCCAATGCCAGGGCAAGAAGAGGAATTGTGAAGAAAGCCACAGAGAAACCGGTAATAACTTTGAAGGTGCTTCGGTTCAGTGGTTCAGACTTGTTAAGGTGAACCAGTAAGTGATATAAAGAGCTCTCCATACCATGGGATTGTATGGAAGGGTAACGAAGCCATTAGTGAAGAAAAAAACACATCAAAGCGCTTGTGGAATCTGCCAGGAAACTGAGCTGAACCCTGACCAAGATGGAGCCAATCTGCCAGAAATGGCCAAAGATCAGCCATTTCTGATCAAATGTTGAAGTCATTTACTCCAACAGATATCCAACTCCTGCTAAATGTTTATTTGTTTTAGATATGTGAATAATGAATTTTTACTTTGAAAATGTACTTTAGATTTATTGTAAGATGCTCTTATTGTCCAAGTGTTATTTGTAATCCAGATGTATCTCATGACTTTTAAGGGGTGTGAAAGCTTTGCAAGGCACAGTATATAAGCTCTGCAAAAAATTATAGGAGTTTTCCTAAATGATGGAACATTTGCCACCCACGGTGGTAGCATTTTAAGCTTTTAGGAATTACAGAAAGAAGCAAAATGCTTATAGAAACCTTCTGATGCTTTCTTAGACATCACAGTATAATAAAGAATCACTGTAAGATCCACTTAGCTGACTACTACTATAAAGCTTTGGATATAACCAGAGAGTATTGTGTAGAAGTTACCATGAGGAAAAACAAATCATTTGTTTAAAGCTCTTTATCAGATTGAGATCTGTAACTATTGTGATAATTTTTCTTGTTTCACAGGAATTAGAGAGGCAAAAGCACACATGTGCGGTCCTACTACATAAACAGGAGGAGCTAAAGGACGGCATCCGCCAGCGAGATGAACTCATTGAGGTGATTGTTCTACCTCACTCCCTTCCTTCCACATATTAGAAGCAGCTACGCACCATGCAGTCATGCTTATTACTTGGGTCCTTTCTCTTGGTAATGTATCCTGTCCTGCATTTATTACCATTTACTTTCTTGATTCCTCATTGCCTTTCCTGATTCTACTCTTCCTCCTCATTCCTTCATGACTCAATACCATTGTAGGAGAACCAGAGCATTCATCTCAAGTTAGATACCCTCACCAGAGAGGTGTTTGACCTGCAAGAAACTATTAACTGGAAGGACAAAAAAATTGCGGTATGAAGATGGAAAAGTTCTAAATGATGAGAAGTAACAGACTGCTACTGACAACATTTCACCTAGAATTGTAAAATGAGTCATACTCTCAGTAGAAACGTTGACAAGCTTGTTCTAAACTACATTAATTATAGCAGTTGGTTGCCAGGTCTTCTGTGACAACAATTTTATTAGTAGTCTGATTAATCTCATCCATAGTAGTACCTTGCAGACCTAGTTTTTGAAGCACACAGGTAACCAGAGTGTAATAACATGCATGCAGAAAGTGTTTTGCTGACTTTTATTAGAATGTAAACTTCTAAAATGTAAACATTTAAACTGAGTTTATGTGGTGGTAAATGTTAAACTAAATCTCAGCAGATTTCAATATTCCAGTTATCCCTAGTTGGTAATAGCTATTTTCTGGTAAATCAACCAAGACCACTGCTCTCAAACATGGATAACAAAGCCTTTTACTGCTCCCTGTTTTAATAGTGCTCAAAAACATTTTCCATTAAGCTGAAGTTCAAGACAATGACATGGTTAAAATACATAAATCACGTCTGCTATAACACATTAATGAACACATTGCTTCTTTAAGGTTTCTCTAATGTAAAGAATTTAAGGTTTGGCTGGTGTGTGTGTGCGTGTATGTACATACACATATTTTATATATATATATATATATATATATATATATATATATATATATATATATATATATATATATATATATTAGTGCTGTCAATTCCGGGTGCCGCGATTAAAAGTCCTCACTTTTATCAAGCTTGCTAGATTTTCTAATTAGCAATCCAGGTAAAATTAGTGGAATCAACACAATCTAGGAAGCCTGAGCAAAATCCTGGTGAGGACTTTTAATCGCTGCACCTGGAATTGACAGCAATAATATATATATACATATATATATATATAAGATCAGTGGGGAACCGTCAGGGCCCTCTACGCCCTCTCATTATATATATATATAATTGTCCAATTTTGTTTTATCCACTTAGTTTTACAATCGACATCTAAACAATTACAAAATTATAAGCAAATAAATTATTCAACCGTGTCTATTCAATCTGTGTTGGAAGGTGAGGGGTTAAGTGGAAGCCTGTGAGCCTGTGTGTCCCCCTATCAGGACTGTGATGCCCGCTGTTCGTTTACAGAGGGCCTGGCAGTTATAATTCAGTGCAATACCAGTTTCAAATGACAGTAAAATTGACCAATCGTATCTTCCCTCTTAGTGGGCGTGCTTAACTGTATGATAATTTCCGCCCGCTGTGGCAACGCTAGCTGTCGTTAGCCTACCGCCGCTAGCTAGTTTCGATTCATTCCTTTGACGTCCTCATTTACATATTCCGCTTCCGAGAACCACGGAGCTCTGAAACCTTATTTTGTTTGGAAACTTATTTTGCTTAACAAGTTATCTAGTACAAATGTTATTGTTTATTGCGTTTCTAAAGCTATACTGTCGTCTCGGTTTTTTCTTTATTCTTTATTGCAGTTTATTAGGAGAGGAAAAACATTTTTTTCGGGGGGGTAGCGGGCCCAGGTTTAATACTGATATATATATATACACTACCGTTCAAAAGTTTGGGGTCACTTAGAAATGTTCTTATTTTTGAAAGAAAAGCTGTTTTTTTTTTTTTTTTTTCCTCAATTTGGCTAACATTAAATGCATCAAAAATACACTATACATTATTAATGTGGTAAATGACTGTTCTAGCTGTACACATCTGGTTTTTAATGCAATATCTACATAGATGTATGGAGACCCATTTCCAACAACAATCACTCCAGTGTTCTAATGGTACATTGTGTTTGCTAACTCTGTAAGGAGGCTATTGGATCTTTAGAAAACCCTTGAAAACCCTTGTGCAAGTAGGTTAGCACAGCTGAAAACAGTTTTGCTGATTAGATAAGCTATAAAACTGACCTTCCTTTGAGCTAGTTGAGAATCTGGAGCATTACAATTGTTGGTTCGATTAAACTCACAAAATGGCCAGAAAAAAACAACTTTCAATTGAAACTCGAGTTGAAACTATTCTTGTTCTGAGAAATTAAGTCTATTCCATGCGAGACATTGCCAAGAAACTGAAGATTTCCTACAATGGTGTGTACTACTCCCTTCAGAGGAGAGCACAGACAGGCCCCGCTGCACAACTGAACAAGAAGACAAGTACATTAGAGTCTCCAGTTTGAGAAATCGACGCCTCACAGGTCCTCAACTGGCAGCTTCATTAAATAGTACCCGCAAAACGCCAGTGTCAACGTCTACAGTGAAGAGGCGACTCCGGGATGCTGGCTTCAGGGCAGAGTGGCAAAGAAAAAGCCGTATCTGGCTAATAAAAGAAAAAGATTATTATGGGCAAAAGAACACAGACATTGGACAGAGGAAGATTAGAAAAAAGTGTTATGGACAGATGAATCAAAGTTTGAGGTGTTTGGATCACACAGACGAACATTTGTGAGACGCAGAACAACTGAAAAGATGCTGGAAGAGTGCCTGACACCATCTGTCAAACATGGTGGAGGTAATGTGATGGTCTGGGGTTGCTTTGGAGCTGGTAAAGTGGGAGATTTGAACAAGGTAAAAGGGATTTTGAATAAGGAAGGCTATCACTCCATTTTGCAACACCATGCCATACTCTGTGGACAGCGCTTGATTGGAGCCAATTTCATCCTGCAACAGGACAATGACCCAAAGCACACCTCCAAATTATGCACAAACTGTTTAGAGAAGAAGCAGACAGCTGGTGTTTTATCGGTAATGGAGTGGCCAGCGCAATCACCAGATCTCAACCCCATTGAGCTGTTGTGGGAGCAGCTTGACTGTATGGTACGAAAAAAGTGCCCATCAACCCAATCAAACTTGTGGGAGCGGCTTCTGGAAGCATGGGGTGAAATTTCTCCAGATTACCTCAGCAAATTAACAGCTAGAATGCCAAAGGTCTGCAATGCTGTAATTGCTGCTAAGGGAGCATTCTTTGACGAAAGCAAAGTTTAAAGTAGAAAATTATTTCAAATAAAAAAAAAAACATTATTTCAACCTTGTCAATGTCTGGACTATATTTCTATTCATTTTGCAACTCATTTGATAAATAAAAGTATGAGATTTCAGGGAAAACACAAAATTGTCTAGGTGACCCCAAACTTTTGAACGGTAGTGTATATGTATATAATATATATATATATATAACTTTTAGAGCTTATCCACTGTGTTGTGTGTGGGTATTCAGAAACCAGATTGAACAGAATACCTACCGCCACTGAAACTTCTGCGTCATGTCATATAGCGCTATCAGATTTTACATTCCACTTTCTGCAGGTTAAGGCAGGAGTTTGTATGTTGGCAGACTGTGACAAAAATGGGCCTTGATCAGACATTCTTCTTTCTTTTATTCTTTTGAAGCTGAGAAGTCATAATGAGTAGCATTAAAAAGGCTTTTGGATCTCATATAATCTCTGCAAGGCAGCGTCTTGGAGTAATATTTGCTGACAGTTTCTTTGCCAGATCTTCATCCACTTCACTTGAGTTAACTGACTAGGAACTTCTATGCAGTGTCAACTAGGTTATAGGTTAGGCCCTGTTAGCATTTTCATTGATGGTGAGAGGAGACATTCATTACTACATTTATACATTCATAACCCAATAACTGCCCTGCTGTTTTAGAAAAATGCCCCATCACAATTAATCTATAGCCTAAGCCCCCCAACAATAATGGTTACGCCATTAGTATGAGTTTTAGTTGCCTGACTTGCATGTGTTGCTGTCTTGTTCTGCCCATTGTTCTTTGCTTGCCACTGTGTGTGCGTCAACAAACCTACTTTCCTTCTTTGCATGCTGACCATTTTGTCTTGCCCGCGTCTCTGTGACTTCTCTTTTCCACTTCTCCTCATGCCTCTTGTTTCTTTCCCTGTCCTGCTGTTTGGCCAGGCCTTAGAGAGACAGAAAGAGTACTTTGATTGCATTAGGAATGAGAGGGACGAGCTCAGAGATGAGCTGGCTGACCTCAAGGGGAAATCCAAATCAGGAGAGGTATGTGAGGGAAACAGCCTACGTTGTCTTAACAGCCGTGCTGCTTTCATTATGGCTTTATTTTAAAAGCTTTCCCCTGTGGCCTTAAGATAAATTGTAAAGTAAAGTAGAAAATATTTAAGATCAAGGAATATTTTTCTCCAATCAAAGTGTTTGTGTTCTCCAGTTTTCTCCTTTCCTCTCCCCACAGAAACATGGGCTGGTCATCATTCCTGAGGGCACACCCAACGGAGATGTGGACCATGAGCCTGCCACCTCAGCCATCACTCTAGTCACACAGGAGGCTGCTCAGGTTCTGGTGTCTGCTGGAGATGGACCTCTTGGTAAATCTTAAAGGGTGTTTCAGTACATTCATGGTTTTGTTGTATTGATATTAAGAATTTAAACCCATTAACTGCCTCTCAGACCTTTAAGAGCTACTGAGTGTGGACGTTATGTTGTTGTTAGTGTGGTCCATAGAGCCTAACAAGGGTTAAAGCCGTGAGAAGACATTTACAAAAAGAAGTGAGAAGAGTAAAATTTAAGGGCAGAAATGGTCTTTTGTCTTAACCTTATGGAGTCAAAAACAAATCCACATAAACAACATGATGGACTAAAATCCTATATACTAAAAAGGTATTTTGTGTGAATTACTGTTTCACAATTGCAAGCTATGGTTACAAATGTTTTTTCCTTACAATAGATGTTCGGCTACGAAAGCTTGCAGAAGAAAAAGATGAACTTTTAGCCCAAGTATGGATGCATTTTTCCCTCTGTTGCTTATGAACACTATATTTTGTTTTTAAGTACGACTATGAACTAAGCATTTGAATTTGCAACAAAATGGAAAGTTACTGAGTGCATGATCAAAAGTGTGTTATCGTTAGTTTATTCTCTCTGACATCTCAGATCAGGAAACTGAAAGTGCAGCTGGAGGAAGAACGGCAGAAACATTCTAAGGTGGAGAGTGTTTATCCAGAAGGAGAGAGGATCGAGAACGGCACCGACCTGCACTTCATCGAAATGCAGAGTAAGCTCACTCACCTTTACAGTACAGTTTGTTTACAGTACATGTAAACCCAAATTCCTAGATGGAAAACTGTATATACACTTGTGTATATAGCTAACAATGGGCAAAAATAAAAGTAAGCATAACGTACTGAAGAAAAAGATAGAGCTCTTTTTTAAAACTGCAAATCTGATACTATTTTTCATTATGGGGTACTGGGTTTTCAGCTGAGTGCATGGCCAGTAGCTATAACCATAGAACTTCAAATTCATAGTATTTGTATTCCACAACAGAAATAACAGTACTGAAATCTTCAGAAGATTCCTTGGGGGCCAAAAAATCCATAATCACTTTCATAAGCCAGTATTCTGTCTTCCTACATTGCCCTGGTACTTAAATTAATACATCATATTCTCCCTCCTCCTCCTTCATCAGAAATACTGCAGGGGTAATGGTGCCTGCCTGGTGTCTTTGCTGTTATTTCTAAAGGCATTATGTCTGTCAAGGTTTATTAAGTATTATTGGAACATAATCAGGAATCCACCACTGAATTTCCTGGTCAGAACTGTTGAGTGCCACTTCACATGGCTTTGAACAACATCATGCTTTTATTGTTTGTGAATGTGACAGACCATCAGTTTCCAAAGGAGAGGGTGGTGTATTGGGGCCATTACAGTCAGAGCTCCTGTTTACCTCCTTTTGGATATGGGTTCAAGTCTTGGGTACGGTGGCTGCCTTCAACCTTCATCACACAGTGTGAGAAGTGTAATGGCGGTGAGGCCATTGGAAGCATGTCCTATAAACCCACCCTGCTGTGGGCAGAGCCTGAGGAGGGTGTGGTCCTAATGGGAGTGGTCTTTATGACCTGTGTTTGAGTCTTGGACAGGGTGGCTGCCTTCAGCCTTAGTCACAGAACACAAAATGTTTTCCTTCCATTAATGTATGGTTCAAAGTGAAAAACGGTTTACAGTGAAAAACTGAATATGCATTTGTATTTCATATTAAGCAAAATGTTCATATATTCAGTAAATTGTGATTTAATTGTCTTTTTACCTGTACTTTCTTGGAATATTTAATGTCCCCAAACTTTTGTCTTGCCAAAATCTGACCTTTCTGTGTTCATTAAATGATCAATATTTCTGCTGTAAACCAAATTCATTTTCGTAAATTAAATCTCATATGGGAGAGTCATTTCTAAAACCAATTGATGAATTTAAAGTCAGGTTATAAGCTTTTGTTTCCACAACATGGATAAGCGACAGAACTTGTGTGCTATAAAAATGTTTTGATCACTCTGAGGACACTACAGTCCCTGACATTAGTCCAGTTCCCTACAAACAAAATTAAATCACATGAGCATATCTTATGCTAAAATAAAATGTAGTTCAAACTGTTTGGTAACATAATTCTAGTGAAAGTGGTTGGTGTTTCTATACTGTATGTAAAGTCTTCACAATTGTGTGACTCGTTGATCCTTCACAACAGTAATAATAATAATTATTATTATTATTTCTTTGTTTGAAGCCTGAAATATCATATATGTAATGCTGCAGACCGGAGCCCCGGTGGGCGTGGGTAAAGAGCGGAGCATGTGTCAATCATTTTTGACTGCAGCCAATCAGATACTAGACTTTCGTTGTCAATCAAATTTTATTAAGCCAATTATCAGCCAGAGTTAGCTGTCAATCATTTTTTACTGCAGCCAATCATCTTAACAGATCTGCCAAAAGAAGGCGGAAACTGCACAGAGAAGCTCTTTAAACAGAAGTATATGCCGCTCTTACACAAAAGTAGCTCAATAAAACATTAAAAGAGCCATGACTTTAGACAATTTTTAATCGAATTTTAAAATACTTCTCACTAGGGGTGTGGGGAGACACTCAGCTCACGAGACAAGACATGATATTGTGTTCACGAGAAAGAGACGAGACGAGATTTTAAGAACACTAAAATTACAAATTATATGACTGGACAACAGACTTTTATTTAACTGAGTTACACATGCATTTTGAAATGTTTTATTATAACTCTTAACATGCATTATGTAAGCATGAATTAAAATAAAATTTCATAAAAGTTAAAATAAAATAAATAAGATTAAATATTTCTCCTTTTTTTTCAATCGCAAACAATATTACAGTGAGTCCCTGCTTAATGATGGTGTTAGAGACTGAAAAGTCCGTCGTAAAGCAGTTTTCGTCGTTAAGCGTGACCCTAGATTTAGATACACTTTAATCGTAAATACAGTAAAGAAAAAAACGAACAATGTTCTCGTGCGTAGAGCGTGAGAGAGAGCGATCGCATTGCTGAGATGGGCTTATCGTACACAACACTCCATAACACTCCACTGTGTTGCCACTGCTCCTCCGCGCGAAATAAAATAAAAAGTCGGTCGTAACTCCGGTCCGTCGTTAACCAGACCAAGCGGGGAATCACCGTTTTATGTGCAAAACAAAAAGTTCTTCTCTGTCAATACAGAGTGCAAATAGTGCAAACAGAGCCTGACCAAGTATGTCACTGAATTTGCTGCAACTACACTGCCATGTTCATTTTTAAGAATATTAGCATCCCTACACTGCTCCCGATATCCTTCACTGTCTCAACTTGCCAAAGCGCCTTTCTGTCCCTGCTACCTCTGTTCAAGTGAGAGATGTTGATTTGAGTACTGAGCTGTGGTGTTGCTGTAAATGTCTCTGCATCCTGCTCGTATTAGTCGCGGTGTACGGAATTATTTTCATACAATGTTTGCATATGGTCCGTGTCTTGTCAGTCACTCAGCCGAAGTGAAATTAGTGGGCAGGGTTTAATTACATCTTTGCGGGAGTCATTTAGTTGGATTAACTCTGATTTGATCAACTCTGTCCGATAACTCTAACACTGAACATCATTTAAATCTAACCGTGTTCATTTACTCTTTGGGAGTGAAAATCAACTCGGAAATGTTTAACACTTAAAATTTAACACTCCAGTTTTTGCTGTGTAGGAGAGGACGTAAACGCCTTTGGCTGCAGTAAAAAATGATTGACAGCTAACACTGGCTGATAATTGGCTTAATAAAATTTGATTGACAATGAAAGTCTAGTATCTGATTGGCTGCAGTCGAAAATTATTGACACATGCTCCGCCCTTTACCCACGCACACCAGGGCTCCGGCCTGCAGCATTACCCTTCTCTGAAATGTGGCAACAGGTCAAAGGTCAAGGGGTCAGAATACTTTTGCAAGGCACTATATAAATATGCTGTGTCACTAGCAGTGATGGCTTAGTTACCTTAAAAAAGTAATACGATTACTGATTACTCCTTTAAAAAGTAACTTGGTTACGTTACATATTACTTGATTTTAAAAGTAACTACGTTAGATTACAAGTTAGTTTAGTAGTTACATTCAGCAGCAAAATGAGTTTTTCCAATACTCACTTTATTGGAAGTGCATTTTTAACAGTAACAATGTATGTCCTGACATTTAAATAATGTATCTCCTGTAGTGCTGTCAATTCCAGGTGCCGCGATTAAAAGTCCTCACCAGGATTTTGTTCAAGATTGCTAGATTTTCTAATTAGCAATCCAGGTAAAATTTGTGGAATCAACACAATCCAGGAAGCCTGAGCAAAATCCTGGTGAGGACTTTTAATCGCGGCACCTGGAATTGACAGCACTAATCTCCTGTCATTACGTTTGTGTCGCTGCGCGGTATTATTTGTAAATATATTTGTAAACGTAATACACCCGAACTATTCAGTCAGACAGATATTTGTTGTGAAACGAAATCATTACAATTTCAAGCATTTTTAAGTAGGCTACATTAGCCAAAATTCCAGCACTTTTCAAACGTGGAACACAATGCAACAATAAAATTCGTCAGGTCATTGTTCCTTCTCCTGTTTTTGAGGGGTATTTCTTTACACTACCGCATATCATTACGGACAACACTGCACAGAATGATGTGAACGCGCTCGCGCTCTCACAGGTTCGTGTGCAGTGTGTGGAGTCAATCGCTACAGTCAGACGCAAAAGTATAACTGAGCCAAGAAGAAAGCAAAAATATACATTTTTACTAAGGAAAATAAAAATAGTAACGCACAGTTACTTGGATAAATAACTTTAATCTGATTACTGGACTGGAAATAGTAACTCGTTATATTACTCGTTACTGAAAAAAGAGGTTAGATTAGAGTAACTTAGTTACTTAGTAACGCGTTACTGACATCACTGGTCACTAGTCACCTGTAGTTGATTTTTAAATCCTAAACAACTGGTCATTAAATGTCTTGGACTTCCTTGGGTTTATATAATAGATTGGGACTTGGTTGATAATACTAATTTCTTTGAGCCATGACAAAACAAGCAACTGAACCTTTTCCCTATTGGTGCTTCCCACAGTGGTTTTTTTATACAAGCACGCTTTAGGAATGAAGTATCTTGGTCCAAATGCATGTATTATTTTGCATTCTATTCTATAATAATTTTTGATGATTCAATGTACTCTGTCTTTATTGAAGTGGATGTCGGCATAAGCATATGCTCTTTCCTTTTCTTAGGGGATGCCAACAGACAAATTAGTGAATATAAATTCAAACTCTCAAAGGCTGAACAAGAAATGGGTACAATGGAACAGAATGTAAGTTTCTTAAACATGTTATGCGTTGATTTTAATTCTATATTGAGTAGACATGAGCATCATGATAAAACTCGTGGTAATTAAAGTTTTATGAAGGCAGGCTTGACAAACGTTTAGCATGTCGTGCATCATATAAGTGGACACTTGGTGACTTGTGCCGTATAGACTGATGCATTGGTACACCCAGTAGTGATTTATGATGCCCAGTCCTCTATTGTACACAGAAGATGATTCTCATATTAAACACTGTCTTTTATATTTATTAATAATTTTTTGAAAGCCAAATAATAAAAAAAAAAAGGTTAAATCTTTTCTATAGTTTACTCAAATTCACTCAATTTGCACTGTATAATTTTGAGTGTGGGTCTAGATGCAATGGGATGAGTTTTCCCCCATGAAAATAATAGTTTATAGTAACCTTTTATTTAATGTATTAGCCAACACCAGACATGTTAGAAACATGTAGATAAAATAAGCCAAGTGAAACATGACATGATGTATGGTAAGACAGTGACTCAAAGAATGAAACTTAAAATTGACATCCACCTAAGAAAATGCACATCAAGTGTGCAGGGATACTGTGTGACATCAATACACAATATTGTCAAAAGTATTTGCTCACCATCCTTGATTCGCATATGAGCTTAAGTGAGCTCCCATTCCTAATCCATAGGGTTTAATATGACGTTGGTCCACCCTTTGCAGCTAGAACAGCTTCAACTCTTCTGGGAAGGCTGTCCACAAGGTTTAGGAGTGTGTTTATGTGGATTTTCATGTTTTTATGGGGATCTTCCAGAAGCATATTTGTGAGGTCAAATACTAATTTTGGACGAGAAGGCCAGACTCTCGGTCTCCGCTCTAATTCATCCCAAAGGTGTTGGGACACCATAATCCTCCCTTCACCAAACTTTATACTTGGCACAATGCAATCAGACAAGTACCGTTCTCCTGGCAACCGCCAAACCCAGACTCATCCATCAGATTGCTAGATGGGGAAGTGTGATTTATCACTCCAGAGAACGCACCTCCACTGCTCTCGAGTCCAGTGGCAGCATGCTTTACACCAGTGGTTCCCAAACTTTTTCTGCCATGCCCCCCTTTAGTAGATGAGAATATTTTTGCACCCTAACCCACATATTGACACATGTGCATATGTTTTACTTCCAAGCTCCGCCCCCCACCTAGGGGGTGTGCCCCCCACTTTGGGAACCACTGCTTTACACCACTGCATCTGATGCTTTGCATTGCACTTGATATATGGCTTGGATGCAGCTGCTCGACCATGGACACCCATTCCATGACCAGTTGACTGTTGAATATTTAGGACGAAAAAATTTTGCGACTAGATTTGTTGCACAGGTGGCATCCTATCACATTTCTATGCTAGAATTTACTGAGCTCCTGAGAACTACCCATTATTTCACAAATGTTTGTAAAAACAGTCTGCATGCCTAGGTGCTTAATTTTATACACCTGTGGCCATGGGAGTGATTGGAACACCTGATTCTGATCATTTGGATGGGTGAGAGAATACATTTGGCAATATAGTGTATATGGTAGTAGTGTTGTGAATACTCATTTCTGATAACGCATTCATTTTATAGTTATATATTTGAAATTAGGCTATCTTCAAATGTAAAAAGAATTGGTCAGCATTACTAGAAATTTTATACGAATTTTAATGTAATTGTTTGCCTTGTAGATTAACAGACTTGAGGGACAGGTCTTACGATACAAAGCAGCAGCTGACAACTCAGAGAAAATTGAAGATGAACTAAAAGCTGAAAAAAGAAGACTTCAGAGAGAGGTAAGGATCCAGCTACAGTAACAAGTCCACCAGAGCAGCCTTGGATGTAATGGCTGATGGCTTGCACAGGTGAAGTCCTATGCTATAGTGCATGCATTTGTGCACATATATGTCAGTGCAGTTTGCTATAGATATAGATACTATGGAAACAGGAGGTACCATGGCAGGATAGGCCATGATCAAACTGCGTGTTTCTGTATTCTGCAGCTGCGTGCAGCCCTGGACAGAACTGAGGAAATGGAGATGACCAATAACCACCTAGTAAAGAGGTTGGAGAAGATGAAAGCCAATCGCAATGCCCTTCTGTCCCAACAGTGATGAGACTTGCCTTGGTGACTTGCACCTTCTTAAAAGCCCTTAAATTCCTTTCTAGCCTCAGACTTCGCTGCCATACACTGCAAATGCTGCTCCTGCTCCCTAATGCCTTGTACGTGTGGGAAACCAAAAAAACATCTTGTACCAAGAAGTCCTTTTCTTTTTCACTAAATATAATAGGAACTGAGAGGAAAAAAAGACTGGTTCACACTTAAGTTTGTCAAGAAGGGAGCGCCTAAACAATTGTTTCATCCTTCCTTTGCTCAGTCAGAGCACCTTTCTTGCTGTTGTTTCCTGTTTTGAAAGCTTTGTATATCATGCCATTCACATGGGTTTTATTGCTTGGATTGGGTGCTTGATTCCTCTCCCTAATGTGTTTTCCCTTCCCAATAAGTTGCATGAATGAGTATAAAAGTGTATTTTAAACTTTAAAATTTCACCCAGCTCATGCACACATTGATATGTTCACAGCAATGTGCCTTTGTTCACAGGGAAACTAAGGGTTTCCTTATAAAAAGGATATTAAAACAAATCGGTATCGGTACAGAAGAAAGTATTTAATAGGCATTCAGTTTGATTTCCAGTTATATAAGAACAATGCTATGGTTTCATTGAGGATTTTTCCCAAAAATATTTAAAAATATTTCTTGAAAATAAAAGTATAAATTAGTGATGTGTGAATCTGATGGATTATTTCATGTGTGAAGTGTTTGTGCGGAGCATCGAGAATTTAATCCAAAATGGACACGTATTGCTAAAAAGAGCAACTTCACAAGGTACTCAAATTATATAATACTCTGTTCTGTAAAAAAGGAGCTACCCTGCAGTGCAAGATGTATTGGAAAACTGGCCTGTCAGATCAATCACCTTTATATTTGATTTGAGACACAATAGGAACACACTCATGTGAAAAGCATAATACATGTTATTACTATCTCAATTTTGTTCAAGAATTTAATTACTGTGAAACTTGAAATGTTAAAGCAAAATCATTTTAGCTAAGATTAATGGTTGTATTTTGAAAATGCAGTAACTAAAAGAGAATCTTGCTGTAATTAGAGGACACACACCTTTAGAAACTTAGAAGCCATAAAGCCACTTTATTGATGTTCACATTTTAAAGTGAAACAGTATGCAAATATTCAGCTTTAAAAGACAGTAATCACATTAACATTGTCCATAGAATATGGCAGCATATCAGTAGGTATTTTTTCTGTTCTTTATTGCTATAGCCACAGCAGTTTGACATCAGCATCTCTCAAACACCTTGTAGAGGTCTGGGAGGTTGGCCACTTGTAGGATGCTCCCGTCCTCGCTGCAGTGTTGTGGAGGGCTCAGCAGGGAGCGGATCGCTTTGAAGAGAACATGTTCAACCTTCCACCGCCAACCAGGTTCAGCTTCCTACAAAAATACTTATTCTAGGCAATCCATTCTTTAAAGTAATTTAATCTTGAACTCCATAAATCAATCTGTAAATTAGATATGGGGGATATCGAACACTGAGCAATCATCTATAGCAGTGATGTTCAAATCTGGACCTTGACTTGATCAACTTCTAGATTTTGTAATCCCATGTTGATTAAATGACTAATGTAACTGGTTGACCACTTTGCTGTCACACCTGAATCCTAGGGGAAACTCTTAAGACCTGGACCTTGAGGACTGATTTGTATTAAATAGACCAGAGGTTTTTCAAATGTAATGCGCTAGTAGCGCAGCTTACCGGGGTGTCTGCTGCTGCCTCTGTCTCTAGGGTGTACTGCTTCCTTATGGAATAGAACTGGCTGCACTCTTTACTGAAATCACGGAAACACTCCTTTTCATTGTCCCAGTTCACCTGAATTGCCCATGGAAAAAAGAGTAACCTTTATTGCTAAATAGTTGTTAAACATTGAACTTTTTGCTCTATTCAGTGTATTTTAAACTAGGTTTTACTCCATCATGGGCAGCACACCTCTGTAGCTAATCGCAGGATGAAGAGTGGAAGACCTTCCATAGCTGGAGTGTAGTTTTCAAGCAAAAGTGGCAAACCAGTCAGGTTCCCTTCCTAAAAATGAGTTGATTAGTCATAAAATAATAGACCATTAAAGTTCAAAGTGAAAGTAGAAAGCTTGGCATTAAATTAGTATGTACCAAGCTTTGACCAACCAATTATTTTAAAACCCAAAATAATTGGTTGGTCAAAACTTGGTACATACTAATTTAATCATCGCAAATTGACTACTAGACCTATAGAAATGGAATGCTTTCTTAAATTTCTTAATCATGCGATAAGTTTCATATAGAAATGTTCACAACAATCTCAGCTCCTAATGATGTTCCATCTGACCTAGATTACTGCATAAAGAAACTAGACAATGCATTTCCTGAAGGAAATACTATAGACCAGGGCTAATCAACTATATTTTTCTGCGGGCCAAATTTGACAGATAGCTCTGACCTGTGGTCCGGGGTTAGCTGTAAAATCCTGCTGTAAAATCCTTACGCCTTCACCTAGAAGCTCCATTTAAATTTTAAATGGGAGAGAAACTTGTCCTTTCTGGCACGCCGGGATATCTAATCATTTGATCAATTCGTTGTAGAGTTATGAGCATTTGTTTGGCACTAGGCACAGAAAACTGCTCCATTAGCTCCCATGTAAATTTCTCAAAATCCGAATTGGCTTTCACAATTTGCCTCTGTGTTTAACTTGTCATAAATCAGTCATTTTTGGTTCAAACCACACACAATTACACCAAAATCATCAGCCAGGGGTCCTCTGTCATACAATCTCGCGATAAGTTAAATATGTCCCGAACTACGACCGTTTGTTCAGAGGGTGCAAATCACATTAAACAAGGCTTCTCCACTCACAGTAACATTAGTTAGTGTGAGGAATGTCTCCCCCCCCCCCCACACACACACACACCTCACACACTGTTCTCTTTTATTTTAACATTAATACAAGTGAATTCACTCAACAGAAGTAAATAGCTGAATCCTCTCTCTCTCGTTCCTCGCGCACTCTTCCACTCACACACACACAACTTAACTTAAAGAAACAGTAACCCAATAATCCCTTAAGGATCATTACACTACATCTCTCTCATAGCCACTCTACATATACACCACACACACACACCTCTCTCATACCCACTCCACATACACACACATATACCACACACACACATCTCTCTCATATCCACTCCACATACACACATATATACCACACGCACACATACATCTCTCTCATATCCACTGCACATACACACATATACACCACACAGACTTCTCATGGAGAGCTTCAAAACGCAGTTTGAATGGAGTCTGTACGTTAAGCGGTTCGGGCTGTATTAAACGCACAAATAGTGACAAAAAGAAGCAGAATAATAAGTAGTAGCATGTGGGATAACAATATAGGACTTTTCAAGCCCTATAATAATACAGCTGAAAACATCTCTCAGACTTCCAGATATGCAACATATTCAGAATATTTCACCTGGGTGCCATCTAGTGGAAGCTTTCTACAAATTAAATGACATTGCACATTTACACAAAAGTTTGTGATAATTGTGATGTGTTCATTTCAACCAACCATCCATCCATTTATATCGACTTATCCGGGTCGCAGGGGCAGTAGCCCAAACAATGAGGCCCAGGTTTCCCTCTCCCATCTTTTCTGGAGGGATACTGAGGTGTTCCCAGGACAGCCAAGGGGTATAATCTCTCCCTCGTGTCCTGGGTCTTCCCCGGGGTCTCCTCCAAGTTAGACATGCCCAGAACGTCCCTGCAGGGAGGCACCCATAGGGCATCTGGACCAGAAACCTGAACCAACTCAACTGACTCCTGTCTACATGGAGGAGCAGCAACTCTACTCAGAGCTTCTCCCGGACGACCGAACTCCTCACCCTATCTCTAAGGGAGACCTGGACATCCCGCGGAGGAAACTCAATTCAGCCACTTGTACCCGTGATCTCATTCTTTTGGTCACTACCCAGAGCCAATGGTGAATCTAAATGTAGACTGGTCAGTAAATCGAGAGCTTTGTCTTTTGGCTCAGGTCTCTCTTCACCACAACAGTCCGGTTCAGCATCCACAAAACTGCAGCCGCAGCACTGATCCGCCTGTCCACCTCCTATTCCATCTTTCTCTCCCTCGTGAACAAAAGCACCAAGATACTTGAATTCCTCCACTTGAGGCAAGGACTCACTCCTGACCCGGAAAGTGCAGTACACCCTTGTAACGGTGTTTTCTTTTAAATATTACTTGCACCAGTCTAAAAATATTTTACCCTCATTTCCTTTCAGCTTGCATACTTGCATAAGCGATCCATCCAGTGCCAGCCACCTACTGCCTGACCGGATACGCCTACACCATGATGGACATTACTACATCTTTTCCTTTTCTTTATTTCTTTGTCTAAATTGTTGTTGTCATGGTGACCGGTGTCGGCCAGAGGAGGATGGGTTCCCCCCCTGAGTCTTGGTTCCTCTCAGGGTTTCTTCCTCATGCAAAAAACTAGGGAGTTTTTCTTTGCCACTGTCGCCCTTGGCTTGTTCACTGGGGGCTAGGACTCGGCACTTGTAAAGCTGCTTTGTGACAACAACTGTTGTAAAAAGCGCTATATAAATAAAATTTGATTGATACTGAATGCATGTTATTATTTTTTTTACTTTTGCTTTGTTGTGGTTTATTATAAAAATTCTAGTACAAATTGGTCCTGTGAAGAAACTGTTCAGCAGATTTGCTGGCCATATTTGAACCGCAGAGAAAGGCACCAATATAATTTATAACATTTAAGTGGTCACTTCTAAACCCAGATAAATATTGTAACAAATTGCAGAAGTTTGATTCTTTTACTCCAAAAGAACAGAACAGTAGTCCATGACCTACCTCATCAATCTCCAGAAGAACAGTGACCTACCTCATCAATCTCCAGAAGAACAGCGACCTACCTCATCAATCTCCAGAAGAACAGTGACCTACCTCATCAATCTCCAGAAGAACAGCGACCTACCTCATCAATCTCCAGAAGAACAGCGACCTACCTCATCAATCTCCAGAAGAACAGTGACCTACCTCATCAATCTCCAGAAGAACAGTGACCTACCTCATCAATCTCCATGGACAAATAATCCTCAAGCATTTCAGCTTTCTTCTTCAGAAAGTCCACTATGTACTGGGCCAGTCCTTCCTTAGGCCCGTCCTCCTCCGTCCAGCCGCTCTCCTCACAATCCAGTGCCAGCATGGCCAGTTCATAAAGGGGGGCTGGGTTCTGCAGTACCAACACACACCTCAACACCGAACCTCCCACTGCAGCCTGAGAGCTGCAACAGCTACAAGTAAACTGGAAGTGTTCAGCACCAGTAATTTGATCATTATAATGCTCATTAATTTGATCATTATAATGCTCATTAATTTTTCAGACATCAACTATTTTGACATCACAATTAAAAGAGCAGAAAGAGAAACAGGTACTAACTGACAATCGCAGGACACCAAAGTTGCCAAAATCATATATCAAAATCTGGTAAAACAGCTCCTGGCTGGGGAAAAAGGTTGACACATATATATAAAAAATATTAGCAATATACAAGATTATTACAAAATACTTTACAGCTCTACAAGAAGTGGATGTGGAATGCAAAGGAATGAGTCAGGACATTTTTGTCTTAAAATGGATTTCCAAAATGTTCTCATTGCATAGTAACATACGTCAGCTATTTCAGACGGTGTGTTTAGTGTCTAACCTGAGTTTAGTTGTGTTCAATAGGTAGAGTTTAGTGTGGTGTTGAACTAGAGTCCACTGTGGATTGACACAGCCTACAAATGAATGATTCTGCAACATCTCCTGAAGACCTACAGGATGCAAAAACAGATTCACGCTTAGACCTGCAAGTGGTCACCTGTGAAAATGAAGTTCCATCAAATGTAGACAAGAAGGAGCCAACACCTTTGTGTGCTTGTTCTTCAATCTCACTCCGAAGTTCCTTTACACTGGTCAGTTTAATGACCCGTCTCTGTGGTGTACAGGCTGCTGTCTGACTGTCCCTTTGCTCATCAACATGAGGCCGTTTCCTAGAAAACCATAATCGCAATCACATATGCACTTTGTCTACCATTCTAGACAATATATCTGGGTAATGCAACCACCTTGTGGATATTTAAGAGATCATACATTACATTTTGTTAAAAGGACTGCACACCAAAACAATAAACACCACCACACCTAATCAAACACCTGAAGTAGTCTCTCACCTGGGGGGAGTCTCTGTTTGGAGATCACACTCTACATCTTTTGTGGCCCTTGGCTGGGAGTCCTCCAGCCCCTCAACCATTTCAATATCATCCAGTTGTGCAGTACTCTGGTCAGGTGCTACAGAGCTGGCTGTGCTTGTTCCAGTTGCAGAAGGCTTACTCACTGGCTGGAGGAAAGCGTCCAGTTTCTGTGCCTTGCTGTCGGTGCGCACCATCTGATGGCTATAGACTCGCTCGCTACGATCTGCTGTGGAGCTGTTTAAAACTTTCACGTCACCGACAAAGACAGAAGGCCCAGGAAGCAAAGTCTATTGATGAAGCAAAAAATAATTAGGCAGATAGTTTAACCATGAAGATCTTATGACCGTTACTCAAACCTGCAAACATAGAGGTTTCATTATATACCTGTGTAAAATACGTGCGTGAGGAATTTGAGCCCAGAAGTCTACTCTCAATGTGCTTCTGAATGCTCTCGATGATGCAGTCTTCATGAAGGAAGTGCACTTCATGCTTTGTTGGGTGCACGTTCACATCAATATTATGTGGAGCAATTTCAAGGCTTTGAAGAAATAAAGAAATATGGCAATTATGAAATGGTTAATGCACAAAATCACGAACTTCATCATCTGCAGTACTACTGCAGAGGCTATGAAAATCACAAAAACAACCCACATGCATTCCCTTGCAAATATATCCCTTGTCCCCTCACTCACTAGAAATCTTAGCTCTTATAAGTGCAATTACAGTCTGTAGTCAATATCTGTTGGGCAATCATGCTCTATCCCATCAGTCACCAACCACCGGGCCACTGGGTCATTTGGTACTGGGCCGCACAGAAAAAAATATATATATTTTATCGACGATCAGAGTCTGAGTGATGTTTTATTTTGAAGAAAAAAAAATGGGATTCTCTCCCAATTACATCGGTCGGAGCATCTGGCCAGAAATAGATGGCCCGCGAGCCGCTATTTGAGTGTGGGGGCAGTAGAGGCACGAGTGGGTGTTGGGCTGGTCTGGGCATGAGAGTATCAGGCCTAGCAGTGTTGTGCAGCTATTTATTCATTCACACATTCATTTTGCTGCTGGTTGAGAATGGTCTACTTCCAAACTTATCCAACTTACAGCTGTCCTATAAACAGAAAAACAGTGATGACTTGATGGAAGGCTAATACAACTGATGAAAACAACAAATGGATTTTAACTAAAACCTTCTAGGTGCTAACATAATGCCTCTGTTAATTGTCCTGTTGCTAGTTGTATTTTCCAGGAGGAAAAAAGCTTGAGCAAAACCTGTAAACATACTTTTTGTGTCAGTACTCAAAGTGGAATCAATATTTGATACGTCATTGAATATTTGGATGTAGTACTGGGAAAGTACATGTAACTACAGATATTAAAACGATGCACAGAGAAATTCTAAAATAGTGGAAATATCCACACTGTTCATTGAAGTTTATGGCAAAGTCTTAGTATCTGTTGCTGTTAGACCTTTAGTCCAACCCAAAAATGTGTAATGATTTAGAATATGTAATATTTAGTAGAGAAGTAGATATAATTCTGCAACACCAATAAAATCAGCAAAAATACCTGAGATAAAGAAAAGGATGTGTATTTTTTGGAAGATATGCTGTGTAGACTGTCTCTATGGCTTTCTTCAAGGCAGTAGATTCTACCAAGCGATCTGTAAAACATTGCCCAACAGCCCATTAGAAACTAAAATCTCTAATGGGAATCTCTAAGTCTCTGAGATTGTATATTTGCTACAAGTGTGTAATACAAGTGTGAATGAACCCATGCTGGCTTTAACACAATTTATCACAATTAAGATAATGATGGAACAGAACTGAAAACACATACGGTTTATAAACAGGATGAGGATACACTTCTTTACTGAGTAGTTGGCATTGGAAATGTACCCCTGCAGCTTAAAGGCAAGTTTCTGATCCTCACACTCTACCTCAATCATCTCTCTGTGAATAAAAAAGTAGTATTATTACCAGAAATGATGTCACATGTAGCACTTATATACTTAACAATCAGACATGTTAATAGTTAATAAAAAAAAAAAAAAAAAAAAACAGTTAATAGACTTTGAGATGTCACAATTTGAACTTGTCTTTTTGCAAATCCTCACACTGCACTAGAATTCCTTTACTAGAATATTTTCCTATAGTCAGACTTCTGCTATAGACCCAAGTCTACTACCTGTCTAAACAGACTTTTTAACTTCATAACCCATGTGAGCGCCTAGTACTTTGTGTTAATACTGAAGATCCCTGTGCATGCCTTGCCCGATGAGTACATGTGGAGAAAAAAACTTACACCCAAGATGAAACAATTAAGAAATGGATTAATACCTGCTCACGGCTACACCAAACACCACTCTGACATTGTCCAACACTGTGGCATTGTGTAGAGTCTTCACATCAGCTACCATCTCGCCTTGCTTATTCAGAACAGCAGAACATGTATTTAATGAGTGTTGGTATTCAAACATACAACTACAGTTTTGTTATTAAAGGACACTTACCTTTTTGACAGTAAAACTTTTCCCAGAGTTGTGGATGGCATATCTGAGAAGACACAGAGTAAAATTAGTAAACAGATATGTACATGTAAAACAAACTGACAGAGACATAAATGTATAAAACTGTTACCCCAGATAAAAAAGTTAAAAAAATCTAATGTACACACCTACTCACCACCTCCACAATCCTGGAGTATTCTTCACTGGGACTTTTCAAGGCTTTCCTTCGGGTGGGTACATTATAGAAAAGGTCTTCTACCTATGAGCAACACACCAAACATTATTTAGAGCAGTATATCACTGTATTTGTAGATACACAATCTTAACACAGAAATCTCACCCAATCATAAGAGATTTTCACTTACATAACAGTGAATTAGTCAGCTTTATAAGATTAAATGAATAAAAATAAATGAGCAATCTCAGTGACACAGACAAATCAAACATTGGCAAAATACTTGAAAAACAAACGTAATGAGAAGTGTCGGACATTTCTGATCTGAAAGATCTGTAGTCATTTACCAAGATAAGTGTCCCTTGATTTCCTGCACAAGGTTTAGATGGAGCTTTCAACTTGCCATCACAGTAACTGGCTCTGTGAAAGATGGAGATCAGGGTTTGGTTGAAAAGAGCTTACAGTAGTCCTTAAGCCACAGCAAAAATAATTAGAATTCTTTAAAATACCATAATTTCTGGGTGCTAGCAGTCATGTCTTTTAAATCATGTACAAGATCACGTCTCAAAAGCATAAAATGTGACGATGACTTGCTCCCCCCCACCCCCATTCTGTGTTTGTATGATTAAAATGTGAAAAGAATCAGGAAAAACGTGCACCACAATTGTCACTCACCGGTAGGCACATTTTCCATCAGCTGTTTTTGTAGTAATTGTGACATGGGCTACATGACTAATGCTGGCTAGAGCCTAACAAACAGAAGACAGGAGTTTCAAAAGTCTTACATCAATCTTCAATCTTACATTCTTCAATTAATCAACATATTCTTCAAGATAAGCAAAAAAATTATTAGTTTTGTAATTGAGTACCAAGGTTACATTGTTTTGTTAATGTTACTATAATTCTTAAGAAGAATTGAGAAGGTGTATGTGTAACTTTATACCAAGTGCAATGGCAATGAAAATTTATTGGAAGCAACTTCCAGTAATTCCAGGTGGGTTTACATGAACATGACATAAATAATCTCAGTGACAGCTCCATACACACCTCTCCTCTGAATCCGTACGTTGAAATAGTTGTGAGGTCTTCAAAAGTCTGAAGCTTGCTTGTTGTAAACCGCTCACAAACAATTTCCAGGTCATCTTTCTGCCAAAGACAGATTAATTCAAGGGACATCTATTTATCCAATACCTATATTTTGCTAATACATTATACATACTAGATCAACCTCTAGTTATATATCCAGCAGGACATTCCAGTAAGTTCGTTTGCTACAGACACTAAAGAAATAATCTGGTATTCCGGTGTTACACCGAATTCTGCGACCGTCGAATTTTGTGACCGCAGAGGGCGCTATTTCGCAGTTTCAGTTCACAGGCACGAGCGCTTTACGAATGCTGCGTAAAGCTGCTGTCATTTGGACCTCATTCCGAATGGTAATTATACACTTCTGAATAAAATGTTTAAATATAGTCTACTAAAACGTTTTTGCTATCACTGTTTTCTGTTATTGTGGAGTCACAGTGGGTGATGTGTTTCCATGGTAGATGTAACAGATGTACCTTGTCATGGGGTCACCAGTTCTTAATATGTGACCCCACTGAATTTCCACCTATAATCATTTTGAAAACAGCCATGTCTTTCCTGGTGACCTACCATCCCTTCACCTTATTAGACAGAAAAAAAAATTATGAATGGAATGGACAAGTGCACTTTGGAATAGGGGTCACTGATTCTGACGGCAGCCATCAGAATATGTGACCCCACTGAATTTCCACCTATAATCATTTTGAAAACAGCCATGTCTTTCCTGGTGACCTACCATCCCTTCACCTTATTAGACAGAAAAAAAATTATGAATGGAATGGACAAGTGCACTTTGGAATAGGGGTCACCGATTCTGACGGCTGCTGTCTAAATATGTGACTGCTGTCCATCCCCATACAAACTAGTTAAAACCCAACCAAATGTTTTCAGGTGACTTACCATCCCTACACCTGTTAGCCAAAGAAAAACATTCATGAATGGAGTGGACAGACTGACCGTGGCATAGGGGTCACCCATTCTGACAGCTGCCAACTGGATCTGTGACTTTAATGTATCTTCAAAAAATATTAAAAGATCGTTTTAAAAACGTTTTAGTAGACTATATTTAAACATTTTATTCAGAAGTGTATAATTACCATTCGGAATGAGGTCCAAATGACAGCAGCTTACATAACTTACTTATGAAAAGTTTGCTATTGTCAGGCGTATGTATTGGCTGACTTTACTCCAGTCGTCACGTGTAAAAATGTTGTAATGAAACATTCTTGTTAACAGACGACATAAAATGTAAATACACGCATCTCTCATATTTTGGCTCGTGGACAGCAGCAAAACGAGAAAAGAAAGCGCGTCGGCGTAGCTTACGCAGCATTCGTAAAGCGCTCGTGCCTGTGAACTGAAACTAACTGAAACTGCGAAATAGCGCCCTCTGCGGTCACAAAATTCGACGGTCGCAGAATTCGGTGTAACACCTGTTTTTACCCTGATTCCAGAGCCATTGTCCTGGATTTGGATCAGCTTGAGTCCTCCGTCTTTGACAGTAATCTGGATGTTGGTGGACTTTGCATCCAGACTGTAAATATAAAATGAAATTCAGCTGGCGAACACACACAGGTTTGATCTAGCAGGCCAACATCTAACCAACTAGCGAACCTTACAAACGTATTAACGAGTTCCCTTAGACACGGGGGGACATACTGACGCTAGTAAAACAAACTGGTAGATCTGTGCACTTATTGTGTGTGTTTGTATGTGTAATAACGGGAGAAACGGCCCACAAAAGTGACTTTACAGCTAGCCACATACTTCCCTCGCAAATACATTAGCCAACGTTACAGCTCACCAATTTTCAATCATTTCTTTAATAGCATTTGCAGGCCGTTGAATTACTTCTCCGGCAGCAATACGGTTCACCACCGTTTCATCAAGTCTTCGAATGACGCCCGCCATTACAGTCGTGTACGTGAACCGGTGACGGTACACACGGTCTCCGACCTCAACACACACGCGGCAGCTTGTTGTTGTTCTCGTTTTTATGGCGATTACAGCTACACAGCGCATTACTGTCGCCTGCTGGTGCGGAGTGTAGACCGGCTTACACCACAGATCATTTCATATATGCTTTAATGTCTTAGAATTTTAGAAAATGTTTAAAATGCAAAGCTCGTAATGCTTTGTATTCTGCATTGTATTCATCGTATTAAAACTTTCATAAAAGCTCAGAACAAAGCATTACAGGTTCTATTGATTAATTTTCCATTTTTCTTTTCTAATTTCTCATCCATCAAAGTCCAATATATCTCATTTGGCCTGCCCTGACCATAATGTCCAAGAAGACAAAAAAACAAAATCCCTCTAACATATACCTGTAATATTTTGGGTTAATTATGTTTGAATGTTATGAATGCATCAAACCCTTTAGACTCATGTTTCTGTCACTGGTGTAATCAAATAGAGAGTAACAGAACAAAAATATTTTCTTCACATATTGTTGATCTTAAACATGTCAAGGGACATCATATTACACAATACCAGAACCACTCCAGCATAAAGCTTCATTTGAGGCCTACAAAGCTATACTTTGGACCTTGCTAAATTACATATCCAAGAAATCTGATGACAGTCCTTTATCCTCATCCCTTTAATTCATGTCTGACCTCTGCCCACATCTACAATGGAAGCTATTGCACACATTTGTTTACCACGCCAAGCAAAATACATGGAGGAGAAGTCTCTAAAGAAAATGATGAAGATGGTCATGTGCCTTTGACTTCTCCTAAACAAACTGTGCAGGAGACCCCAGAACAGGTGATGTACAGGCAAAGTACAGGTGATTTACATGTGACTTGTCCTACTTTGACATGCTGGAGAAACTGTGGGCAGTTTGAAATTTCTAATGAAGCCTGAACCAGCATGCTTTTCATGTTGCGTTTCAGAATGCAGATTGAGGACTTTCACTATGATGACTTCACTCATCAGTAGGTATCCAAAAAATGCATGTACAACTAACCAGCACAACTGCAGGAGCTTAAAGCAGGATTAGCCAGTAATCTAATGCCTGGAACATTTGGATATGTGCAGCTCCAAACAAACCTATAATGTCACTCACACTTCTTTTGACTTCCACTGCATTCAACCACCAAAAGGATTCATAGATTTCTTTCAGTGTCTTTCAGTCTGACCCTCTATTTGAATGTTTCTCCATTTAGAAATGCATACTTTTAGTTCTTAGCCTACCATTATATTTGCAGCATACAGGCACAACATCACTGACAACCAAGAAGCACCATTTCTACATATAAACGTTTTGTGGTTAGTAAGCATAGCTAGGCCTTGCTGAAGTTTTCATTTACTGATCAGCCAATTTTTTTACTCAGAGAAAATGCTTACAGCAGTTACCAGAACATTTGGAAGGGAACTCTAACAGTGTCTGGCAGGGAGCTAAAATTAGGTCATCGTTGGATTGTAGCCTTGAGGAATGAATAGCCATTTTAGAAAATAGCATACAACCTCAGGCATAAAATTACAAAATCAGTTAATACAGTTAATGCCTCCAAGCATATACATTAAATATATATGCATCAAACCCAAAAAACATATATATATATGTATATATATATATATATATATATATATATATATATATATATATATATATATATATATATATACATGTTTTGAAATAAATAAATAAATAAATAAATAAATGATATGTTAATACAGGCTAGGTTTCTCATGCTGTGACATAGTGCAGTACTGTGCCAAAAGGAGGTGGACAACAACTTAAAAATTAACTGTGAAATCTTTGGCAGCCCAAGTGTCCCTAATGAAATTATGACCCAGTGTACCCGTAGGTACTGTGATCATTGATTCTTGGTTTTTACAGCTTGTTATAATCTGCTGAAGTTGCATTGTATTTGTATTGGAATTGTCTTATACATACCACAATAATAATGAAACCTTGGTCATAAAAATTATGGCATATAATCAGGGCCGGAGTGGGCCCCCTTTTCAGCCCGGGAGTTTCATGCCCAAATCTGGCCCAAAATTATTTTTCCCTCCCAATTGGCCCAAACTAAAGATTGACATGAGCCGGCCCATCGGGAATCCTCCCGAATCTCCCGATTAGCCACTCCGGCTCTGCATATAATAATGGAAAATAATGGTGGTCAACTACATCTATAAATATATTTCACTTATAACATTTACATTTACATTTATGGCATTTAGCAGACGCTCTTATCCAGAGCGACTTACAAAAGTGCTATGTAGTTGCTTGGAATCTCCAAGGTAGTATAGATAGTCCTGAACACAAGGTACTCTAAGCTGGAAAAACCACTAGACGAAAGTCATATGATACCTAACAATTATACCTGAATATACACATCAACTGAGGAAACAATTCCTATAACCCAATTATGCACAATACCTGAGAAAAGACAGTAAGCAATACCTGTAACTAACACCTGAGGAAAGAGATGATAAAGCACAATAGACGAAGCATAATTATGCAAAGTGCACTTGAAAGAGGTGGGTCTTCAGTCGGCGTCTGAAGACAGCAAGTGACTCCGATGTTCGGACACACAAGGGAAGTTCATTCCACCATCTTGGAGCCAGGACAGAGAAAAGTCTGGATGCTTGTCTCCCATGTGTCCTGGATGATGGAGGGTCAAGACGAGACATACTTGAGGCGTTTTATATTTGATGCGGTCTTATAAGAGCAGGATATAAAAATTTTGTAATCAAGAAAAACTGGTTGTGTAGGATAAACATCTAGATGCCGCCAGAGGTTGTGGAGCTCATGGCCAAGATAAACAGTTGCAGCAACCAGCACCTCTAAGAACAGGACTGTACATGCACACAACTGTTAGCAGCAACTGTTCTGTATAGTTAACACATTTAATCAAGATATAAATTTTTCAGAAAATTTTCTTGCATTTTTTAACCCACTACACTGTAATTCAGACATCCATGTTCATTTTAGCTGAACTAAATAAATAAATGAATTGTCTCACTTCACAACTGATGAAATACACCATGCCACTTCAATGGTCTGACTGCATACCATGTAATAAACTACAATCTTTAATCAAAGCCCCTGTAATCACGGCACCACGCTGATATGTTATTGTGCACAGTGTGTAGGCTACCTGCTTCCAGTTCCTATAGATAGTCATTGGGTGCAAATAAATAGATATGTGATGTGCGGTACACATGAGAATTCAACATATGTAGTGCAATGTTCATGGACAGGGAGCCTTATTAAAATATATAATAACAATAGTCTACCTTTTAATATAATAATATACGCTAAAAATAAATGCCTGTGTGTCTGTGGGGGTGGGGTGGGGGATATTACATGTTCCCCTCACAATAATTGCGGTAAAGTTTAACTTTGTTTTTAATGATTCATGTAGGCTTCATTCATGTAGGATACATGTAAAAGTGCATTTTTATTACATCGACTGAACTGGTCGAGTGCACTTTGAGCACATAAAAAGTGACGTCTCTTCCTCTTACATACCGTAGCTGTCCTGTCATGAGCGATCAGGTTCAGCCAGAGTGGCTGAGACGTTTTATCAAGATGAGTCCTGCCTGTTACCGGAATGTAACATTTCGCTAAACAATGGATCTGCGGAACACAAAGAAAGGAATCATTTTCCATGCTGGTAGGTCAAGAGTTTACAAGCTTGTTAATGCCTATTCATAAAAGGTAGATTATGCATCTTCAATAGGATTATAGTATAGGATTTCCTAATAAATTCTGTTATATATATATATGTAAAAACACAATATTGTGCATGGCGTGGGTCTCATATGATATAGACTTCACAAAGATCCCAGTGTAACTTAGCTTCGAAGTGTCTCATACACATCTCCAGCAGAACGTTTCTGTAGGAAAAACAGAAGCTCCGACTCTTCCATTCCTGTTGCAGAGAATGCGACTAAAATATACGCACCATTTCGTTTTTAAGTCATATTAAAAGCGTACATAGTTTTGAGTGTGTGGTGGGTTCAGTTGTTTGTCGAAGACACACCCATGAACCTTCAGCTACACGTATGTTTCGGAATTCCTGGCAGTGGAAAGGGGAAAGTTTTTACTTTAAGTTTTAGTTCAGCTTTTTTGCTCACTTTAATAAGGATTGTGTTATTTTAGTAATACAGTAATATTCAGTGTTAGCATTGAACCAGATCAGATTTTTTGTTTGTTTAGTTCTCCTATCTATCCATCTATCCATCTATCTATCTATCTATCTATCTATCTATCTATCTATCTATCTATCTATCTATCTATCTATCTATCTATCTATCTATCTATCTATGAAGAAATAATGTGTTTAGCACAGGGGAATTCATTTGGAAGAAACTGTTAACATGAACTGTTAGCAAGAAAGTTCCAGAATAATAATTTTTAAAAGTCTGTCTACGCTTCCTCCCCAAGACTGACAATGGCTCGCCGGTCTCAGTGTTCCTCAGCTGGGGACAACCCTTTGGACCCCAACTACTTGCCTCCACACTACCGTGAGGAATACCGCCTAGCTGTGGATGCCTTGATTGAAGCAGATTTAGAGGGCTACTATAAATTCTTACACAAAGCCAATATAGTAGATTTCTTATCTCAGCCAGAGATAGAGTACATAAAATGTACAGTGCAGGAACCTCGCACAACCACCCAACCAGACAGAAGTTACATGGTTGGAGATGCAGATGGTTCCTCAGACACTTACTGGCCAGTCCATACAGACCTCGATGCTCCAGCACTAGATTTAGGATGGCCCCAGCAGTACAGAGTTGTTGGACCTACCGAAATCATGACCTTAGTCAGTCCTGCTGACCCTGAGATGCCAAGCATCAAAGAGCAAGCTCGGAGAATGATCAAGAATGCACAACAAGTGAGTTTTAAATGAATTCTGATATTAATTGTGAAACTCATGTTGTTGTCAATGTGCACTAATAGGTCTAAACATTAACCCTAAATATAGAGGATATGTATTTGACTCATTTTGTTGTCTTGTGTAATTAAATAAAAATAGGATGCCTATTTTACATTTGCATTCATGGCATTTATCAGATGCACTTATCCATAGCGACTTGCAGATATGTTTACTTATTATCTTGGAATATCCAAAGCTAATACAAGTAGACCCGAATACAGCAAAAAGCAGGAATGCCAGTCAGAACTGAGGCATGCAATACGTAATAAGTGCAACATCTAATACCCACCATAAAACATCCCATACAATTCCAAATACACGTCATGTAAACAACATTTCACAACCTGTGAAAATCTACAAGATCTAGTAAAAAAAACCTTTTTTTGTGTGTGTGGTTTTTATGTGTGCCGAAGGTGATTGCTGTGGCGATGGACATGTTTACAGATGTTGACATCTTCGCCGATATCCTGAATGCAGCATTACGCAACGTTGCAGTGTATGTGCTTCTGGATGAACTGAATGCTCACCACTTTGTTGCAATGGTTAACAACTTCAAGGTCAATCTCGATGAATTTAAAGTAAGTATTTCCATATTAAACAATTAATTTGATGAAACAGGTATGACATTTTCAGCTACATTTCAGCCCTGTTGTAACTGTAGAGTAATTGTTAGAGTAATGCATATTTCATATTATAGGTTAATAAAGATATTGTCTTTCTGTTTTTCTTTGTCTAAATGCTCAAGAATTTCAGTTTGGCCAAAATGCTCACTAAAGTCACAGAAGATAGCTCACTGGTTAACATCATAGCACACATTTACTTATCCAGAGCAACTTAGAACTACATTCATGTTTGTCCCCCATTAGAATTAGAATTGTTACCTACAACACTGCACCCTAAACCTCAAACAGAATGATTTCTTAAATTGGTAAAAGCTATGTAACCTTTTAAAGCAAATGTTTTGGTTCCAAATCTTGTCTTCTTTTCCTGTGGGTGCTTCTGCTGATCCATGTTATGAAAAAATAGAAAGCGCTTTTCTTTCAAATACTTTACAATAGTGTTTTAGGCACTTTAAATAATAGATAATTGTGACGTTCGTGGGTCGGCGAAGGACGAGACACAGAATCCTCTTTGGACTGACGTCACTTTGTTTATTTTCAAGGATTGCGCAATAGCGCACGAGCAACATACAACTCTCACACACACAGCAACGTGTAAACTTAGACAACGACGAGCACAGGACACTGCGCGAACACACATTAAATAGACAAACCACATTAGCCCCACGTGATTACGAGACGATTCACAGGTGAGACACATTATTCACACGACATAGCCTTCACCACGGAGTTTCACTGACATAGACAAAGCACGTGGACCACGTATACACACGCCCAAAGGGGAGGGGCCGGGGTCCTCAACGTGACAATAATTAAGCAAATAGTAAAGCAAGCAAACAAACATTGTGGTAACATTGCAGAGTACATGGACAAGGCAGTGAGATTTAGAATTGTTTTATTAAAACCTAGTCCAATATTGTTAGTCCAATAGACTTAATTGCTGGGGATTTGAGAATGACTGATGTACTTCCTACATTTATTTCTTCCTGCATGTCAGTGTTAATATCAATTGATTCCACATTTAAAAGACATGGATACTTGAATATAATTTACTTGTCATGTTTCTGCCATACTGTGTGAAATATAAAGATGTACAGCTTGAATTGTACATATGTAAGCTAAACTGAAATGGGACAATCTGTCACTATTGTTGACCATATTGAAGCCTTTAAAATAATTATTTTAAATATTAATTTCACTTTCACAGCCCTTAATCTTTCCAAAATAGTTTCCCTAAACACCCCATTGCCAGTCACATAACCAAAAATCCTTGTTGTTCAAATTAATTCATTGTTGTCTTTCAGTGTGTGAAGGGAGTGTTGACAAAAGTATCCTTGCTATTTCTATTATGTTGTTTTCCAGTCTACAAAACAGAGAGCCGAGTATTCTAATCACTTAAACCTTTAAAACCAGTAATACAGGAAGTACTTTCTTTTGTAACCAAATGTATTTTTTTTTCACTTGGACCAGTGTTGTACTGTACATCACATGAATCTTCACTGTGATGAGCAGGTCTCAGTATCACCTCGGTGAGACACACTTTTGTCTCATGCTGTATTTTGAAGTATGTTCTCCATCCATTTGGTTGCAAAGAAAAGGAAAATCCAAATGACACATTTTTGAGAATTGAAATTGTTCAATCAAAAATATTTTAACAATCTTTATTCAATTTCAATAAAAATTGAAATAAATAAAATATATTGTTTGATGTTAGGTTAAGAATATATATTGTAGGTTTACAAATGACTGTAGCAAAAAAATTAATTGGTGCAACATTCACAATAGAAAGATATTTACTGTAGGATATCTCCTCAAAACCATCCATGTCTGTTGATTCATCCAGTTATGCACATTTCCCCTTTTACTTGTTATTGTCACACTGGTGCAGGCATGTGTGAATAGCTCACCTACTTTAACTTGTGCTATTTATGCTAAACACAGTTTGTTGCTACTAATGAGGACCCTCCAGCATGAATATAAATACTACCCATATCCTCTTCAAGACGTTTCTTGCTTCTTATATTTAGTGTCAAACTGAATCTGTATTGTAAGAATAAACCAATGATTACTGCATGATCTATGGTAAATAGGCATTTTAGTGTAGACTTTTATTAATAAAATATGGTTAAAAGATTATGTTTACATAATCTTACATGAAATGTAGCAATTTACATAATCCTAGTGTTTAAAAGATAATATCTTTACAATTAAAAAAAAAAATGTTTAAAATATATTGTCCAAAGGAAGCAATGGTAGTTCAAGTAATAATTTTTCACCAAGCACATGGAGATAACCAATAAGACAATTACACATATAGATTTGGCACCACAACTCACATTTTTCATCTGTATTGATGATATTGTCATGCAGAAACATGAGGTCATATCCTGTATACTCTCCAAAACTATATACAGTAAATACACACTGAATGTTTTTGTCCTCTGTGTGATCACTTTATTAGCTACACCTACTTTAATGGATAAACTATGAGGTAGTGTGATGACAACAGGGAGAATATGTCTGGAATTGGCGCTTCTGTATTCTCCATAAAGCCTAAGCAGAAAAGCACAGCAATGAGCTGGCACAATGCAAACACACAGCATAGTCATGCTTATGCAAGCAGTAACGGTCAAGATGTGTAGACACAGCATAGGTAGGAAACACAGCAGTTCACTGGCAGTTATCACTCAGACCACCAGTAACTGAGTAACTAAAAGCAATGTGTAGTCCTGAAGGAGGGTTCCTGTGGGCTTGTGTAGACAGAGACATACCCCTTGGGCTCGGTGCCTGGTGCACTGTGACAGGTACAGCTGTACCAAATAACCTGTTAGACATCTTACAATCAATTGTAAGTTAGAACCCACCTCTCCTGTCACCAATATTGTACAATGATATGAGCTGTCTAACTGTACCAGAGTCAATGTGACTGTACAATGTGAATGATTTATTATGTTGTATGTTTGCCTTTATTCCCCTTTTTACTTGATAAACTAGGTTTTGAGAAAAGGGGAGATATTAGCTCGATGCTTTTAATACACACTCATTGGCCACTTTATTAGGTGCACCTGTTCAACTGCTTGGAACACAAATATCTAACCAGCCAATCAGATGCCAGCAACTCAATGCATTTAGGCAAGTAGACATGGTCAAGACAACCTGCTGAAGTTGAAACCAAGTGTCAGAATGAGGACGAATGTGATTTAAGAAACTTTGGTTTGTTGGAGCATCATAGGTTTCAGAAACTGCTAATCTGCTGCGTATTTCTTGTATAACTACAGTATGTCTAGGATTTATAGAGAATGTTCAATGAGGAAATATCCATTCAGCATCTGGGTGAAAATACCTGAGGTCAGAGGAGAATGGCCAGACTGGTCTAAGCTGGTAGAAAGGTTACAGTAATTCAGTGATTGTTACAATTGAGGAATGCAGAAGAGCATCTCTGAACACACGTGCCAAACCATGAATCAGATTGGCTACAGCAGCAGAAGACCACACAGATCGCAATTCCTGTCAGCTTAGAATAGACCACTGACACTACAATGCATGGGGCCCCCAAACATTTGTACAATAGAATATTGGAAAAATGTCTAGATAGATGATTTCTGCTCCAGCATTCAGAGGGAGGGTCGGAATTCGGCATACACAACAGTAAGGTATGGATCCATCCTGTCTTGAATCAATTGTTTAAGCTGGTGGTGGTGTAATGGTGTAGGGAATATTATCTTGGCACACCTTGGGCCTGCAATAGCAAATGGAGCATTGCTGCTAATCGTGTCCATCCATTTATGACCACAGTGTACCCATCACAAAGACCCATGTCACGAAGTTCAAATCTCAGATAGCTTTCTTGAACATGACAATATGTTCATTGTACTCAAATGGCCTCCATAGTCATCAGATCCCAATCCAAAGAAGCACCTTTGGAATGTAGTGTAACAGAAGATTTGCATCATGGATGTGTTGCTGACAAATTTGTAGCAACTGTATGATGGACCAATATCTCTGGAATATTTTCACCACTTTGCTGTATTTATGCCTCAAAGAATTACAGCAGTTCAGATGACAAGAGTGTTCAACCTAGAAATAGCAAGGTGTACATAATAAAGTGACTGGTGAGTGTATATTTATATTGTAAATGCACTCGTAAATGTCAGGGCTGGCTCGGATGCCGTGCCATCTACATCCACAAGGGGCACCCGAGCCAGTCCTAGACTCCAGCAGCGCAATCAGCAATGATCTGTCTCACCTGTTGCCATGGCTTCTTAAGGAAGCCAGTGGAGACGGATCATTGCTGATTCGTTGTGGTTATGCCGTTACGCTCTCAGCCTCTCTCTTACTCTGTTTTGCAGCGTTTGCCTCTTTAGGTGTCTCGCCACCTATCTCTCTTATCTCTCTTCTCTGTCTTTTTTCAAGTCCTCTCCTGCGTCCCTTACTGACCTCCCTCAAGTTTTCCTCAACCTGTTTACCTTCCTATCCCGTTGCTGTTCGTATGGGAAGGGTTTTTTGTTTGAATAGCCTTTTTGCTATTAGTCAGCTCCTTCCCCTGACGTCCTTGTTTTTGCCTTATTTCTTTTTACGCGTTGAGCAGTCCGTGTTTATTCAGGCGCTCCTTTTAGTTCTGTTATTTATTGTGGCACTTGGTTCCACCTCTCTCTCGCTCTCTCTAACACGGTGTGTGCGTCCCTACCACCGTCGTTACAGAACGAATCAGCCAGTGACATGGAACCAGCCGCTTCTAACGAAGCAGCAGAACTAAGGGCAGCCCTCTCCCAGCAGGGTCAGTTGTTAGGCAGCCATGACCAGGTCCTCCGCCAGATCATGGATCAGCTCAACAACGTGACCACTGCCATTCGGGCTTTAAGTAACCCGTCTCCCGCTCATCGGGATCCGCCTCCCGCAAGCCCAGCCGAACCCGCAGCAGCCCCGCGGCACTTCGAGCCTACTCTCCCCGCCCCGGCTCGCTATTCAGGGGATCCCGAAGGGTGTAGGGGTTTTCTACTACAGTGTTCGCTTGTATTCGAACAGCAACCTCTACGCTTCCCTACCGAGCGCGCAAAAATAGCATACGTGATAGCCTTACTTACAGACAAAGCCCTGGCTTGGGCAACCCCCGTATGGGAAAAACAGAACGAAGTTTGTGCTACTTACGATAGCTTCTCCCGGGCCATGAAAGGAGCCTTCTACCATCCCTCGTCGGGCGGGGTTGTCGGTCAGCGGCTTCTGCGTCTCAAGCAGGGAAATCGGTCCGTAGCAGAGTACTCCATAGAGTTTCGCACGTTGGCGGCCGACAGTGGTTGGGGTTCGGACTCCCTCATGTCCGTGTTTCTGGAAGGGCTAACGGAGGAGTTGAAGGATGAACTAGCTCTCCGCGACCCTCCGTCTGATCTAGAAACGCTGATCAGCCTGAGGTCAGAGGAGAATGGCCAGACTGGTCTAAGCTGGTAGAAAGGTTACAGTAATTCAGTGATTGTTACAATTGAGGAATGCAGAAGAGCATCTCTGAACACACGTGCCAAACCATGAATCAGATTGGCTACAGCAGCAGAAGACCACACAGATCGCAATTCCTGTCAGCTTAGAATAGACCACTGACACTACAATGCATGGGGCCCCCAAACATTTGTACAATAGAATATTGGAAAAATGTCTAGATAGATGATTTCTGCTCCAGCATTCAGAGGGAGGGTCGGAATTCGGCATACACAACAGTAAGGTATGGATCCATCCTGTCTTGAATCAATTGTTTAAGCTGGTGGTGGTGTAATGGTGTAGGGAATATTATCTTGGCACACCTTGGGCCTGCAATAGCAAATGGAGCATTGCTGCTAATCGTGTCCGTGTTTCTGGAAGGGCTAACGGAGGAGTTGAAGGATGAACTAGCTCTCCGCGACCCTCCGTCTGATCTAGAAACGCTGATCAGCCTGACGGTACGGCTCGATAACCGCCAGCGCGAGCGCAAAAACACCAAGAAGCATTACCATCGCGAAACACCCCGCATGCCTGACGTTGTGCAGTCCGGTGAAACCAATAATCCCAGTAGTGAACCGCAACCCATGCAGCTCGGTCATACACGCCTGTCACGGCAGGAAAGACAGGCGCGTTTACAGGAGGGGCGGTGTCTGTACTGCGGGGGCGGGGGACACCAACGTACCAAATGCCCCGAGCTGCAGGGAAAAGACATGACCCACCAGTAGACGGGAAGGCTCTGGCGGGTCGTAACACAAGTCCTCCCACAACCGGTTTATCCATCCACGTTTCGTTGTCGTGGCATAAAACACAGGAAAAGCGCCTTATGGCTTTTGTTGATTCTGGTGCCGCGGCAAATTTTATCGACAGCTCTTTAGCGCAGGAATTACAAATCCCTCTGGTTCGCCTTGAAAAACCCCTCGCTGTCGCCGCGGTGGACGGCCGCGCCCTTATCTCCGGCGGTATCGACCGCCAAACCATACCGCTGGAGATGCACGTCGGGGAGCACTTTGAGTTAGTCACCCTATATGTCATCAGCGCCCCTCACATGCCGCTCATACTAGGGTTTCCATGGCTACAACGACACAACCCTGACATAGACTGGCTCTCGCGCAGTATCGGGTCTTGGGGTGCTATGTGCAAAAACACATGTCGTAAGAGCCTCCCTGCTTCTTCTACTGAAAAGCCTGTCGAGATCGTTGACCTGTCCTCTGTCCCTGCTGAGTACCACGACCTCCAAGCGATGTTCAGCAAAAAGAAGGCCAGTTTTCTTCCGCCTCACAGGTCTTACGACATCGCCATTGACCTACTTCCCGGGTCTAGTCCTCCTAGGGGTCGTCTCTTCTCTTTGGCTGCCCCCGAGCGAAGAGCCATGGAAACGTACATCCAGGAGGCATTAGCCGCTGGGTTCATACGGCCCTCCACGTCTCCAGCCGGTGCTGGCTTTTTCTTTGTCGGCAAGAAAGATGGTGGTTTGAGGCCGTGCATTGATTACAGGGGTCTCAATAAGATAACAGTCAAAGACCGTCACCCCCTGCCACTTATGTCAACGGCCTTTGAGGCACTCCAACAAGCCACCATCTTCACTAAGCTAGACCTTCGGAGTGCCTACAACCTAGTGAGGGTCAGAGAGGGGGATGAGTGGAAGACAGCCTTCATCACACCATCGGGTCACTACGAGTACCTTGTGATGCCGTTTGGTCTGATGAACGCCCCGGCTGTCTTCCAGAGACTTATTAATGAGGTGTTGCGTGAGGCTCTCGACCGGTACGCCTTCGTGTATCTGGACGACATCCTCATTTACAGTAGTTCACGGTCTGAGCACGTCAAACACGTCAGGAGGGTTCTCCAACTTCTGTTGGAGAACCACCTGTTCGTTAAATTAGAAAAATCCCTGTTTCACGTCCAGGAGGTGGCCTTTTTGGGCTACAGAATAGCCCAAAACGCTCTTGCCATGGATCCTGCTAAGATCCGAGCAGTCGCCGAATGGCCCATTCCCACATCGCTTCGTTTGGTTCAACGGTTCTTGGGGTTCGCTAATTTCTACCGTCACTTTATAAAGAACTACAGCACTCTGGCTGGTCCCCTCATTGCGCTTACCAAGAAAACTCCGGGTCCCTTTGTCTGGTCTCCTGCGGCCCAGAAGTCTTTTGATAAGCTCAAGGAGCAGTTTACCTCGGCGCCTGTTCTGTGCATGCCTAACCCCGACCTACCGTTTGTGGTGGAAGTCGATGCGTCTGACTACGGGGTTGGGGCCGTCCTTTCCCAGAGAACGGGTACGCCGCTTAAGCTCCACCCTTGTGCTTATTACTCACACCGTATGTCTCCTGCCGAGCGTAATTACGATGTGGGTTATAAGGAACTCTTGGCTGTAAAGCTAGCCCTGGAAGAATGGCGGCATTGGCTGGAGGGGGCCAAGCACCCGTTTCTTGTGTGGACAGACCACAAGAACTTGGCCTACCTCCAGCAAGCCAAAAGGCTCGATCCCCGTCAGGCCAGGTGGTCGCTTTTCTTTGGACGCTTCGAGTTTACCCTCTCCTATCGCCCAGGGACTAAAAACGTTAAGCCCGATGCTCTCTCTCGTCAATGGGAGACACCCCCCGACTCCACCGAGCCCGGTACGGTCATTCCCGCCTCCAAAATCGTTGCGCCCATTCAATGGGAGGTCGAGACCGCCGTTAAACGGGCGTTAGCAGCCGATCCTGGCCCAGGTGGTGAGCCATCGGGTCGTCTCTTTGTCCACCCTAACCTGCGAAAGAAGGTCATGGAATGGGGTCACAACTCACCCTTTGCTGCGCATCCTGGCTCTCGTCGTACGGCAGAACTTATTCGTAGACGGTTTTGGTGGCCGGGGATTGATAAGGACGTTAGCGACTTCGTTTCGACCTGTGTCACGTGCGTACAAAATAAAACGACCCACTCTAAGCCCTCGGGTCTTCTTCGCCCCCTGCCTATTCCATCCAGGCCCTGGACTTACGCCTCTTTAGACTTCGTTACGGGGTTGCCACCCTCCCGTGGCAACACTACCATATTAGTTATCGTGGACAGGTTCTCCAAGGTAGCTAGGTTCGTAGCCCTCCCCAAGCTCCCGTCTGCCAAAGAGACCGCCTCGCTCTTCCTGCACCATATTGTCAGGCATTTTGGGTTCCCCGTCGACGTGGTTTCCGATCGTGGGCCGCAATTCACTAGCCGGTTTTGGGGGGCTTTTCTGGGTCTGCTTAACGCCAAGGCCAGTCTGTCCTCGGGTTTCCATCCCCAAACCAACGGTCAGACCGAGAGGACCAATCAGGACCTGGAGCAGACTCTCAGGTGCCTGGCGTCCTCCAACCCCTCCTCCTGGGCTGACCAGCTCCTGTGGGCCGAATACGCCCACAACACCCTATGGCACTCTGCCCTCGGGATGTCACCTTTTGAGTGTCTCTATGGCTATGCCCCTCCTATGTTTGCTGACCAGGAGGACGAGGTGGCGGTTCCGGGTGCCCGTGCCTTGGTGCGGCGGTGCCGGTTGGCGTGGAGTAAGGCCCGTAGGGCCCTTCTGTCTGCCTCAGCCGGTTACCGTCGCAACGCTGACAAGCACCGTCTTCCGGCTTTGTCTTTCCGCCCCGGGCAGCGGGTCTGGCTTTCCGCCAAGGATCTGCCGGTCCGTGGTGGAACCAAGAAGCTGGCCCCTCGGTTCCTGGGTCCCTTCAAGGTGGACAGGCGGATCAATCCCGTCTCTTACCGGCTGCTGCTCCCTCCTTCCATGAGGGTCCATCCGGTGTTCCACGTCTCGCGTCTCCGCCCTGTTTTGTGTCACATGCCCCGTGCTCCGGCCCCGCCGCCTCCCCGCATGGTTGACGGCGGTCCGGTGTACACCGTTTCTCGGTTGTTGGATCACCGCCGTGTTCGTGGTCGGGACCAGTACCTCGTTGACTGGGCGGGTTACGGGCCCGAGGAACGGTCATGGGTCCCCGCCTCTCGGGTTGTCGACCGCTCTCTTATTCGTGACTTCCGTCGTGACAGGGCTGTCGCTCTGGGCCCGCGGGGTCTCGGGCCTAGAGGGGGGGGCTCTGTCAGGGCTGGCTCGGATGCCGTGCCATCTACATCCACAAGGGGCACCCGAGCCAGTCCTAGACTCCAGCAGCGCAATCAGCAATGATCTGTCTCACCTGTTGCCATGGCTTCTTAAGGAAGCCAGTGGAGACGGATCATTGCTGATTCGTTGTGGTTATGCCGTTACGCTCTCAGCCTCTCTCTTACTCTGTTTTGCAGCGTTTGCCTCTTTAGGTGTCTCGCCACCTATCTCTCTTATCTCTCTTCTCTGTCTTTTTTCAAGTCCTCTCCTGCGTCCCTTACTGACCTCCCTCAAGTTTTCCTCAACCTGTTTACCTTCCTATACTGTTGCTGTTCGTATGGGAAGGGTTTTTTGTTTGAATAGCCTTTTTGCTATTAGTCAGCTCCTTCCCCTGACGTCCTTGTTTTTGCCTTATTTCTTTTTACGCGTTGAGCAGTCCGTGTTTATTCAGGCGCTCCTTTTAGTTCTGTTATTTATTGTGGCACTTGGTTCCACCTCTCTCTCGCTCTCTCTAACACGGTGTGTGCGTCCCTACCACCGTCGTTACAGTAAATACAGCTTTGGAAAATAATTTTATGAATGACACTTGCTCTGATGACATTGCTCTGGTGGCCTCAGTACAAACATTGGAGGATCTGTCTCGGTACCAGCAGACAGTCAGCGCTTTGAGCCAAAAGTTTAAAGATTTTCATCTGGAACTGAATATATCTAAAACGAAAGAATTGAGATGAGATGAGATTCAACTTTATTGTCATTGCATATGTCACAGGTACAAAGCAACGAAATGCAGTTGCATCCATCCAGAAGTGCTTATTCAGAATATAAATATGTAAAATATAGAAATAGAAATGTATATATATACAGGATATGGGTTAATATACAGATTATGCATGTTATATAGGGAAAAATATACAGGTACAAGTGTAATATGAGGTTTTATGAAGATTATGAATGTACTATACAGTTAATTTACAGATAAATGTAATATACAGATGATTGAGGTAGTATAGGCTATTACAGTCTTTAAAACTGTCGGCGTTTTGATTTTTGATGTCCAGTAGCTTGAGTCTGCTGTAGGACAGTAACGCAGAGCAAGTCTGGATGAATAATCCAGTGAAAAATAGGTAAAAGACCGTTAAAAGAGAGATTCTGGAGAGACGCTGAGCCTCATGTTGTTCACACGCCGCCATCTTACTAATGTTAATTGTGCTGTGGAAATGGAGGAGCCAGGGAAGTAACCACATCCCCAGGTCAGCCTCTCAGCTTTCAGGGCCAGTTGGTAGAGCAGGTGGAGTCATTTAAATATCTGGGAATGGAGATTGACAATCGCCTGTCCTTAACAAATCACAGCAACACTATTTATAAGAAGGCACAGCAAAGACTTAATTTGCTCAGGAAGCTCTGGACTTTTAATGTAAGCACAGACATCTTAACAGTTGTCTATCGATCACTCATTGAATCTATCCTCACTTTCAACATCACATCTTGGTACAATTTTCTTACAGTCAAATATAAAACACAATGTCCCGTATTATCAGACAAGGAAGTAAAATTATAGGTTCACTACAGACACCATTACAAGCATTGTATGAGCGAGCAGTGATTAGGAAAGCAACCTTGATCACTACAGACCCATCTCATCCATTACACACACAATTTCAGTTACTTCCATCGGGAAGAAGATATAAAATCCCAATGGCTCGGAAGAATGTGTATAGGAGATCTTTTGTTCCTTCAGCAACTACAATTCTGAACTCAAAATAGGCAGTATTTTAACCTTTATAAGTGGTATATAAGTGGTATTGTATATGTGGATTTTGTGTATATTTGTGATCTGTAAAAGCCATGTCAAAGATGAATTTCTGTCTTCAGACAGACAATAAAGACTTATCTTTTATGTTTGAGTCCTTTGTAAAGGAGCTCATTGGAAACATGGTACAATTGTACAATTAACAAATACCATCAGACTAACTTCTGAGTACAAATAACAAACCGTGAATTTGTAAGTGTTGAGTAAATTTTGGCATAGTTGTATGTTCTTGGCTTATAAATGTTAGAAAAAGCAAGACTTTATTTAAGTATTTGTAGGCCGTGGAAAGTATGAGCAATGTTTTCTTTCATTCCAGTTCATGCGAGTTAGAACCGTCTCTGGGAACACATACTATTGCCACACAGGGAAGTTCTTCAAAGGCCAAATGATGAATTGCTTCATGCTAGTGGACTGTAGAGTTGTCTTGAGTGGCAACTACAGGTAATTATTTTTATTTATAATAATTAAAATATCTTTTCATTTAATCTTGCGTGTGTGTGTGTAAATATATACATTATTTTTTTATTTATGTATAAAATATATATTCTCACAATGTTGTTCATGGAATTAAAGGTATTACAGTAAACTGATATACATGTTTAGATTGTATTGGAATTTTTTTTAGATTATTATACATTGTATGTTTTGAATCTGCCTTTTGCTTTACAGCTTTATGTGGTCTTTTGAGAAGATACATCGCTGTATAGCTCATGTGTTTCTTGGACAGTTTGTGACTACCTTTGATAAAGAATTTCGGATTTTGTATGCACAATCAGAGCCTCTGGTTGCTGAAATTCCTATGCCATATGTAGAAGACTATGGCAACTTCCCTGAAAGACACTACAATATAGAAAACATGCATATGTTTAAAAGAGAATATCCACCCATCCATGCGGAATTGCCTAGACATTCATTTGAAGACCATATGAGTGTAAATGCCAAAATATTGCCCTTTAGGAGGGGCGAGATAATCTCCGGCTCCATAGAGAATCTTCCTTTTCAAATGCATGTCACACAACAATTTAGAGGAGAGCACACAAGGCTTCTGAAAGGCTTCAAGGAAACTGGTGAAATCCAAAGGCTTGGGTACGCAGGACAACCTAGTTATGCCCATGTATGTCCTCAGAAGAATGCAATGAACAGCGGGAGGCAGCAAATTGAGGGTACTGAGATTCAGAGCACCCACTTTCCAAGGGAACAGTATTACAATCAGAGGACAGGTCCAGAGCCTACCTATGAAAAATATAGCAAGTCTAGAGACTACAGCTCTCAGCAGTTTACAGGGCCTGATTGTCCTGATGAGATAGATGGCAGAGACCCTTCAGGTGATTATGACCATGTCAACAGATATTTACAGTCTTACCCTGCTGTGGAGGCAGAAACTACTGGGAATCTCGCAGTTCCAGTTCAGTCAGTTCCAAGAAGATACAGTATGGGACAAAGTTATACTTGCCAGACCCCTCCAACACAGCCAGACCCACCAGAGCAGAAGTGCTTTTTTAATGTACACCACAACCAACAAGAACAGAAAGATGGTTTACGAGACTGGCGTGTGAGCTCATACCTGACTGGACTTCAGTATGGAGGACAGGACAATATAACAGATCTTCAAAGAACTGATCCTTTTGTAAATGTCCCCTATATCACACAGGAAAGATCCAATAAACCTGAAATTTCAGAAATCAAACAAGACAACAGTGAGCCTGCCAAAGTGTCCACTTCCAGGTTCAATCCCTTACCTGTCCTACCCATGAACAGTCAAACTCCACCTGAGAATTCTGCTGACCTTCTAGAAAATTTCAGGCCTTTGGTCACAAATACCAGAATTACACAAACAACAACGTCAGAGTCGTCATATCCTACTGAAAGTGACAAAATGGAGGAAATTCTAAACAGAGAGCCTAAAGAAACTAACTTGATTCGTGAAGAGTTTTTCCGGAGGAGACCCAATCTACCTATGCAGAGAAGCTCAAGACTAAGGCACTCACTGATTTTTAATTCTAATCTAGAACAAGATACTTCAGAAGAGATAAATTCCGAAAGTCAGAAAGATGCAGAAAAAACATTAAAGCATTCCCAGTTTGTTTCTAATATTTTGGAGAAAAAGATACCTGTCACAAGAGAACCTTTTCAGTGGAGTACTCTTGCAAAGTCATTTTGTGAGCCATCTTCAGTTTCTACAATATCTGAAAACATATCCAGCAAAACGGAGCAGACTTCTGTAGGAGATGAGAATACTCAACCTCTTGTCAAGGATGCTAAACAAGAAATAACCCTGGATCCTCAAGGCATTCAACTTCAATATCACCTTGCAGAAAATTCACAAATATCTCAGCTCTCATCTACTGCTCTGCAGCGATCAGTCTCCCTCACTGATTTAAATGATCACCAAAAGAGATTAAGGTTCTTTAAGGAGTTAGTAAAACACAAAGAAAATGTACTTATGGAACTGCCTAAGGCCACCAAAGTTAAGGACCCTAAAAAGTGTGATAAAGAGACATCCCTCTCTTTTAATTTAGTTCAACAAAACGAGTCTTCTTTAAAGAATCCCCAAACATCACCGGCTTCAAAAGAAACTCTACTTACAACTCCACAAATATTGCTTGTGGACAATTCTCAGGATACTGTCCCCAAGCAGCCAGGCTTACAAACATTTCCTGACAAACACCTCAAGCATAAATTTACCCCTGATCCCAATATATCCCGAGAAATTACAAATGCTCCTAAATGTGACAGTTCTTCTAAAGTGATTGCTGATACTGCCACTGATGCTGAGAAAATTCAACATATGAAAAAACTAACAGGAGGATGTGACTCATCCTTAAATAAAATGCAGAAGACAAAAGCTGAAAACCTGGTAGGTGAGTTAGGTGCAAAACCCAAACATACAAGCCTGTTAACCCCTATTTCTTCACCAGAGTTTATGACTGGACAGAATAAATTGCCCAAAATTACTGAGTCAGTTGGTTCAGTGACGAGCCCAAATAGTTCAAAACTCACTTTAACAGATTCCATTTCTTCTCAAGTTCTCACAGGTGCTGATGGATTACTTAAACTTAACATTATGCAAATGGATTTATCTCTGACAGATCACTCTAAAGATCTTGCAACAGTAAATGCTACAAGAGCAAACACAAGTCTTTCCAAACATCCTGCTGCGAAAGAGACAATATGTTTTCTACACAACACTGCAAAGGAGGCAGGTTCCTCCAAACACAATATTCCACTAAGGCCAGGCTTTTCCCATTTTCCTCCAGCAGAGTGTCATTGTGAGCACCCTATTGCTACTCCAGCCAACACAGAAACTTCTCATCCTAGTGTAACAGAGACAGGCCCTTTCTCAAATTCAACTGTTGAAAACACAGTTTCTCTTGAACATGGCACTGTACCAGAGACAGATTCTTCTAAACATCCTACTTCTCAATATTCTGCTCCAGCTCTCCATCATGCTACATCACACACAGGACCTTCTCAACACTCTGTTCTAACAGAGATAGGTCATGCAGGACATCCTGCTGAAATAGAGAAAACCTCTTCTGTACATTCGACCATGGTAGTTACGGGTCAACGTCTTGTTCCGACTTCAGAAGGAAAAAGCACTCCTTGGCATCCCACTGTGATAGATGTTGTCTCTATAGATATAGGCCAACAGCCAACTCCTATTCCTCCAACGACAGATATTTCTGAAACAGAAATGGTATCTTCTGCATCTTCTATTGTAACAGATACAGAGCTGCATTCTACTCATACATCATCAGAGAAAGATGATCATCAAAATCCCACTTTCATAGAAACAGCCTTTTCTGCACATGCTATAGTAACAGTTACTGTTCAGCCTCCTACTCCATCTCCACCAGATATAGATACTCTTCAGCAGCTCAATGCAACGGATCCTTCTGTACAAAATACAGTAGCAGATACAGGCCATCATCCTACTCCTGCAACGGAGACGGTCTGTTCCCTAAATGCAGTTAAAGACAAGAATCTTCATCATACTCCACCAGAGACAGACACTTCTCAGCATCTCACTGCAACAGACTCGTCTCTGTGTACTGTTGTAACAACTACAGAGCAGCCTCCCACTCCTACTCCACCAGAGACAGACACTTCTCAACATCTCACATCTGCAGTGATGGCTTCATCTCTGTGTTCTAGTGTAATGGATACAGACCCACAGCTTTCTCTATCAGATACTCTTATTCCTCAACATGCCACTGTAACAGAAATCTCTTCTGCCAATGCTGCTATAACAGTTATAGATCAACATCCTGCTCCAGCACAGACAGACTCTACCCAATATTGCACTGCTACAGAGATGGACTCTTCCCAGGATACAACAGTAAACATTGCTGCCCAACATCATACTCCTACGTCTGCAGACACAGACACACTTTCACCTCTCACTGCAATGGTAACAGTCTCTTCTGCACAAACTACTTCAAAAGTAACATACCAACAGTCATCTCTTGCTCTACTGGAGACGGATCCCCCTCAGAATTCCCCTGCAACACAGTTGGACTCTTCTGTGTATACTACTGCAACAGATACAGACCAGCATCCTACTCTTATTCAAGCAAAGACAGATACTCCTCAACCTCAAACTGCAACCATGACAGTCTTTTCTCTATGTACAGCAGTTAAAGGCCAGCATCCCACTCCATCTCCACCAGAGACAGACACTTCTCAACATCTCACATCTGCAGTGATGGCTTCATCTCTGTGTTCTAGTGTAATGGATACAGACCCACAGCTTTCTCCATCAGATACTCTTATTCCTCAACATGCCACTGTAACAGAAATCTCTTCTGCCAATGCTGCTATAACAGTTATAGATCAACATCCTGCTCCAGCACAGACAGACTCTACCCAATATTGCACTGCTACAGAGATGGACTCTTCCCAGGATACAACAGTACATGTTGCTGCCCAACATCTTACTCCTCCTCCACCAGACACAGACACAATGCCCCCTCTCACTGCAACAGTGACAGTCTCTTCTGCACTAAGTACTTTAACAGTTACAGACCCTCATCCTAGTCCTACTCTACCAGAGACAGACGCTCCTCAAGATGTCCCTGCAGCACAAACAGACTCTTCTCTTCAAACTGTAGTCAATGTTACAGACCAACATCTTACTACTATTCCACCAGAGACAGATACATTTTCACCTACCATTGCAACAGCAATGATCTCAGTTATAGAACAATGCCCTTATCCAACTCTACCAGAGACAGACACTCATCATCTCCCTACAACAGAGACAGACTCTTCTCTGCAAACTACAGTAACAGTTACAGACCAGTATCCTACTTTTACACCAGTAAAGACAGACACTCCTCAAACTCCCACTGCAACTGAGACGGAGTCTCTACATACTACAGTTGCAGATCAAAGAGCTAGAAATCCTACTCCAGCAGAGACAGGCCTTCTCAAATATTCTACATCACAGATAGATCTTGCTGAAAATGTTGCTGCTACAGGAACAGTCTCTTCTACAATTTCTGCTGGAACAGACTCAGGACTTTCCATACATTCTTCTCCAGCAGAGACAGGCCTTTTCACACATCTTACTTCAACAGAGGTGGGTCATGCTGAACATCCTGATGCAAAAGATACAGTCTCTTCTCTACACACCACTGAAGCAGAGATAGGCCATTGCCAGCATCCTATTCCACCAGAAACAGGCCATTGCCAGCATCCTATTCCACCAGAAACAGGCCCTTCCCAACACGCTACTCCAATAGTGTCAGGCCATTCCCAAAATCCTACTCAAACAGACACAATCCATTCTCAATCTTCTGCTCCAGTAGAGACATTTAATACAGAACACCCTGCTGCAACAGAGAAAAACTGTTCAGTACAAAATACTGTAACAGTTACAAATCAGTCTCTTACTCCTGCCCCAGTAGTGACTAACATTTCTAAACATTCCTCTGCAATAGACACAGTTTCTTTTGTTTATACTACTGAAAAGGTTATAGAAAAACATTTTACCCCTAAACAACCATTTACAGACACTCAATATCCCACTGCAACAGAACCTGCTCTTTCCAAACATTCTAGTCCTGTAGAGAAAGAAACTGCTCAAAATCTGACTGCAGCACCAACACAATCTTTTCAACATTCCTTTTCAGCAAATACTTGTCCTTCTCAACATCCCAGTCCAACAATCTCAATTACAAGCACTTCTGAAAGAGTCCAAGGTTTATGTGGAGTACAAAGTCCAAGCTTTAGTTCAGATATCGTATCTATTAACCTATGTCAAATGGAAAGTGTGTCAAGTCCAAATGTGCCAGAAGCCTGCTTAATAACAAACCCCACTGCAACAGATAGATTACAAAATGTCAGCCTTATAGGCACTACTTCATCAACTGAACATTCAAAATCTAATCCTTCTTTTTCTAACTGTGCTCACCAAGAATGTACTTCAACTCCATTTTCTAGGCAAAAAGAATTTACTTCAGAGAGCAATGGTCAAACCAAGCAGAGTCCATTTTTAAACAATATGGAGTCCCCTAATCACTCCACTCTGTGCCCACTTGACCCAAATCCTAGGCCATTAACTACTCTCTCTTCAGTGATGGATGGTCTAAACCATAATTTAGCAGCTGTCTGTAAACCTGTAAACCTAGTAAGAGACACTCAAGGAGATCATGAAATTGACCAATCAGGCTCTCATATATTGTCAAAACCTGGAAAAGAATTACATTGTTCACATGACCTTAAAACTGAAGAAAACCTAGAGAAGAATTTGGGTAGGCATGGAATAGCAAAAGTCAATATGGATATGGGTAACAGCAAGGTAAATAAGGTAAAAGAATTCACATCCCAAGGAGTAAGTTTTGGATTTAGCAATATTGATCAGTCTCAGGAACCACATTGTGGTCTGACTCCAAGTACTGATTTTGTGGTTCAACAACAACCTCCTGCTGCAAAAAAGTCTATACTCTCCAGCTGTCAGTCCTCTACTGCAAATGTTTTGTCATACAGTAACCTCAGGGATGACACAAAGGTCCTTCTGGAGCAGATATCAGCGAGGAACCAGTGCAGAGCATCAAACCTCACCTGTGAGGAGGGAGAGGCCAATGGAAAAAGAACCAAACAAACATCTGGTCATCACGCACAGACATGGTCCTCCAAGGCATCACCAGAGGAGCGGGAAAAGTTGATCAAAAGGATTGACAGCTTGCGCAAAGAAAGAAGGGTTTACAGCCGTTTTGAGGTAATTGACATTCTGTTATGAAATATTGTCATTAATGTTATCTATGTGTTTTAAATTACACAGACACATAGTGTATTTCTTATTATGTATTTTAAAAAGGAATTTTCTGGAGCTATATGTACTTAAACTATTCCGTCTACAAATATATATGTATTTTATGTTTTTGATGTTTAGGCGTAATTTGGACGTTTGTGAGAAGAGGCTGCTACAATTAAACTGTGTCGGAACCATGGACCAGATGGCTTCAGAGAATTCTGCAATTATAAATATTATGCAGATAAGCAGTTAATCATACAGCCAAGAAGCCATGGATTTGAGTATGAGCTCATGGAGGGGTTGATAGCATAATTAGCAAATGCATGTTGCTCTGGATGAAAGATTTAGATACAACAGGAGATAGCCTGAATTTTTTTGTGTTATATTGATGTAGAAGAGCAGCAATTGTGTCAATCACTCCAGTTTTTATGTGAGTGCATTTATGAGCACATTAATGGAGAATTTTCAACTTGAATATGTTTAAATGAATTCTAGTTTAATCTGTTAATCATTAACATCATTTAAGAACTTAGAGAGCATTTATATTTCTATGTTTATATGATTATAAATTTTAAATGCAAACTTTCTAAGTCACATACACATCTTTACCATGTGTTAGAAAGTGTCAGTCACAATATATTGTGCAATATAAAGATCTAAGTCATGTTTATTTTACCCTTTATGTATTTCTCAAGTGTAATGCTTCCATTTAATTCATTATCTACACATGTATTTGTTCACCACATTCACAAAACAGAAAAGAAATCAGTAGGAGAACAGTGTTACTAAATATACTATATTGTTCCATGTAGCATGTACACTCAAGAAAACTTTCATGCAGATGTAGTCAGAAGTGACTGGCATTTGTAATCATTTTATAAAATTGTGTTTACTTCAATCTTGATCACTGTGAATTTTATTCATGAACTATAAAGGCAACATTAAATGCCAAATTGGGCTTACTGTTAACCATGTGCTCTAAAAGGTGTGCACTGCGTTTTAGTTCATTAAAATACATTATTGTTTAGAAGCAAGCCAAATTCTGTATGTCTATAATAGTCCATGTGAGTCTCTTCATATCTTTGCTGGTGTTCCCTTGTGTCTCAACATGAGAAGTGACAGCATCCTGCAAATCTTGTTTTTAACCAATTCTGGGGCACACAATAGTAAAGGAACAAGGATGCCCTTGCATACTCGTATGTTTTATATGTTGTACTGTAGAAACTTTACAGTTATTCTATTGTGTTTGTTCCTTGAATAGGGTTCATGCTTACATTATTTTCTAATTCCATATTCACTATTACTCACATCAGTTACAGTTCTATAAGAAGATCCAGGATCTAAACAAAAGTAAGGCAAACATTCACTATAGACAGTTCTGTGTTATATTTAAACTGAAAACAAAATCTTAGAGCATTCAACATCTTTGGCATTGCAAAAAACAACATGTTAAGATATCAACTACTGTTGACAACACATTTTTATAACATGACAGGTTAAAGAAAATGCCTGTAACAACAAATCATTAATGCCTGGCATATCATCCAATAACTGACATGAATAAATGACTTGATTAGATTGAATCATAAAAATTAATACAAAAATCTATTTGCTATGGGGATCACTCTAATCTAGTGCTACCAACAATGTGAGAAGTCCTCATCCTTCCTTAGTCTCCTGTCATAAATTAAATCCACTGGGGGAATCCCCATTTGGATCCTGCCGATGACAGGAATTTGCTACCTTGGCTCTAGGCCAGAGTGCTACTCCCACTGTTGTGTTGAATCAGTCAGAACACCAGACCAACAATAGAGCAACAAACCATGCTTACACAAAGCTTTCCAGATCCTGGACAAAGTTCTTTCATCCTTTAGAACTCATCCAATGAAAGCTGAAATTAGCCTAAAACTTAAAGTGTGCAATCATAAATTTTTAAGAAATATAAATACAATACTGTCACGGTAGGCCGGCCCGGAGGCCGCCAGAGGGCGCCCAAACACACACCTTCGGTCACACGCACACCCACAACCACACGCAGCACACCCTCGCAGCCTCGATCACTCCCACCTTCCCAATCACCAGAGTACTAGCACCTGTCTCTAATCAGCTGGGGTGTATTTATTTCCACAGGTCGCGCCGTCCAGTGCTGCGCATTTACCTGGCTACCCCGTCTCGCTCCGTGGGAGAAAAGAGTGTTACTCGCCTGTGTGCCTTAGTCCTCGTTTATCTCTTGTATTCTACTTTTCTTTTGCTTATCTGTTTCTACTGCCTTGGTGCCTGAGTTCCTAAGTTTCTATGGAGAATAAAACAGGTCACCCTCAGCCTCTGTCTCCTGCTGCTTCTGTCCAAACGTCACAGAATGCGCAGCCTTCAGCAGCAGGAGCAGAAGAGCTATCTCCCGTAGAGATCCTAACTCTACACGGGAGAACAATAGGTAGGCAACAACAGGAGATCGAGGAGATGCGGACACTTATGCAGATGATGTCCAGTTGTTTGCAGAGTATCACGTCCCAAGCGAGGACGCCCGCATCTCCCGATTCCGAGGAGGATAAGGTCCACATTGCACCACCAGAGCCCTACAACGGAGACCCAGAGAAGTGTGAGGGCTTCTTGATGCAGTGTGGGCTCTATTTCACATACCACTCCACACGGAGTGACAACGCGAGGGTAGCGTATGTACTTTCCCGCCTGACCGGTAAGGCGTTGGAATGGGGAACCGCGCTCAGTAAAAGCGCATCACCTCTCCTGTCGGCTTATGATGCGTTTGTCGCCGAACTGCGGGAGGTCTTCCATCATCCTCGGCAAGGCAGCACCTGCGGGCAGAGCCTGTTAAAGCTCCGGCAGGGCGCGCGTTCAGCTGCGGAGTACGCGCTGGACTTCCGCACGTTGGCGGCCAGCACAGGCTGGAATGACGCCGCCTTGGTGGACGTCTTCATTGCCAGCCTTCGTCCGGAGTTGCGGGCCGAGTTAGCCTGCAGACAGGAGGGGCAGAACTTTAATCAGGTGGTCCGGTTGGCCGTTACATACGACCGCCTCGTACAGGAGAGAGGTGGTCGCGCGTCACAAAGTCCGGCTCTGGGGAACCCCACACAGGATAGCCCTAAGACCAACCAGACGGTGGAGCCCATGCAGATAGGGGAGACTACAGCCGTCAAGGAGCCCGCTCACCCGAGCGGTGGCAAAGCTCGGGTGAGTAACTCCTTGCTTGGAAAATTGCTCTCCATCAATGCTGTGATTTCTTATAAGGGCTGTTCTGTGGGGGTTTCTGCCCTAGTGGATTCGGGAGCGTCGGGGAACCTGATGGACCGGACCCTGGCAGAGCGTCTCGGAGTTCCTCTCAGGCCATTGGAGGAACCGAGGCGCGTGCATGCACTGGATGGCCGGCCTGTGGGCGGGGGGTTGATACAGTTTCGCACAGCACCCATAAGTCTCACTATCCAGGGTCACACAGAGCACATTTCATTTCATGTTTTGTCTCATTTACGTTACTCCCTCACACTCGGTTTGCCCTGGCTCCGTCTGCACAACCCTCAGATAAGATGGTCCTCTGGTCGCATACTACGCTGGTCGACTCCGGGTAGACGCGCCTACCGTAGAGCCCCAGTTAGGCTTTTGACTACCAGTATAGAGAGCCCCAACGTCGCTAGCCCCCAAGCGATCCCCAGCCAATACCGGGACCTTCAGGAAGTGTTCAGCGCCGAGAGGGCGGCTATGCTACCACCTCACCGTCCATGGGATTGTTCTATCACCCTGAGGGAGGGAACGACTCCCCCCAAGGGCAGAGTGTATCCGCTGTCCCAGGAGGAGAATAAGATCATGGAGCAGTACGTCAGGGAGGCCTTAGCTCAGGGTTATATCGTTCCCTCCACCTCGCCCGCCTCAGCCAGTGTTTTCTTTGTAAAGAAGAAGGATGGTGGTCTGAGGCCATGCGTGGATTATCGAGGGCTCAATTCCCTCCTAGTGGGCTACTCCTACCCTCTGCCTCTGGTGCCGTCGGCGCTGGAGCAGCTGCGGTCAGCGAGTGTGTTCACTAAGCTGGATCTGCGCAGCGCCTACAACCTCATACGCGTGCGCGAGGAGGATGAATGGAAGACGGCGTTTAGCACGACCACGGGTCATTACCAGTACCGGGTCTTGCCGTACGGCTTGGCCTCGGCTCCGTCGTTCTTCCAGGCGTACATTAACGAGGTCCTGCGTGAGTATTTGAATAAATGCGTCGTCGCCTATATTGATGACATCCTCGTTTATTCACCCTCCATGGACCAACATGTACGTGACGTGCGCGCCGTCTTGGGCACTCTCTTGCGCAATAGGCTCTATTGCAAGCTAGAGAAGTGCGAGTTTCATCTCACCGAGGTAAGCTTCCTGGGTTACATCATCAGGCCAGGTTCGGTGCACATGCAAACTGGCAAGGTGGAGGCGGTGATGGGATGGAATAAGCCGCACACACGGCGCGAACTACAGCGTTTTCTGGGTTTCGCGAATTTTTACCGGCGTTTCATCCGGTCATATAGCCGCATAGCAAGGCCGATTACTGATCTACTGCGTGGGGGGGTTAAGCGGTTGCAGTGGACCGCTGCGGCGGAGCAGGCTTTCGAGGCTTTAAAAAGGGCATTCGCTACGGCTCCTGTGTTGCATCAGCCCGATCCTAGCAAGCCCTTCATTGTTGAGGTGGACGCTTCGGATGTGGGAGTGGGGGCTGTGCTGTCCCAGCGTTTCAAGAAGCACAGCTCTCCTAAGCCGATCGCTTTCTTTTCTAAGAAGCTGAGCTCCGCTGAAAGGAATTACGGGGTAGGTGACCGTGAGCTGTTGGCGATGAAGCTAGCCTTTGAGGAATGGAGGCATTGGTTAGAGGGAGCGAGACATCCCTTCAGTGTTATCACGGACCACAAAAATCTGGAGTACCTGAAAGCCACCAAGAGAATGAACGCACGACAAGCCCGCTGGTCTTTATTCTTCTCGAGGTTTCGTTTTCAGGTCACCTACCGCCCCGGGGTTAAGAACACACGAGCCGATGCCCTCTCTCGGTCCTTTCCTGAGAGCAAGGAGTCCACGGAGGAGGAACCCATACTCCCTGCGGAGTGCTTTCTCAACTCTGTGGAGTGGGAAATCGACAGGGCGATCTCCGCGGCTAATCCGCATCCCCGATGTCCTCCACATCGCAGGTATGTTCCCCCGGCACAACGCACTCCCCTCATTACCTGGGCGCATTCGTCTCTTGGCACAGGACATCCCGGGTCCACCCGTACGTCGCAGGTGCTGGGAGCCCGTTACTGGTGGCCCGGTATGCACCGAGACGTCTTGCGTCACGTTGCGTCATGCACCGAGTGCGCGCGGAGCAAAGTGCCGCGCACTCCTCCGGCTGGCAAGCTACTGCCGCTTCCAGTTCCCAGGCATCCCTGGACGCACATAGCTGTGGACTTCGTCACGGACCTGCCTGTGTCGGAGGGTAACAACACCATCCTTACCGTCATAGACAGGTTCTCTAAGATGGTGAGGTTCATAGCGCTTCCAGGGTTGCCAACAGCGTGGGAGACAGCGGAGGTGCTGCTCCGCGAGGTGTTTCGGCTGTACGGAATCCCAGAGGACATCGTTTCCGATCGAGGACCACAGTTCACCTCTCGGGTCTGGAGGGAGTTCCTCGCAAAGCTGAACATCACGGTCAGTCTGACATCCGGCTACCACCCACAGGCTAACGGGCAAGTAGAGCGCGCAAACCAAGAGCTGGGACGGTTTCTACGTGCCTATTGCAGTGAGTACCCCGACACCTGGAGTTCGCTGCTCCTGTGGGCTGAATACGCTCAGAACTCCTTGGTTCAGTCCAGCACCAGACTAACCCCCTTTGAGTGCGTTCTAGGGAGACAGCCGGCTCTATACCCCTGGAACGCTGCCACATCCGACCAACCGATTGTGGAGGACTGGTGCAGGAGAAGCGAGCGAGTGTGGGCTGATACGCACCGTAAGCTGCAGGAGGCGGTGCGACGCTTCAAGGCTAAAGCTGACCGGCGGAGAAGCGAAGCCCCGGAGTACCACGCAGGGGACAAGGTTTGGGTGTCAACCAGCGATGGCCGTCTCGGGCCGAGGGGTAAGCTGACAGACCGTTACGCGGGGCCCTACGTCATTGCCCGACGCGTTAACCCCGTTACATACCAGCTTCGACTGCCGGGGGACAGAAGAGTGTCCAGGGCCTTCCACGTTTCAGCCCTGAAGCCGTACCGGGAGGGTCCTCTGAGCGCGGAGGCCAGACCGAGACCGCCGTCTCCGTTGCAGCTGTCAGACGGACCTGCGCACCACGTTAGTAGGTTGCTGAGCTCTCGGCGTCGGGGTGGAGCGCTGCAATATCTGGTGGACTGGGAGGGCTACGGTCCTGAGGAGCGGTCGTGGGTTCCGGCTTCTCAGGTGCTGGACCCCTCCATGCTCGCCTCCTTCCATCGAGAGCATCCCAGTCTTCCTGCTCCGCGCCGTCCGGGACGCCCGAGGAAAGTTCGGCTGGAGGGATCCTTGGGGAGGGGTTCTGTCACGGTAGGCCGGCCCGGAGGCCGCCAGAGGGCGCCCAAACACACACCTTCGGTCACACGCACACCCACAACCACACGCAGCACACCCTCGCAGCCTCGATCACTCCCACCTTCCCAATCACCAGAGTACTAGCACCTGTCTCTAATCAGCTGGGGTGTATTTATTTCCACAGGTCGCGCCGTCCAGTGCTGCGCATTTACCTGGCTACCCCGTCTCGCTCCGTGGGAGAAAAGAGTGTTACTCGCCTGTGTGCCTTAGTCCTCGTTTATCTCTTGTATTCTACTTTTCTTTTGCTTATCTGTTTCTACTGCCTTGGTGCCTGAGTTCCTAAGTTTCTATGGAGAATAAAACAGGTCACCCTCAGCCTCTGTCTCCTGCTGCTTCTGTCCAAACGTCACAATACTATTCCAAAATTGAGCTTTTTCAATTTTCTTTTACATTTTGTATAGGTCTACCGCGTTACTATTGTTATGTTATAATACAAAATAAGGAAACACAATTAAATACATATCTTTTCAAAGTATTTTTAATACAGTAAGTCCTCAGGTTACGTCAGTCCCGAGTAACAATGTTTACGACACATCTCCTATTTAGGGAGACTTCTACTACTGTATAAAGCCTTGTTTCGACTTAACTGATTTTGCGTCGTAAACGCATACTTTATAATTCCTGTTTGATTGCATTATTAAATGTATTAAATATGTGTTTTTGAGCATTACTGTGTTAGGATAAGTGCTTACAGTATGTTATTAACGTACAGTATATAGCTACGTATGTTGCGACTTACACCGAAAATATGTTCATGACGCAATGCAGGAACGGATCAATGTCATAAGTTGAGGACCCCCTGTATATTCTCCAGTAGCGGTATTAACACGGAAAGGTACGGAAGAGGATTAGGGCCACTATAAAAATAAAAAAAATGGGGCATTGGGAAAAAAAGGGCAGCCAGAATTCTGACTTTTTTCTCACAATTCTGACTTTAATCTCACAATTCTGACTTTATTCTCAGAATTCTGACTTTATTCTCAGAATTCTGACTTTAATCTCAGAATTCTGACTTTATTCTCAGAATTCTGACTTTATTCTCAGAATTCTGACTTTAATCTCACAATTCTGACTTTATTCTCAGAATTCTGACTTTATTCTCAGAATTCTGACTTTAATCTCACAATTCTGACTTTAATCTCACAATTCTGACTTTAATCTCGGAATTGTGGGTACTTGGAAGTCATCAGCTTAATGACAGAGACATGTAGAGGCGTGCAGTTGGTGAACCAACCTGTGGACGGAAAGTGTCTGATTTAAGTGAGTTTCTACGTGGGCGAGGGGTGCCAGAAGACACCATTTCAATAATGGAAGAGCAGAAGGTGAGTAACAAAGACAGTTTGTCGGCTGGCACGTTTTTCTCGGCAAGTTACCGTTACTTGTTAGCATGTTTGTTAGCTTATAATGTTAGTCAAATAGGCCGCGTCTCACATTACGTCAAAGTCGGTCAATTGACGGGTTTTTGAGTATTATTGTACTTCTTTTCAGTTTGAACTGAGTATGTTTACTGCGGCAATTACAGCATGTTATGAGCGCTAGCCGCCTGCTAATATCAGTTTAAGACTGCTCAAGACTGAAATCACAATTTATACTCTATGCTAGCCTAACTCAGCACGGTTCTAGTCAGCAGCCTGGCACTGCACCGGGCTGAGAATTTCACCGGTTTGCTATTGGGAATGACTGTTACCGGGGGGGGGGGTGTTCCAAGAAGCGGGTTAAGCGAGAAAACCCGGGTAAGTTAACTCAGAGTTCACGGAAACTCGAGGTTTTCCGTTCCAGAAACCGAGCTTAGAGAGAACCTGAGTCAGTTACTATAGCAACTTATGCTCTGAAGCTAACCTGCCAGAGGGTACGGCTCGAGAAAAGAGACCACCTCCCCGTGGCTGCGTGTGCGTGGCTGCCTGGCCATGGCACAAACGCGTTCCTAATCTCGCGCATGCTCGTTCGTGTGCAAAACGATGGCCGACGCCAGCGTTTAGTGTAAGTTAAAATACCTCGTTTTTGTAGACAAACGAATCTTACATTCTAGTCTTGTATTGGCAGTGTATATGTTCATAAAGTTACTTTATGGAGAGGAAAACATTTAAGAATAGCCTGTTAAGTTCTCTGCATTGTAAACTTCGCATGGGAACAATGAACAATGCTTGACAAATTGGGAATACCAATCAACTGTAAATTGAACAGTGTTTAAAGAGGGGAAGCCATGCGGCTTTTGCAAAAATAAAGTTCTAAATGGAAATATTTTGTTTGTGTGTTTTCATGTATTTCTACCTGAATTTTATCTGCAAAACATTAAGTTTAATGTGCATTGAAGTTTTCAAATCCTTTGCAAACATCCTTATAATGTCATATGGGATGTTTCGTAAATACAAAGAGTGAAGGTATAACTAGTATATGTAGTTATTTATGTAGAAACGGTAAATTTGCATTTATTACTTTTATTTAGAAATTCCTATCACGCGATACTATAACGGAACTTCACCAGCGCGGTGCAGCCAGGATGAGAGAGCCATGGTGAGAGAGTCTCCCAGTCTCGCGCCGTATACTCTTGGGTTAACTTGGACCTGACCCAAAGTTACAAACACGTCATCATGACGTGTCCTTTCCTCGAGGATCATGTGGATATTGAAACTCAGTTTATTCGCTGAGTTCTTCGTCGGGAACGCCTTATAAAACCCCGAATAGACATAGGCCTACTATCATTTTCGGATTATTTTTTAAATGAACGTTATCGTTTTCAGCACAATCCATTACTTACATCAATAACTTTATTATTATAATAACATTTCAAATATTACACATCGCGGATCAGCCCTAAATTCTCTCCAGATTGTTATATAGCCTATCGGTCTTCGTTTTTTGCTAGTGGAAGTTTTCTTTATAGTGTAGGAGATGCGGAATCTGTCAGCAAAGCTACTGTATGTCGGTCTGTCCGAAAACTATGTCCGGCATTAAAATGACTAGTGCCCAGTTTTGTGGTGTTTCCTGGGCTTAAGCCAGTTATGGACATCAAAGAGGAATTCCACAGCATCATTGGTTTGTCTTTAATTAACACGGACAATAAAGAAATTAAGCAAAGGAGAGGCAATATATAACGAACTTCATTCCATTTACATTTTAAGGATTTCCTAGAGTGATTGGCTGTATTGATGGAACCTACATATGCTACCTATTCCAGCACCATTAGAACATGAAAATTCATCCATAGCATTAATGTACAGGTACTAACCTTTATAATCCTTAATGAATACTTATCTTTAATGGTAACAAAAATAACGTAGCTATTATAACTGACCGTTCTTCCCATCAAGATCATATGTGATGCTTCCCACCTCGTCACAAATGTTGAAGCCAGATGGCCAGGATCCGTGTATGATTCCACACTGTACAACAAATCTGAACAGAGTAGGCCTGCGGTAGTTTTGCTAGTTGTTCACATGCAGTGTAATAGTTAAATCTTTGCAAACCCTAGTGTGATTATAGGACATGACGGCCTCCTTCATGGAGACAGAGGGTATCCCTGCCTGTCCTATAGGCCTACCTTATGACTCCCTATTCAGATCCTGCACCTGGACCACAGTCCCGCTACAATCAGGCCCACAGCAAAACCAGGGCAAGAATTTAAATGACCCTAGGAATCCTCGAGGCCAGGTTCCAGTGCCTGAAGGGGCTCAGAGTAACCCCTGATAGGGCGTGCCACATAATAATGGCATATGTGGTATTACACAACATTGCAACCATCCAGGAAGAGCGACAGCCTACCATCTCTGACATGCCCACAGACGAGGAACCTTACATGCATGTGGGTGACAACAGAGATGGTGGAGTTGTCAGAGACTCCATCTGCAATCACTGCTTTCCACATTAAATCATGCACCACCACCCACCCCACCATCCACCCTGTAACCTTTTAATATACATTACAGTCAATAATTACAGTTAATAATATCTAAATATTCTGCATACGCAGTCATTAATACTTCAAGCTACAGTGGTGTGAAATACGATGTTCGGCTGATTTTCGCGTTTAAGTCCATGATAAATCCTATTTATCTGCGTTCCATTAAGAATGCCTTTCATAGTTACGCGTGAACGCGCTTCTGTCTGGGTCAACCTACTCAGAGTTGAGCGACCCTGATTACTTTAACTCCGATCAACCGTTTTGGAACCGAAAACTCTGAGTATGTCAGATCGGGGTAAGACAACTCCGAGTTCAGGGTTAAGTTTAGAGTTTGTTAACCCTGCTTTTTGGAATACCCCCCGGGCGTATTGTACACAATAAATAAATGAATAAATAACAGAATAATACCAGCCAGCAAACACTTAACCATTTGCTCAATGGAACTCTGTATACACATGGTTATTTACTGCTGAATGCAGTGAGAGAGTTTGATTTATACTTTCTTTTGTTTGCTTAAAGGCCATACTGTAGATCCCTTATCCTATTATTGTATTTGTCCCAGAATACATGGTTTTCCTGTTAATTGGAGACACCGACACAGCTTGAGGTGACTGTTTGTTGTGATTTGGTGCTGTATAAATAAAATTGAATTGAATTGTTTTGCAATGTGAACTTGAAAATGAAATTATTATTTTCTTTCTTCTTCTCTGCAGATTGACAGTGCTGTCATAGCACTGATGGATGACGTAGCTGTCTTCTTGGATTTACAATAACAATGTTTCTTGCAAAATATTTTCAATAAAATGTTACTTTTACCACTACATTTATATTGTAGTTCTGAGTCTTTTGATAAAGTTCAGTATCCATTTGAACCATATCCATAACCCGACCTTGAGCCTTCACTGCTTATGTCTTACATGTAGCATTGCTTGCAGAAGTAGATTATTTTCTAAAGTTATATACCAGATTAAAGGGGATATAATTGGTCTTATAATTGTATGAATCATGTTAGATTAATTAGCTTTGTACATGAGCTCATACTGCATCAGTATGGCAATGACCAATTTAATGAAAGCCAAAATCTTACAATAACATTACAGTACAACGGTGATGGTTCTTCACGTGGGTAACTGTTTATAATAGCCTAGCTTCATTTTATTTCTACTAAAAGCTCAAAATATGTAACAGCTTGATATATTAATGATGTTTTTATATAAATGTTATGTAGTTTAGACCCAAAAATGTGGAGTACATGCATCTATGATTTACAGAAACATATAATGATAAAATAATGTCCTGGTGCCTGGGTTGCTAGCCAGGAACAATAGGAATACACGTGACAACAGAAACACAATTAACAGAGTTATTTTATTCTTCTAATGGCAGATAGGTTTTATACATTCACAAAATAATTGGATATCCACCGTACTGTATCTGTTTTACTATGACATATCATAAATACTAGATAGAATAAAATCATCTGCTATAAGCACTCTGAATTTAAATTTTTTTAAAAGTATTCACAGAATGACATGAAAAAATGGCAAGCCTGTTAGCTTGTACCCAAAATGCATTTTATCTGGAAAATGTCTTACACTATCTGCAACACAACACAACAGGGTACTTGTGATATATGGAAACAATTACTAAATCATGTGATCAAGACAAACTGTAATATTTTATTTATATTTGCACATGTACATATTGGATGTGTGCCATCTCTTAAATACTATGGAGTTCTTCTCTTAACCTGATATACAGGTCAGCTGTGGCAAGTGGATCTACTGTGGCATCCCATTCATTTTCTATCATACGTAGACAACAAAGTTCAAAGACAGTTTCATCACAGGGAAATCGACCTTTTGGAGTGTACTCTTCCATACAAACAGTGAGCTCCTCCATGTGAATAGGTTTCAGTCTGTCCTCAGCACTGTGCAGCTCTGGGAATGAGTACATCATGACTGGACGGCCCGGTGCAGCACCACCACTTGATCTTGGTCGAATTTTGTGCGAGTTCCATGTATTCACAACTTCATCCTACAAAGAAAGTAGCGCAGAATAAAATAATGAAACAAACTGTGTACCAATAACTCTTGCCAAAGTTAAGGCTTATGAAGTCATCAGTAGACAGCAGGAATTTTCATTCAAGTGACCTCTAATCAATCTAATAACAAGCAGTAACTACAAAGTAGCACTTTCACCAGCCATCACCAATAAGTGTAATCACTTATTCTGGGTGTTCAGTAATTCCACAAACTATTATCATGATAGCTTCACAAATTCAGAACACTGCTTTCTGCCCAAAAAGAGGGAACCAGATTCCCCAGTAATTTAAACCATGTGGAAAGTAAAGTTAGTCTAATTGATATCCATCCATTTTGCTTTTAAATGAAAATTGTATTACTTATAAAAAACTAAGATTTTCCATGTCAAAGAAAAATCAAAATAAAAAAGATTTTATAATTACTAATAACACTACTATATTGATTTATCATACTTCTACAACTGTGGCATTACAGAGGATGAGGACACTTTTACCTCAACAAGATATTAGCTAGGCGGCTAGCGCACATACTCAGTTTGTAACGGTGGCGCCGGAGAGACGGACGAGACACAAGGCCGCTGGTATCAGACCAACAACGTTACGTTTATTTGACATGTATTGCGCAATAGCGCACAAGAAACATTCAGACACACACGTAAACGTGCAGACCTAGACAACGAAGAGCACAGGACACTGCGCGAACGCACATTAAGTAGACAAACCACATAAACCCCACGTGATGACGAGACGAGCCACAGGTGAGACGAATCAGCACAAGACGTAACCGCACCCACGGACAGCCGTAGACTAGGAGACGTAGACCACATAAACACACGCCCAAAAGGACGTGTCGGGGACTGTAACGTGACACAGTTCAAACTGAAAAGAAGTACAATACTCAAAAACCCATCAATTGACCGACTTCGATGTAATGTGAGACGTGGCCTATTTGACTAACATTATAAGCTAACAAACATGCTAACAAGTAACGGTAACTTGCCGAGAAAAACGTGCCAGCCGACAAACTGTCTTTGTTACTCACCTTCTGCTCTTCTATTATTGAAATGGTTGTAGTATTAGGTTAATATATAGGTAGGAACCATTGTTGAATTACCTGTTGACCTGGGGCGGGGGCAATTAAAAAAGGAAGACAGTTCTAGAGTGAAGCCAGTGTGTGCGTGTCGTCTGTTATCGTCTTTTGGTCTGTACAGGTTTAATACTATACCTAGATGACTAAACATGGTGTCAGAAGTTGGATTCGAGTAAGTTTTCCAACGTTTATTGTCCATATACCACTGGCGAAGTAAAAAAAAAAAAAACGGAAAAAAAACTGGGCTACCGCACGTGCTTCGACCCCTATAACCGCGACGTGTAACCGGTCTTTTTGAGAGTGGAGTAAAACGATTCAGCGTCACAGCGCGGCAGTATGAGTCTGTTCCAAGTTGCACCGCCGGATAAATTCACATTCAAGGCTGAAGACTGGCCCAAGTGGATTAAACGCTTCGAGAGGTTTCGGATAGCGTCAGGTCTGGAAACGCAAGCGGACGAAAACCAGGTGAACGCGCTGATTTACGCGATGGGAGAAGAGGCGGAGGATATACTGATCTCTCTACACCTGAGTCCCATCGAAGCGAGCGATTTCAACGAGGTCAAAAGCAGGTTGGATGCTCACTTTATAACACGAAGGAATGTCATTTTTGAAAGGGCCAAGTTTAACCAGCGGCAACAGGAGCTGGGTGAGTCAGTCGATTGTTTTATTACTGCATTGCACTGTTTGGCCGAGCATTGTGGATATGGAGAGCTACATGATGAAATGGTGAGAGACAGGCTAGTAGTTGGACTAAGAGACACAAAACTGTCAGAACAACTACAAATGGACCCTGAATTAACACTCGCCAAAGCTGTTACCAGAACTCGACAGAGCGAGCAAGTGAAAAAGCAACAAGAAATGCTTAAGAAAAATTTCAAAGGTGACGCAATGAACACACAGCTCGACAGCATGCACCTCAAGCAGCGAGGGGGTATACACACACCAGTCAAGCTACAGACATCCCAGTCGGCTATGAGGGTGGCACAGAAAAAGTATACCAAACCTCCACAATGTAAAAGATGTGGTGATACAAAAGGACACAGCCTGCAGCAATGTCCAGCTAGAGAAGCAGTGTGTAACAACTGCAAAAAGAAGGGACATTATGCCAGAGCTTGTCGTTCCAGAAAGTCCAGTCAGGTGAACATTGCATTACTGACTGAAGATGTAGAGGATGAGGTTGCATTCCTTGGCTCACTTCTGACTGATACAGATGAAGGTCCATGGATGACAGAAATAAAAATGGATCACTGCAATGTTGTGTGCAAAATAGACACAGGTGCAGACGTAACAGCAGTACCAGAGAGATTGTGCAGTCCTGACCAACTCAGTAGACTGGTAAAGTCATCAAAAGTCCTCAAGGGTCCAGGAGGCTCAGCGCTGTCAGTGAAGGGAAAATTCACAGCCACACTGCAGAAAGGACAAAAGAGCACAAAACAGGATGTTTATGTTGTGAAGGAACTGGCCACACCACTTTTAGGCCGCCCAGCTGTTACAGCACTGCAGTTAGTTGCTAGGTTGGAGGAAGTCAATCTAGTTAATGAGGAAGCAGTAAAATCAGAATTCCCAAAGCTATTTAGTGGTCTAGGAAAGATGCAGGGAGAGTACAAAATCGTACTGAAGCCCGGTGCTAAACCCTTCTCTCTGTCCACCCCTAGACGCATTTCACTCCCTCTCATGCCTAGAGTTAAAGAAGAACTAAATCGCATGGAGCAACAAGGAGTCATCTCTAAAGTGGAACAGCCTACTGAATGGTGTGCACCTATGGTGGTTGTACCTAAGCAAACTGGCAAGGTGAGAATTTGTACAGATCTCACAGAACTGAACAAATCCGTCTTGAGGGAGAGACATCCACTTCCCTCAGTAGAACACATACTAGGACAGCTAGCTGGAGCCAGAGTGTTCTCAAAGCTGGATGCAAATTCAGGGTTCTGGCAGATTCCACTTTCCAAAAAGTCTTCCATATTAACCACGTTCATAACCCCATTCGGACGATATTGCTATAACCGTTCCTTGCTATTGCTATAACCGGCGAATGTAAGTTGATGAGCACGGGGGAGGGGGGGGTGGCTAATGAAGTAATGAAATAAAGATAAATAAGATACAATAATGGTATGTGTCAAGGGGCATCTACCGGTGTTGTTGTCGCATACAAATGATGTCACGACACTACAACCCGCGCGCCAACAGCGACTCCACCCACATTGTGGTGGTCCACCATTGTAATGGAAACACAACGCGACCGTACCGTACCGTTGCGAATCGATCCGTATCGAACCGTACCGCGCCAAGCAGGCCCTAGTGGAAATGCGCCATTACTCTAGACCAGGGGTACTCAAATAGAAATGATGACGGGCCACATTTTATTTTATTTCAATCACTGAAGGGGCCGGTTACGGGGGGGGTGTGGTGCCGAACGTAAACTGTCGACGGGGGGGGCGAACCCCCGGCATCGTCTTGAGATCGCTGTGCGCGATTTCAAAATAAGAGCGGATAGCGCGATTGAAAAAAAAAGATTCCTAAAAAAAAAACGGGCCAGAAATAGATAGCCCGCGGGCCGCTATTTGAGTATGGGGGCTCTAGACGCTGGGTCAAACCATGCCCTCAGTAGGGATAGCTGAAATGCCAGGTAATATGATTTGAAATGGGGGTAAGCCAATCCACCTGATGATTTAGGACGTTGCAGAGTGGTGAGCTTTATTCTGGGTTTTCTGTAATTCCAAATAAAGGATCTACACACTTGGTCCAACTCTAAAAAATCCTTCTGGGGGAGGTAGAGGAAACATAAAAAATAAAAATGAGACTCGGGGCAGAATATTCATTTTAACCACAGAGATTCTGCCATTGAGGGAGCAATGCAATCCCTTCCATCTTTTTAGGTCGTCTTTGATCTTCCCCATAAGACATCGATAGTTTAGAAAACACATATGATCAGTGTTGTGAATAACGCCGTAAAAAATAACGGCGTTAGGTAACGGCGTCATTTTGTCAGTAACGGGATAATATAATTAGTTACTTTTCCTGTCGTTACAACGCCGTTTACGTTACTGGTCATTAAAAGCGGTGGGTTACTATATATTGATATACTAAGAGTAATGCGAGCGGACCGCTGCCCAGGCTAGTGAGGAGTAACAGATCTCGATAGGTCACAGTTGTACACCTGTTTAACTTAACAAGTCAGTAAGTGATTGGCTAAGGCAGCGTTATGATAGCCAATCAGAGCCAGTGTTTTTACACGCGTGCCGAAGCATGCCAGTGACACGACACAAACGGAGAAGAGGCCGAAATGGCGTCAGGTGCAAGCCGAAGAAAATGTAGCATTTTCAAGGCAATATAAACATTATTTAAGAAAATACTTGAAGTTCCTGAATGTCTACCAGACTGGGTATTTGATTTATTTAATTAAGAATAGAGGTTTTATTGTTAAGTTTACTTCTGTTGTGAACAAACCAGTTGTCTCAGGTTGAGATAATTTAATTTAATTTGATAGATGTAAATGCACTTTATATAGTGTAACTGTTTACTTTTGCTTTTTTTTTTTTTTTTTTTACAAAGATTTGGGATTTTAAAGGATTTTATCCTGCACTGGTCTGTGGATGTGCAACAAATATCAAAAGTTAAACACCTTTCTGATCTACTCATTTCAACTGACTGTAAAAACTGCTTTTTCAAAAACATCCTTATTCATTGGCATATAACCTTTTTTTAACTGTAACGCAAATAGTTACTTTCCCTGGTAACGAGTTACTTTTATTATAGAGTAATTCAGTTACTAACTCAGTTACTTTTTTGAACAAGTAGTGGGTAACTATAACTAATTACTTTTTTAAAGTAACGTTCCCAACACTGCATATGATTAATCTTGGGAGATATTTGTATACCTAAATATTTGAACCCTTGCCATGTAATTTGAATAGAAGACACGCCAGTGAGGAGAAGGGGTTGGCATTCTGCATTTAGTGGCATCAGCATGGACTGTCGCCTTTGGCTTGCTCACTGGGGGCTAGGACTCGGCACTTGTAAAGCTGCTTTGTGACAACAACTGTTGTAAAAAGCACTATATAAATAAAATTTGATTGATTGATTTAGCCCAGTTGATTTTATACCCGGAATATGTACCGAATTTCTCAAACAGTGAGAGTACCTGAGGAATAAATTGCTCTGGGTTGGAGAGATAAAGTAAGATATCATCCGCATATAATGAAATAACATGATGGGAGTTTTTGATCGAGATGGGGGTGATAGTAGTACTTTGTCGAATAGCTTGAGCCAATGGCTCTAGAGAAAGAGCAAATAAACCAGGAGAAAGTGGACAACCCTGCCTGCTACCTTTCTCTATGGGGAATGCGCTCGATATAGCTGATCCTGTCTGTACTATTGCTAGTGGATTGGCATATAAAGTACGGATCATGTGAATAAAATGCAGACCAAAGCCAAATCGTTTTAGCAAAGCCCATAAGAATCCCCATTCCAAGCGGTCGAATGCCTTATATGCATCCAAGGAAAAAACAGAACAGGGTGCCCATGTGTTATGCACCTATTCCAAAATTTGAGTAAGTCTACGTAAATTATCCGCAGCTAAGCATCCTTTGCAAAGAAGACATCGCATCCTTCAGTTCATCTGCTGAGAGCGGGGCTTCTAAACTTTCAGCATGAGCAGGCGTCAAGGATGGTAAATTGATCTGTTTCAGGAAGGAGTTCATTTCTAAAATGTCGGCTGAATGGGTTGATTTATACAGTTGAGAGTAAAAATCCTGAAGAGCATCATTAATTTCTTTAGGTTTTGTAAATAGAGAGCCTAAGTGCTGTATGGCATCGATAGATGCTAGCTGTTCCGATTGTTTTAACTTCAGAGCTAATAACCGGCTAAGTCTGTCTGAGTATTCGTAATATGTTTGTCTGGTTTTAAGCAGCAAAAATTCAGCCCGCTGTGAAGTAAGATTTGTATACTCCATCCTGAGTTCATCAAGGGTCCTACCTCTCTCCTCCTGAAAGGATGACTTTTCACTAGATTCTAGCTGACTGATACGGCGTTCCAGATCTCTAACCCGAGCAGAGCGTGTTTTAGACAGATGAGATGCGAATGATATGCAGTGGCCCCTTATATTGCATTGTGTGGCTTCCCATAAGATTTGTGGAACATTAAGTTCTATGAATGACGTTACTTCTCGTCTAATGTATTTCAAGAAGTCTGAGTTTTGCAAGAGGAAGATATTAAAGTGCCATCTTTTTCGCTGAACAGAAGAAGGAACAAGAGCTAATGTCAACTTAGTAGGTGCATGGACTGAAAAAAGAATGGGGAGAATCGAGGTACTAATTACATGCTGAAGAACACTAGGCGAAACGAAAATATAATAAATTCTGGAATACAACTTATGACGAGGGGAGAAGTAGGTGTAATCCTTGCTACCAGGGTTATGTATACGCCAGGGGTCGACGGCATTAATATCAGTAAGGAAGGATGTTAAAATATTATTAGAGGCATTGGACAGGTTTGATACAGGCATGGTGTGTGTTCTCTCCAGGGTTGGGTGTACAACATTATTATAATCATCCCCTAATATTAACAAACAATCTGGGTATCGCAGAACAGAATATTTAAGAGATTCGAAAAAAGATATATCTGGGGTATTTGGTGCATAAATGGAAAATATACATAGCTTAACAGCATTCAGGTCACATAACAGAATCTTCCAGCAGTGTCTGCACCCGAGTCACTCATCAGAATAGCAACACCTTTTGATTTGTTTAAAACAGATGAGCTAGCAACTAGCTTATAATGCTTATTTTGTAACCTACATGTATCTGCATTTTTCAAATGAGTTTCCTGAATAAGAGCTACAACTACCAGATTACGACGAAGATATTCCAAACATTTTATCCTCTTCAATGGTGAGTTTGCACCCTGGACATTCCAGGACAGAAAACTATAATTTGTCATATGTGTACCAGCAGAAATGAGGCATGAAAGCCAACATAGAAATGCCTAGAATACACGAGTTGTGTATGGCAGAGCAAAAGAAAAAAAAACTGTTGTGGGTGCATCAGAACATACAAGAAAACAAAACAAAAAAACAAAATAACGCAAACACACAGGCTAGTTGGCCGGGGATTGAGAAGAACGACCCCATATACCAGGGCTCTCAAGTCTCACGCATTTGACTGTCTTCACACGCTCACACTTCCGATTTCACACGGCGAGAAAAAAAAATTTGTTTATTTACCTCCGATCCATATCTATGTCGCCCTCCACTGGCGATCGATCGTGATATACAAACCCCCCCCTGCTCAACAACTCACGTTCGCCACCCCCCCATCCTCCCCCCCGCTCAACAATTAACGTTCGCCGCCACCCCCCCCCCCCCCCCGTCAACAACTCTCACACTCTGACATGAATCCAAAACTTGAGAGCCCTGCCGTATACACTAGCCAAAGTAACAGTCAAAGTAACAGTCCCTCAGGGATCCGCAAAATACAGTTAAACAGTAAACCTCGCTTAAATAAGTGAATCGGCTCGCTAAGCCAGCGAGTGTCTTATTCCTGTTATAGTAAGCATAGAATGACAAACTGGTTTTATATGCCGGGCACTATAAACATGCCAGATTAGCATTAAATGTTCAGTCTCTGTAGAAAAGCCTGCGTTTCTTCAGGACTCGCGAGCATGTGTGTCTCAGCGTTGAGCCGTACCTTTAGCTTGGCTGGGTACATGAGGAAAGTCTCTGCTCCTTTCTGTTTCAAAGCTGCGATGCTCAGTGCAAAAGCCCTTCTGCTAGCTGCCGTGGCGTTGGAGTAATCTGGAAAGATGAGGACCTTAGCCTGGCCGTGCAAAAGAGGGGAGCCAGCCTTCCTGTACGCCGCTAAAATGTGTTGTCGGTCGTTGTATCGGAGAAGTTTGAGGATCAAGGCGTGTGGCCGTGCGGTGGAGGTGGTCCGGTTGCTGAAGACTCGGTGGGCTCGCTCTATCTCGAATACTCTGCCCGCGGGGAGCCAGTTGGGAAGATTTTTCTGCAGAAAGCCGATTGGGTTGTCACCCTCCGATCCCTCCGGAAGCCCTACAATACGCAGATTCGAGCGGCGGCTCCTATCTTCCATCTCGGATAATTTTGATTGTAGTTTAGCCATGTCGTTTGTGACTTCAGCCAACGTCGCTCTCTCTTGACGCTGGGCCACTTGAATAATGTCGGTGCGCTTGCTGAGGGACTGGGGAGAGGCATCCATGTTTGATAAAACAGATTCAACCGTGCCCAGCCGCTTCTTCAGGGGCTCCATATCCTCGCAAATCACCGCCACAGCCGCAGAGAGCTCAGCCAAAACGTCTGGAACACGTTGCAGCTTGTTTACTGCTTCGGTGAGTACCTCCACACGGTTCAGAAGTTTATCTAAGATGGAGGTGTCCGCCTTCTCGTGCTCCGGCAGCTCGGCGGCTAGAGCTAAGGCCCATCGAGCTTTTTTCTTAGCAGATTTAGGAGAAGGAGAGGGAGCTGGCAAAGGTGAGGGAGATTCCTCCACATGTCTTTTCTCTGCAGATTCTGTATATTCCATTTCGAAAGCCAAAAGTAATGAAATTTGCGATTTTATTTTCAATTATTGGAGCCGCGAAGGGCGCTAAAAGAACTAAGCCGCCATCTTGGTCAAGGACCCTCCCGGAAGTCCAAACACATCATTTATATCTAAGATCATAGAAAAAGCTGTTGCCCAGCAATTTTGCCTATATCTGCATAGAAATCACATATTTGAAAAGTTCTAATCCAATTTTAGGCTCCATCACAGTACTGAAACATCATTAGTTAAAGTAACAAATGATCTTCTCCTTGCTTCAGATCAAGGCTATGTATCTCTGTGTGGTATGGCTGAACGTCCATGATGTTGTTGTTGCTGTATCTGGGGTCAGCGGTGACAATTGTGGTGGTTATACGACGTGAATATTAATTGCAGGACGCGACGCTAGGGGAGCAATAAGAGTGAGTGGGATCAGGTGGGATTAGATCCACTTGGGCTAAGGCAGAAGAATGCTGGTTTGGCGTGGCATTGTCGCTGTGGAAAGAGCTTGGTTTGTGCTTGACGGGATTGGCTACCGAAGGGCGACGGAGGAATAAGTGTAACTGAATCAACTGGTAGGTTGTGGGTTTTATCACTAGTAGCTGATGGTTCTTGACCGTGTGGAAGCATAATTAACATTGTCTGGCTTGCAGTTGGAGCATTTCGGTTGCGGCACTTCGCTGTGTTGGCGTCGGCAACGGCGTGCTCTCTTGGGTGGGACCGCGTCGCTTGGTGCTTGCGGGCCACTGTTTTCTCCCTTTTAAATTAAAACTATTTTATTTGTTTTATAAGTGAGGGAAAGTAGCCCTTGTAGTGCTGAGCCACTTGTTGTTTGTTTAATTGTTATCTGTGTTGGGATCTGGATGCTTGAATGTGATCGGCTAACATTGTAATAATATACCACAGGTTGCTACTATGAGGTTGTTTATTTGTTTTTTTTTGTTGCTATTTTCGTTGTTTTGTGGCCAAGGAGTGGACCACCCGGGTTTTCTAGCTTGTCTTTTTTCCCCTTTTTTGAGTGTATTGTTTAATTTGGTATGGTGTGAGGACTCCATGGGTTGAGACCTTGGCCACACTGTGTTTTGTACCCGTAGTCGGCACTGACGGTAAACATCTGTATATGTTACCAGCTGAATCCCACACAGGGTGAAATCATTACTAAGTGGTTTTTATTTATCTTGGCTGTGGTAATTTATTAAAATAAATGTATGTTGGGATTTAAATATCTCCCTTGGTCTATGTGTTTTATTGGCTGGCTTATACACTCATTTAGTTGAGTGGCCTAGAGGGGAGGCCCCCTTCCTCCTAATCTAAGGGGTGGCGTAGTCGAAGTGTAAACAGACCCGCCACATCTGTTAGTGCTTCTTGATCTTAGTGCAGCTTTCGACACAATTGATCATAGGGTCTTGCTAAAGTGGTTAGAACGCTGGGTTGGAGTCTCTGGCACAGCCCTTTCATGGTTTTACTCTTACTTAACTAATCGCTATCAGTTTGTAGAGCTCAATAATATTCCATCCAAACGTACAAAAGTGAAATATGGGGTCCCGCAAGGCTCCATTTTAGGACCACTATTATTTACATTATATATGCTACCATTGGGCACAGTTATAAACAAACATGGTGTCAATTTTCACTATGCAGATGACACTCAACTTTACATATCAGCCAAACCTGATGACAAACTCAGTTTAGGAAAAAATTGAGGCCTGTGTAAGATATATTAAATGCTGGATGTCTCTAAACGTCATCCAACTTAATGAGGACAAAACAGGCCCTAAGGCTTTAAGACAGAAAATTCCAGATCTAATGTTTAATCTCGCAGACTACCCCATTACACCTGGCACAGTAGCCAAAAACCTAGGCGTCATACTCGACTCCGACCTATCATTTGATAAATACATAAATAATACTACTAAGATAGCTTTTCTACATCTCCGCAACATTGCCAAGTTAAGAAATGCATTATCACAGGATGATGCAGAAAAATTGGTGCACGCCTTTGTTAGCTCCAGATTAGACTACTGTAACTCACTACTGTCAGCATTTTCAAATAGGAATCTAAATAAATAGTTCAAAATGCCGCAGCCAGAGTTCTGACCAGAACTAGAAAATTTCAGCATATCAGACCAGTCCTATCAGCCCTGCATTGGCTACCAGTTAAATTCCGTATTGATTTTTAAAAAATGTTATTAACTCATAAAGCACTGCACAGGCTTGCTCCTGAATACCTCCAGGAACTTATTTCCTATTATGAACCCCCATGTCCACTAAGATCACAGGGTGCTGGTCTTTTATTAGTTCCAAAAAATTAATAAGGTAACAGCAGGTGGAAGAGCCTTTTCTTGTAAGGCCCCCCAGCTTTGGAACAACCTTCCAAAATGCGTCTGGGACTCTGACACAGTCACAATCTTTAAGTCTAGGTTGAAAACCCACTTATTTAGTTTAGCGTTTGATAATTAATATCCACCCTTGGATAAAGGTACAGATCCAGGGGTTCATAGACGAAGGGTTTTATGGTAGACTGGGGTGCTGGTGCTGTCATCCTGTCATTGCTCGTGGTCACTCAAGTTTGTTGACAGTGCAGTGGATGTATGTCAATGTCTCAGAATGCTCCCAAGTCTACGTTACCTTCTGGTTCTGCCTTTTTAGCTAGGCTGTAATAATTTAATGTAATAACTTAATGCCGGAGTTGCTGCCACACTCCAGAAATGTTTATAGTCTCATCTGTCCTGTATATGTCCTTATACAGAGCTAATTTTCCCTGTTTCATTTTCTCAAGGAACACTGAGATGAGGAGAGACAAGCCTTTTCCAGAGATCCATCCTGGGCCAGCCAGCTCCTGCCTAACTGGATATGCCTACACCAAAATAGACATTATCATTTACATGTCTAAATTGTTCTTCTGTGTAAATTGTTGTCATTGGCATGGTGACTGGCGTCGGCCAGAGGAGGATGGGTTCCCCCCTGAGTCTTGGTTCCTCTCAAGGTTTCTTCCTCATGCCCTTAGGGAGTTTTTCCTTGCCACAGTCGCCCTTGGCTTGCTCACTGGGGGCTAGGACTCGGCACTTGTAAAGCTGCTTTGTGACAACAACTGTTGTAAAAAGCGCTATATAAATAAAACGTGATTGATTGAGATAATTGTGCATGAAAATCCCAGTAGATCAGCAGTTTCTGAAATACATGGCACCAACAACCATGTTCAAAGTCCCTTTAATCACATTTCTTCCCCTTTCTAATGCTTGGTTTGGACTGCAGCAACGTCTTAGCCATGTTGACATGCCTAAATGCATTGATGTGCTGCCATGTGATTGGCTGATTCAACATTTGCGTTAATGAGCAGTTGGACAGGAGTACCTAATAAAGTGGCCGGTGAGTGTACATGCTAATTGCAATAGGACCTAACTGTCACGGTCCTCTCCTCTACCCCTTGCCCACATAGTGAGATCCATGTGTCCTCTCTTTACTTCCCATTTTCCACATGTTGCCATGCCTTCCTTGTTAATGATTATCATTATGAAATTATGAAACTGGAGTCCCCCAGGGGTCAATATTATGCCCACTGTTGTTCAGTTTATATGTTAATGCAGTGGGGAACCGTCGGGGCCCTCTACGCCCTCTCAGAGGGCCTAAAAATTAGGGGTGTATTCAACTAAGGATTTTCATAGTCGAATCTGATTTGTCAGCTTTTCGCTTTAGTCGACTAATAGTCGAATCGGGTTTATTTTTATTTATTTTTATTTAGAGCACCTTAAACGGGATCACGTTCTCATTCATACTTTTTTCCTCTTCAAAGTAAAAACCTAAAACACTCAGATAAATGAATAAACACGGTAGGTTGGCTTTATTCAGCTTTTTTAATACACCTATTTTTTAATGAAACGTTAGAGAACATTAACCGTCAGTGCGCATTGCGCATATCGAACTGTCAGACAGGCACTGTGCAAAATGTCAAAAATAATTTAAATAAAATATGCCTGCCTGAAAATATTAAAAAATTGCCACACAACAGCAAAAAATATAAGGAAAGGTTCAAGTAACGGGGTTAAAAGCAAACAACAACAAAAAATGTTTATAGGCCTACTTGCAGAGACCCGATGAAACGAGACGACATGACCGAATCAACTGAACGGCTGAACTGTTTTTTTTTTCACCTTACGCGTTTTAAATGGTATGCCATGTTGGTTGTTGTCGTGCGAAATGAAAGACGTTGATGATATAACTTGCACTTTGCACTTATCTTTTTCAAAATACTTTTGAAGTTTTTTAGTAGCCATTATAATCTCAGCAGATGCTACGTATTCTGTAGCGTATTCAGCTCTGCTCGTTTGGATTGTGCAACTGCAGGGTGTGATTTATTAATGTGTAGTAAGGAAGATGCTGTTGAGATTTACATTTTAATCCCTTCATATTGTAACGTTTTAACAGGGAAGGGGTGACGCAATAGCGGGTTTTTCAATATTTAATAAAAGATACGCAACCAAAACCAAACAGAAGCAGAACAATGGAAGGAGGACACAAACAATGACAGGGGGTATACAACCAGCAATAATTAAGAGGGTCAATGAAGCACTTACATACACAAGCAACGAAACATCAACCAACCAGAGAATACAAAACACAGGAAAACCAACAGCGACACTAACAGCACAGGCGTGAACCACAATCTAAACAGAGAGACAGTGAACTAGACACAAACGCTACTATAAGAAATCTAAACAGAGAGACAGCGATCTAGACACACACTACTAAACACGTGGGGAGGGGAAGAACGGAGAGTAAAAGCAGATGAGAACAAAATGAACTTTAGAGAACAAGACAGACGTAGAACACGAGCCGAAGACTAACCTGGACCGGACAGCAACACACTCAAAGAACACAGGGCAACTCTACCTACAAACCAGAATCATACAGCAAGAGGGAAAAGGAGAGCACGGGGCAAGGCGAAAGGGAAACAGAACAAACAATGACCGACACGGAACAAAAACACTAGGGGGGTTTTATACAATGGAAACAAGACGGTGAAATGAGACTCAGGTGTGTGTGACAAACGACGAGGGCGTGACAGACAGGGGGAGGAACGAATCGGAGCGGGAAGCTAGGCGGGACCAGGGACGAGGGAGGGGCTGGACGTAACAGAACCCCCCCTCAGGGCGTGCAACACCGGGGCACGCCCAACAGGGACAAAACAATCCACACGGGGAACAGCGGGCGTGACCTGGATAGGGACGACAGGCCCGGGGCAGGACGGACGCAACGGGCCACTGACTGGACGCAATGGAGGACAGGGACAAGGGATGGGAGGCAGCACGGGGACCGGAGCAGACGGGCCAGGACAGGGGACAGAAACAGGGGACGGAACCAAAGGGGCCGGAACAGAAGGGACCAAGGGCACCGGAGACAACAGGCGGACAACAACGGAGACCGGGACGGGGACGAAATGGGTCACGACCTGGGGAACCAACACGGGCACAGGAACCCGGACGAGACCACCAGACACAGACACAGGGACGGGCACAAGGACACGGACAGACATACACACTGGGACAGGGACCAACAGGAAACCAGGGAGGGGACAGGGCAAAAAGGGGAACATAGGCGATCGCAAAACAGAAGTCACAAGAGCGTCAGCGTCCGAACAGTCCAACACGGAGCCAGCCCCAGGCCCACAGGCGGGCAAAGCAGTCACTGTGGGGGCTGGCGTAGACCAAGGAGTGTCTCGGGGAACCGGCGGAGCCGGAGGAATGTTCAGGGGCACCGGGGAAAAGTCCAGGGGCACCGGGGAAAAGTCCAGGGGCACCGGTAGGACCGGCTGAGGGACAGCGAAGACAGGGGAGGCCGGCTGAGAGGCCGCAGGGACCCGGGAGGCCAGGCGAGGAGCCGCAGGGACGGGCCGGCAGGTCGTGGTGACGGGCTGTGTCCGCTGGCGGGCAGCGGGAACAGGCGGGGTCCGTTGGCGGGCTGCGGGAGCAGGCGGGGTCCGCTGGCGGGCTGCGGGAGCAGGCGGGGTCCGCTGGCGGGCTGCGGGAGCAGGCGGGGCCCGCTGACGGGGAGCGGGAGCAGGCGGGGCCCGCTGGCGGGGAACGGGAGCAGGCGGGGCCCGCTGGCGGGGAGCGGGAACAGGCGGCGTCGCCGTGCAGACGTCATCGGCGGGCGTGGCAGCCGGAGCGACGTCATCGGCGGGCGTGGCAGCCGGAGCGACGTCATCGGCGGGCGTGACCGCCGGAGCGACGTCATCGGCGGGCGGAGCCTCCGGGTCGACGTCATCAGGGGGCGGAGCCTCCGGGCCGACGTCATCAGGGGGCGGAGCCTCCGGGCCGACGTCGTCTGGAGCAGGCGGGTACGCCTTGCAGGCGTCGTCTGGAGCAGGCGGGTACGCCTTGCAGACGTCGTTTGGAGCAGGCGGGTACGCCGTGCAGGCGTCGTCAGGAGCAGGATACGCCGAGGCGGCGTCGTCAGGAGCCAGGGATGCAGAGGCGGCATCATCAGAAGGCGGGGACGCCAAAGCGGCGTCATCCGGTGCAGGGGCAATGTCTACTGCAGGGGTTTTACCTCCAGTGAACCTCCTACGCATTAGGTTGTAGAACCCCTCCACAGTCCATGCCTCGTCTATACGAGTGGCTAGTATTATGTCCGCCCACTCAAGTGCTTTACCTTTTAGCAGAGATCGCAGAAACAGCACAAGCACCTGGTTAGGAGGTGGGGGACAAGTTAGGAGTCTAATGTATTCCGTACATTGCAGGACATATTTCTCCACTGGTGTACATTCTCCGTCGTACGCTTCTGGGCAGCGAGCCAGAGAAGGTAGGCATATGGGATTTCCCATAGGATCCCTTACCAGAAACGACTGGAGATTGTTGAGCTTATCCTGGAAATAATCGCTTACTCTAGTCTGTGCGAGGTTAGCGAAAACTGGCTTCACCTGCTGCGTCATTTCAACTTGGTCGGTCATTATGTAACGTTTTAACAGGGAAGGGGTGACGCAATAGCGGGTTTTTCAATATTTAATAAAAGATACGCAACCAAAACCAAACAGAAGCAGAACAATGGAAGGAGGACACAAACAATGACAGGGGGTATACAACCAGCAATAATTAAGAGGGTCAATGAAGCACTTACATACACAAGCAACGAAACATCAACCAACCAGAGAATACAAAACACAGGAAAACCAACAGCGACACTAACAGCACAGGCGTGAACCACAATCTAAACAGAGAGACAGTGAACTAGACACAAACGCTACTATAAGAAATCTAAACAGAGAGACAGCGATCTAGACACACACTACTAAACACGTGGGGAGGGGAAGAACGGAGAGTAAAAGCAGATGAGAACAAAATGAACTTTAGAGAACAAGACAGACGTAGAACACGAGCCGAAGACTAACCTGGACCGGACAGCAACACACTCAAAGAACACAGGGCAACTCTACCTACAAACCAGAATCATACAGCAAGAGGGAAAAGGAGAGCACGGGGCAAGGCGAAAGGGAAACAGAACAAACAATGACCGACACGGAACAAAAACACTAGGGGGGTTTTATACAATGGAAACAAGACGGTGAAATGAGACTCAGGTGTGTGTGACAAACGACGAGGGCGTGACAGACAGGGGGAGGAACGAATCGGAGCGGGAAGCTAGGCGGGACCAGGGACGAGGGAGGGGCTGGACGTAACACATATATTGTTTACATTACAGTATTGATCAAGCAGGTTATCATAATCCATATATAATTTGACCAGTCTTAAAGTATTAATTAAACTTCTAATATTAATCACTTTATGTTTTGCTTACAGTATAGTATTAATCAAATAGCTAATTATCAAGTGTGTCTGAGAAAAGGCCTGTATGCTCTGTCCCATATTCCAAATGCCTGTCGTTTTCTAAAAGAACAGGATGCTTAAGAAGAAGAATAAGAATGTATATCAGTTTGACAGGACCAGGAAGCGAAGGCCTCTCTCCCACTCTTAGTAAGGAAGCATCTGTATGTTTAACGTATGTGATCTACGTGCAACTCCTATCTATGGAACCACTATTAAGTCTGTGAAAATCATAATTGGCAAAAGTCATTGTAAGATTTAGGGAAAAAACAAGATGAGCTCAGCGGATTGTGAATGTCTTAGACAATCAGCCTTTGTCTAAGAGGCTAGGTTAGGGAAAGTCCAAAAGAAACGGGGGGGCTTATACCCAGGCCACACTATATAGAACAGGACGAAAATGTGTCAGGCAGAGACCTGCGCACAGAGCCATAGGGTAGAGTAGATAGGCTTGTGTGTGTTCTCTCCAGAGCGCTCTGTATTTTTGTATACATTTAATAAAAGGATAAAGACAAGACTGGTAATGTTTTCTCTTGCAATCAACGAGCATGCTGTGCTAGGTGAAAGAGGATCAAAGCACGACAATGCCTATTGTTAATGCGCAAACATTTAAAAATATTTATTAACAGAAATTAGGACGATTTTATTTGACAAAAGGCTATATATAATGAAAACAAAGACATTTCATGTAACAACTAATGCTTAGCTACATCCTTGGGCAACCCCATGCAGTTAGAATGGTACATTCGACTATGACGTTCATAGTCGACTAGGGGGTATAGTCGACTATAGTCAAATCAGCGACTATTGCAGGTCACCCCTACTAAAAATATTCTTAAAACATAAATACACTACCGTTCAAAAGTTTGGGGCCACCTAGACAATTTTGTGTTTTCTCCGAAATCTCATACTTTTATTTATCAAATGAGTTGCAAAATGAATAGAAATAGAGTCCAGACATTGACAAGGTAGAAATAAAAAATATATTTTTAAATAAAAAAATAAAATATTTTTTTAAAAAATAATTTTCTACTTTAAACTTTGCTTTCGTCAAAGAATGCTCCCTTAGCAGCAATTACAGCATTGCAGACCTTTGGCATTCTAGCTGTTAATTTGCTGAGGTAATCTGGAGAAATTTCACCTGATGCTTCCAGAAGCCGCTCCCACAAGTTTGATTGGGCTGATGGGCACTTTTTTTGTACCATACGAAAATCTGGTGAGATCTGGTGACTGCACTGGCCACTCCATTACCGATAAAACACCAGCTGCCTGCTTCTTCTCTAAATAGTTTGTGCATAATTTGGAGGTGTGCTTTGGGTCATTATCCTTTTGCAGGATGAAATTGGCTCCAATCAAGCGCTGTCCACAGGGTATGGCATGGTGTTGCAAAATGGAGTGATAGCCTTCTTTATTCAAAATCCCCTTTACCTTGTACAAATCTCCCACTTTACCAGCACCAAAGCAACCCCAGACCATCACATTACCTCCACCATGTTTGACAGATGGTGTCAGGCACTCATCCAGCATCTTTTCAGTTGTTCTGCGTCTCACAAATGTTCGTCTGTGTGATCCAAACACCTCAAACTTTGATTTGTCTGTCGATAACACTTTTTTCCAATCTTCCTCTGTCCAATGTCTGTGTTCTTTTGCCCATATTAATTTTTTTCTTTTATTAGCCAGTCTCAGATATGGCTTTTTCCTTGCCACTCTGCCCTGAAGGCCAGCATCCCAGAGTCGCCTCTTCACTGTAGATGTTGACACTGGCATTTTGCAGGTACTATTTAATGAAGCTGCTAGTTGAGGACCTGTGAGGCGTCGATTTCTCAAACTGGAGACTCTAATGTACTTGTCTTCTTGTTCAGTTGGGCAGCAGGGCCTTCCACTTCTCCTTCTACTCTGGTTAGAGCCTGTCTGTGCTCTCCTCTGAAGGGAGTAGTACACACCATTGTAGGAAATCTTCAGTTTCCTGGCAATGTCTCGCATGGAATAGCCTTCATTTCTCATAACAAGAATAGACTGTCGAGTTTCAATTGAAAGTTGCACAAGGGTTTTCAAGGGTTTTCTAAATATCCAATAGCCTCCTTACACAGTTAGCAAACACAATGTACCATTAAAACACTGGAGTGATGGTTGTTGGAAATGGGTCTCCATACATCTATGTAGATATTGCATTAAAAACCAGACGTTTACAGCTAGAATAGTCATTTACCACATTAACAATGTATAGAGTGTATTTTTGATGCATTTAATGTTAGCTAAATTGAAAAAAAAACTGCTTTTCTTTCAAAAATAAGAACATTTCTAAGTGACCCCAAACTTTTGAACGGTAGTGTATGTCATTTTACAGAGGCCATTAAAAGTAGTCTGGATCAAGGTAAAGTTGTTGGAGCAGTGTTCTTAGACTTTAAAAAAGCCTTAGATACTGTAAACCACAAAGTGCTATTGATTAAATTAAAACAACTAAATTTTTCCCAACAAGCGTTAAATTGGTTCAAAGCTTATCTTGACTCTAGGCAGCAATGTGTAAAAATAAACAGTGTTAAATCTACAATTAGGTGTACCACAAGGATCGATTCTGGGGCCTCTGCTTTTCTGCTTGTATATAAATGATCTACCTCAAATCTGCAAAGATGCAAATTGCCAACTGTATGCGGATGATACAATCATTTATGTAACTGCAGGCACTCCTACTTAGGCTGCAGAATTATTAACTAAGCAGTTAGTGGGAATATCCCAGTGGCTGCAGGAAAATTGCCTAACTTTAAATTATACAAAAACAGTTTCAATGTGTTTGTGACGCCGGAGGCGTTGGGACAGAGGCAGCCGGAGACTGGGGTTGAACAGAAGGATGTTTATTGTCCATGGCAACCAAACCAGTAAAGCTCTTAGCGCACACACTGCAAGTGATGCAAGGTGAAGCTCGTAGCGCACACCAGTAAAGCACTTAGCGCACACACTATAAGTGATGCAAGGTAAAGCTCGTAGCGCACACTAGTAAGGCTCTTAACGCACGCACTGCCAGTGATGCAAGGTAAAGCTCGTAGCGCGCACGCAGGTAGGGAACGCAGTGACGGACACGCAGAGACCAGAGACGCTCATGTAGCGGCAATGTGCAGCACTGGACCAGACGACCTGCGGGCTTAAGAAGAGCAAAGTAAATAAGAAACAGGTGTTCAGTATTCTGGTGAGCAGAGCCGGCCCTGACCAATGTGGTGCCCTAGGCGAGATTTTGGTTGGTGCCCCCTGCATCATCAATCATTGGGTTGATTGTGTCACTATTAAAGAAACAAATTAAAAGCAAATGACTTAAAAATTACCATATAACAAGCAATAAATATAAAGGTGTTGCACAAAAAATATTTTAAAACTATTTTACATAACGTAGTGCAGAGAACAACTTTTAAATATAAATAATAAATGTAAAAAAAATAAAAAACAACAACTACCACCAGTGCAAATCAGGGCAATTTGCCTACTGCAACATTATTATTTCAAAAGTGCATCTGCAATGGAGGAGCATATGTGTGTTTTAATATATATTTATTTTAAAAATTGCTGAGCTAAGCTAATAATAGCACCTACTAGGATTGGGCAGTATGATGACAGTGGCGTTTTCACTAAGATCATACAGAGGGGAAAAGCCACAATGACGATTGAGTGTTAGTTGTGAGTCAAGAGAGCTGGTTTAAAAGAAAAACACAACAGCTACAGATTGGCAACATTTTGGATTTGTTTCAAATAAAAATGAGAGACAATTGGAGCACGCCCCCACGATTCTAATTCGATAATATGATTGGTTGACAAAACTGCCAATCTATAATAAAAGCTCTCAATGTAAAAGACAAGGGTATGTGACAGATAAACAGAAGTTCCTGAGGGGGAGGGCCTTTCTCTCTTTTACCTAGAAACAACAGTGTGAAATATTCTGATTGGTTGATTTTTTATTTCAGCACTAAGTTTTTTTTTCCCATCACATGCACAAAAAGTGGATTTGAAAGCCGATTTATAGGGAAAATACAAATTATTGGTGAAGCGTTATTAACATATATTACATATAATAGATAAAGCATCCTTTAAAAAATCAATTAACCTTCAGAGAAGGCGTTGAAGTCCCTGACGGTACGCCAATGGTATAGTGTTAATTCACCACATATTACCATTATATTACCTGTTTTTTTGCCACCTTTCTTCCTCCACTTTTCTCCTTTTACTACCCTGGGCACCAGAGGACTTCTGCCTTTTTGACGTCTTTTCGAGGAGATGTCACTCACTCTGTGGTGTCTTTTTCCCCACAGAGAAACAGTAACGAGGTGCGCAGAGCGCGCGCGGGAGGGCGGGTTGGCGCGCGGGTGAGAGGTGTCGTGTGTTGTTATAATAAGAATTATTAATTTGACTAATATTATTAAACAATGAAATTATGATTATGTGGACTTTGCTTGTTTCCACATTTATTAATTGTTCATTTGTAAAAAAAAAAAAAAAAAAAATGCTTGCACGCGAGCGCCCCCCTGGACAGACGGCGCCCCTAGCATTTGCCTATATCGCCTAATGGAAGGGCCGGCCCTGCTGGTGAGTGTGACTGTGGGAGTGGTTGCGTGCGCGGGGGTGTGTGCTGGGATCGGCTGCTGGCCGGGATGCGCGCCCTCTGGTGGCGACCTGGCCCCCTCACCGTGACAGTGTTTTTCTTTAAAAAGAAAAGCATAGAAAGAGTTTAAAGTAAATATGGACCAACAGGAAATCAAAGAAGTATCTGAGTTCAAATATTTGGGGGTTATTTTAGATTCTAAACTAAAGTTTGATTCTCACATAAAAAAATGTCCAAGATAATAAATATTATTATAAACTGTTTCCGTTTGATAAGACCCTGTATATCTACCCAAGCAGCTCAAATGTATATGCATGCAATGGTATCACATATGTCGTACTGCTCTATCATGGGGTCATGCCTCTAAATCTGTCGTTAAGCCATTAATGTCAATATACAAGCAAACCCTAAAAGTGTTTAATAAGAAACCAGTAAAGTGGCATCATTGCCAAATTATTCAAAAATATAATTTGCTGAGTTTTGATAATTTCCTTAAATTTTCATTTATAAAGACAATATTTAAATGTACTAATGGTCTTGCTCCAGAAGTAATTTGTCAGTTAATAGAAAAACATAATAGTGAAGTTGTGAGAACAAGAGCTGGGGTCAGCGGGAACTGCAGAGTTAAAAGGTGCAGAACCACCATGGGACAGTCATCGTTCTCAGTTAAAGGGTCACAGTTATGGAACGCTTTACCACAGGATCTGTCGTTCTTGAATTTTTAGATTAAAAGCCTAACCAGGGACAAGGGTTGTAAATTAGCCTTTGGCTAGAATCCCTGTGTACGCTGCATCTTTTGCCCATGGGTGATAATGTTTTGTTGTACTGTCCCTGTAAAAATAAAAATAAATAAAAAAATAAAATAAAAAATGGGTTTGAGCAGAATGTGAGAAGAAATGCTGGTTGCGACATTTTGTTGGTGATGCAGAAATAAACGGAAATGGCTTGTCAACCAAACTGACTGTCTCTCTATTTTAAAGTCTAAGACACCCAAACTGGGTGTTCCTTTTTGCTCTTGTTAACATGCTGAAGTTTTTGAAAGGACAGAGTGCTGACACAGCCTTAGTCTTGTAATTGGGAATCTTGACATTGTTGTGGTTTTCACACTACATGACTTTTCAACCACAGGATATTACACAGTAAAAGACTTCACCATCCCCCAAGCCTATCTGACCTCCAAAGTACATTTTGCCACAAAATCAACAACAAATGAAATGATGACTGATGAGATTCAATGTGCGAGATGAATTGTTGTTTCCTCTGTAAATTAACATGGTTGCATTTTTGGACAGAATCTGGATGGATGGATGGATGGATGGTTGGATGGATGGATGCTCATTGGTTGTAGCTCTACCTCTCACTCACTACCAGTCGCAACACTTTTCATACTACAGGATTTGAATGACAGGTCCCCATGTTTAGCATGCTTAATATTTTTTAGGACTTGGTGAGCTGATTGTGTCTTTGAACAATTCATACATTGTGATTGTGAGCTGATTTCCTAGCACTGAGCAAATCAATTTTCATTTGATCTAGATGTTTTCTATGGAGTGACTTTTTTTTCAATAGTTCCACAGAAGCAAAAGTAAATCCAAGAGCAGAAAGTATATGTTATGAATGCAAAACAGAAAAAAATATATCAAAAGTATATTTTTTAAAATATAATTGGTTATTTGAAACTTATTTTCGTTTGCATTTTGACAAGTTTTTGGTTCCATTGTTTTTGTTTTTTTGGATTTTCCCAGTAAGGTCTTTTGCTTCTGGAATCTCTCTTTGCTTCTGCTTCGTTTTTTGCTTCTGACTTTTGGAACACATTTCACGTGTGGGAGGGGCTTAGATGAAGGAGATCCTCTGCAATCTCCATTGGTCACTGATTCCGGACTGACGCAGAGCTCTGAAACCGCCTCTGGGACCAAGCCACGCCCACCCCACCAGCTTCCCAGCATTTTCAAACATGGGGGAACGCGGGGTTTCTGTTTCACAGTAGCATGTAAACTGAGTTTGACTATTAAATTTTATACAAAGGTTATAATTAATTGCTAAATGGTCTGTAGATATTGCAAATGTACACTGTATAATAACTACATTAAGCATGATGGTTAATATTTAGCACACTTCACCAGCGTGAGCTTTTAAAAATTTTAGTGAACTGGATGGAGAGAAAACTGATGTGTGGAAGAAATATGAGTATTTGCAATATCTGTTTCTGTTGGTATGGCGACAGGTGACGGCACGGGCATGCGGCGACGGGGGGGTTTGCTGCTGGTGTATGGGAGGTGATGCCAAATATAAGTAAAATCCATAATAGTAAAAAATACCAAAATTAAAACCAAATACCAAAATTAAAGCATTACTGAAAAGTGGCCACCCTATATACAACCAGCTTTGTTCACTCACACTGTTTTTCAGTGTTCTGCAGGTGCCAATCACACACACATTACATGCATCTTGTGCTGTCCATATTTTATTAAGAAGTGAACAATAATCATTGAACATAGAGATACTAAACATAATACATGTCAGACATGACATTCAGACACTGTCCGATTCAGAGATTTAAAAAAAAAGATTTTAACTTGGAGAGGTGCGAGTAAGAAGAGTAGTCCATTGGAATGCAGAGTGTGGATTAGTTTACTTCTCATTTTGGACCCGTGTGGACAGGGTCTTACATACTTTTTTTCTGTTTTGCATTCATAACATATACTTTCTACTCTTGGATTAATGTTTGCTTCTGTGGAACTTTTGAAACAAAAATCACTCCATAGTTTTCTCAACAACCTGCAAAATCTGTTGGCAAGTGGAAAATCAGGCCTAAAACTGTCTGAACTTGGCATTACTTGACTGTATTAGCCAGCAGTATTTTGGCCTATGTAGCACTTAATATATAGTACCTTTAAAGGTAAAAGTATCTGAAATTAATTTCTCCTGCAGATATGAGTGAGCTAGACACAGAAGAGGTGTGAAATATCTAGATTTTATATGGTACTAATTTAAGTGAAAGGGGCCCTAGTCTAACAACTCACATATATAGGTGGGGAGACTTTAAATTCGAGAGGAAAATTCTAATTGGGCAAAGACACCTCTCTCAATCAAAAACTCTAGGCACTGTTCTTTTTGCAATAAACTTACTATTGATAACTAGGACAGTGTCGGCAGAGACCTCTTCATAACCACAGCATTGCTATAGAAGAATACACCTCACATGTTTCTAACACATCTCCCCACCTATATATGTGAGTTGATAAATGAGCCCCCCCCTATCTAGCTAATATAAAAACTATTATTTGCATCTTTGAATTACCTAATTTGTTTCAGTGCAGTGTAAACAATACAATACTTAAAAAATATAGATACTTCATGAGGTTACATGTTAATTAAATATATTAAAGATGTATCACAATTTTTAGGACTAAAAATGTAAGATTCTCCCATGGAGTCAGAAGACCGCCTACCTACTCACTGTGTAACTGACAGCATAATTTGGCAAATAGGAGTATCCTCTTGGCACACTCATATCACCTTTTGACACCCCTCATCATTTTGCTAGCCGCAACGCTTCCAAGAGCATCCTCAGCGGCCTCGCTCCTCCAACACCTCCTGGCCTCCCAGCCAGTGCTCTCCAGCGTCTCCCAGGTCGCCGCACTCTCCCGCGTCTCCCCTTCGGTCAGTGGGTTCCTCCCATCCCCGCAGTCTGCCCATGGACTCCTCCTGTTCCCGCTGCCCATCAGAGAACTCCTCCAGTCCCCCCAGTGACTGCACTGCCTGCATGTGGGCCCAGGACTGATGATGTCTTTGTCTCACCCCATGTCTGTTCCCCATCCATCCCTATGTTCCCTTTGCTGCCATGTTCTGTTCCTGGTTTTGTTGGTTCCAGTCCCTGTTTGTGTCTCTGCCCATGTCTGCGTACCCATTCCTGTGTCTATATCTGGAGGGGTTGTTTCTGTCCCTGTCCCCATGTTTTTTTCCAGAGACGTGACCCATTTTGTTCCTGTCCATGTGTTGATATACTTACTTCCTGTCCTGTGTATACTTACCTCTGTCTTTGCATCAGCCTTGTTTCCAGGTCCCACTCCAGTGTCCTGTCCTGTCCCATCCAGTCCTGTGTCCATGCCTTACCCTGGTCCTGTCCAGTCTCCCCTGATCCTTGTCCTGTTGATGGTGTCATGTCCCCACCTGTCTCCTTGCCCGTCTCCATGTCTCTCCCCTCAGCCATGCCCCAGGCCCCGCCCTGTCCCTCTGTGTCCATTGACCCTGTCCCTCCCCATGCCCATTGGCTTCCCATTGTGTCCTAGCACTTTGTTTCCCCTGGTCTGTCTTTACATTTCCAATTGCATTTCCAATTTACATTCATACTTCAGTTGCAAAACCAACAGAATTTCATATTTCCAGCTGTAGGCTTATTTCATTTCATCTTTAATATTAGCAATAGTATTTCAGTATTTTCTGTCCTATTTATCAGTTTTCTTTTTCCTTTACTATAAACATCAATTTAAAACATCAAAACATTCACAACAAATATATTTACTTAAGTAACAAAGAATTTACATTTTTATCACATACAATAATATAGAACAATGTAGGCTATCTGTATGATACTATTATATCTGTGCACTGTTATGGGTGTGTGCAAAAGAAAAAAATTCTCAAAAAATTCTCATATCCAAAATTGCATTACAGAGGTGCACAGGGCAAAAAACAACCTTTGGTTAGCAGGAAAATGAAAGTGAAAGAAAAGAAGGTTTTCAGTTGAGGTTTGAAGGAGAAAGGACAGTTTGAAAGTGAGTGACTGTGGTAGTGTATTTCATAATTGTGATCCATGATGCTGAAAGATCTGCTCCCAGCAGTCACCCATCTGAATTTTGGAACAGACATAAGAGCTGTGCCAAAAAATAAGTAATATTGAGCCATTCCTCTTCCCGTCATTAATTGTTGATGTCATAACTGGCTGCAGTAACTGTGACTTCAGGTACTTTGATGCTACATCAACAGGGTCTTTACTTCAAAGAGTAGCACTAATGTTAGCTTGCTGTGCTGGTACTGGTTCTGGTTGAAGCTCTGTCAATTTCTGACTTAAGCACTCTCCTTGTCCCTTTTCTTTTCTCTTTGGAAGATCGACTAGCATTAACTTTTCTAGCCTTGTCGTTACTTGCCTCAACACATATGAAACATACAATAATGTTGTTCTTACAATAATCTTGTTTTAGACTTGTAGAAAGAACAGGATTTGATCATGTAGTGCTCCATGGGAAATGCTATTTATATAAGATCATATGATTCGCCCAGAACCTGATAGACAGCATAGTAATCTGAGAGCTTGTGAGAATTGCTGGGATGCGAGAAAAAGTTACAGTACGCCAAAGAGTAAACTGTATACGTGCCAGGCATGTGCACCAGTGATTACCGACCAAGCTCCAGCACTGATTTGTATACCTCACTTTCGTAGTTGCTTACCTAGTGAGATTAGATTTTGTACTCTAACATCTGAACAAAATTAGTGTTAATTCTAGACACAATTACTAATATTACCAATTGCAAATCATTCACATATATAATAGGCAAATGTTTACAAACAACAGGCAAACAGTGTTTCCCCTCTTTTTAGACAGTGATGGAGCAAACAAAGATGTGCATGTGCAAAGATGGATGAAGATGAGGGTGAGAACATCATGATCAGCATGAACTTCCTCTTAGATCTCTGTACTCTTTAATATGCTGTAGAGTGTCAGGGTCTGCATCCACCAACCCAATGGACAGGATTCTGGTAATCAGGTGAAGCTCCTTTTCACTAAGGTCTTTCTGTGTGATTAGAAAACTCAATTATCATGTAATATGTACATTTAACCTTCAAATAATTATCAGTGTGTAATAAATTTTCAATTATTGACTCATTACTCACTTTTACACATTTCACTATATGGATTAAATGACTGCTACATAAATTAAATGTTTATTATTTTTTACCAATGTGATGTACAGTCTTAGGAACCAAATAATGACGCTGGGCTTCACAAAGCTAACAAGTGTTCTCCAACTCCGTTTCCTTCTCTGTTGGAAATTTCTGCTTTATATGTAAGGAACTTATAAATGACCTTCCTACATTATTTTAGATCCATCAGGAACTAGTTATGTTCTAGTTCTATCAGAAGGTTCTATAGTTGTGTTCTAGTTCTATCAGAAGGTTCTATAGTTGTGTTCTAGTTCTATTAGAAAGTTCTTTAGTTATGTGTTGCTTCTTATTGATTGAATTTGCTCCAATTGTATTATCTTTAGTCTTGACATAATCTGGATCAATTTTCTCTTTATAACAAGGAAACATTTACTGAGTGTTTGACTACACTTTGAAAGCTAAGACACAGTTAAACAGCTATTAGTAATTTAAATGATTTCACCAACTATTATGTAATCTACATATTACTTTACCTTCTTCTTCTCTGGAGTGGCACGGTTACCTTTGCTCCATCTTTGTATTGCCTGTTAAAATTCATTACAATTTTTAAACAAACTCTTGTAACTCATATATTCTGCTCCTTTAGACTTGCAAAAAAAATCTCTACTTTTTAGGATTGGAAAATGTGACTATTTGTAGTGTCGCTACTTTTAAAGCTAGAAATGGTCCAACACCACAATTGGCCTTTTGATCCACTGTAGCTCACCTCATTCACCTCAACTGCTGAGCATAGAGCTGAAAAACTGAGGACTGGTAGATAAGATATCTTCCCATTATTCCTTACAATTACATAATGCCCTTCTAGTCAATGTTAAAGAAATTAAAGATGTTCTCTTTTAAATCTAAAACACAGAACCAATGATTTTAAATTAACTTTTCATACCATTTCATGTAATTACTTTTTCTATTACTTTTTCTATTTTTCTTTGTGCAGACTTTATGACTGAACCAGTATTTTCTGAGAAATTAATACATGAAAATCACCGCATATCAACAGTGAGAGACCAAATAAGACAAATAAGAGAATACTCAACTGCACTTTCAAACATGACCCAGTTTCAGATGCCTCTTTTGACATTTGAAATTATGTTGTTTTTTGCAGTTAAAGGCAGTTAGGACACTCTAAATCCTATTAACTAGAAGTTGATGAGATTGTGAAGAAAAGACATCGGCTCACCTGATCAAGGCCATTTGACATGCACATGATAATGCAGATTAGGCCAAAGACTATCTGCAAGGTAAAGAAAAGTAAATAAATTATTTGCAATATTATTGTTCAATATCTCTGCTGCTCTACTGTCATTAGACCAGTGGTTCCCAAACTTTTTCTGCCGTGCCCCCCTTCAGATATCTGAGGCTTAGTATCGGCCAATACTGATCAGATACCGATCTGATAGAGTAAAACTGTGCTGAATCGACTTAAAACATTTTTTTTTAAAACAGACATACTGAATTACAAGTTTATTGAAAACTCTGCACCAGTATAGCACACTTAAACACACATATAAATATGTAAAAACAACACAACTTGCATTTGTTCAGTCAGTGCAATTATGAATATAACATTGAATGTAAAATAAATAATACCAAAGAACCTGAAACTGACAAAAACAATAGGTTCACAACTTTGGTCAAACATACAAAAAAACCTTTTAAATGGTTCAAGAATTCTAAATATAATTTAAAATAAATAAGGAGATGAAATAAAAGAAACAGCAATACATATGTGGCTAGTTTGCAAGCGCAGACATCACAGAGCACAAAGCATGTAACAGCCAGAAGTATGTGTACTGTCTCTTTAAGGGAGCGAGTTGAGCGCGCGTATGGAATATTGTTGTTTTTTTAGCTTTCTGCCGTAGACCGAGTCAGACCACTGCTCTTTATTTTATTTCTGTAAGTAATGCATTCAATGAGCCTTGGACAACTCACCTGTTCATGTATGAACAGTCAAGTAGTGCTGGAGCCCAGGTTTATTTTGGTCAACCAGCAAATAAACGGACTAAGTGGAATACCACCAGCGCGAGTACGAGTCAGTGATTCACCTCTCCTCTTAATATTGACACGTGCACGTTTTACTTCAATCAATGAATCAATCAATCAAATTTTATTTATATAGCGCTTTTTACAACAGTTGTTGTCACAAAGCAGCTTTACAAGTGCCGAGTCCTAGCCCCCAGTGAGCAAGCCAAGTGCGACACTTCCAAGCTCCGCGCCCCACGCGCCCCCCACTTTGGGAACCACTGCATTAGACATTACTATTTGACTTTGTCAATGTTATGTATTGACAATAGCGGCGTCTATTGGGCAATGCAGAATAAGGCATAAGAGAAAAGAACAGTGACAGTATTGTTAGTGGAGCAGTGGCTTCCACAGAAATGGATTGCAATGTTCCAGATTGGGCAATCTGTAATATGGGAACATATGGTGTCGGCCAGAGGAGGATGGGTTCCCCCCTGAGTCTTGGTTCCTCTCAAGGTTTCTTCCTCATGCAAAAAAAACTAGGGAGTTTTTCCTTGCCACTGTCGCCCTTGGCTTGTTCACTGGGGGCTAGGACTCGGCACTTGTAAAGCTGCTTTGTGACAACAACTGTAAAAAGCGCTATATAAATAAAATTTGATTGATTGATTGATTGATATGCAAGGACAGGAGCGTTAAACGGCAAACTAGGAAATTACTTGGACGTGACACTGTGAGACAGATTCATTAGTGGTATAAGAGGAGAAGCCATTCACATAAGTTGCTGGCATAATGAGCCTTTATGTTCAGGAGTGTGTGTTAATGCATCATCAATGGAAATTACATCTAAAAAACATGCTTGAGTTTGAAAGAAAAATAAAAGAACATGCTCAACATGGCTCTATTGATGCAGATGTGGGGGTAGTACTACAGTGACTCCCCATTACAGCTCAACATGGCTCTATTGATGCAGATGTGGAGGTGGTACTACAGTGACTCCCCATTACAGCTCAACATGGCTCTATTGATGCAGATGTGGAGGTGGTACTACAGTGACTGCCCATTACAGCTCAACATGGCTCTATTGATGCAGATGTGGAGGTAGTACTACAGTGACTCCAAGCCATACTTTCCAGACACCATTCATTCATATATCTCATGAAAAAGCCCTGTACCTTATGCACTTAAGCTGCATCAAAACCAGACAGAAGCAAGTAAACTGCACCTATAGTGATAGTATCAAAAGCAAATAAATCAGTTCACATCTGTAGAGATAATAAGGACTGAGGACTGTATGAATACGTAACATCCAGTTCTGGACACTATAAACAAAATCTAGAGAATCTTGGACTTAGGTCAGCAATTTCATCTCTGGGAGCGTTGAGAATGCAGAGACAGGCACTCACACATACATCACTTAACTAAGAGTTCAAATAAATGAAGTCACACAAGCATGCAGATTAAGATGTCAAAGTAACTGAGGCAGGAATGAGTAGGGCTATGACGATAACGGCATTACCGCAACACCGCGGTTATGTAATGCCTACCGCGGTATTGGGCTCATTACTGCCATTTATTTATTTATCTATAAAATGAATCGTTTCCATTGCGAAAAAACATTTATACAAAATAAATATACAAAATTTTCCAAAAATAAAAGAAAAGACATCCACTCCAGTCCCCAGGAGAATCCTTGCGGACACTAAACTCACAAGGTATTTGCGATTCGCATTCGGATCCACTTGCCTGGTGGCGGGAAAATCTAAATCAATTCCCTCTTCTGTCAAACATTGCCAGAACCCTAATGAGCAAGCCAAAGGCGACAGTGGCGAGGAAAAACTCCCTATGATGGTGGGGAATAGGAAGAAACCTCGGGAGAACCAAGACTCAAAAGGGAACCCATCCTCCATTGGGCGGCCCGTTAACACACAAATACACAAGTCACACATAATTCACACAATCAGACTAGGTAAAAGGTAGAATTGAAAGTTCTGGGTTTTGATATTGTCACTGTAAATGTCTGTTGATGAATGCCAGGCTTTCATTCCATGTCGGAGCAGTGATGCTGGTATTGTAGGCTCCGACTGCAGTGTTAATCCCCAGGTGAACCCCAGTATCAGCACATCCACCGGCAGCCAGACCATCCCCCAGGTGCCTGCAGGTGCCTGTATCCAATCGTCTTGGGTAGAGCCATGCAAGAAGATAATACAGACTGAGTGGACGTGAATTTAAACTACCGTTGATTTAAATGTACGTAGCTCACGTGCCAGTGATCAGCATGTGGCTCCGGCAGACTAATCTATAGCAGCATAACTAAAGGGAGGGGTTCAGAGGTGACCACAGGCATGAGGGCTCACTGAGACATTGCTTTCCAGTCAAGTCATAGTCACAAATAGAGTGATGCCAAGACACAGCTGGATGACAGCATCAACATCTCAGATCACCAGAAATCTCAATGTCTGGGGGCCCCCAAGCCCCTACACCTTACAAGGGGAATTTTACCTGAAGGCTTGACTAAACAGGTGAGTCTTAAGTCTAGATTTAAAGATTGGAACTGTGTCAGAGTCTCGGATTGGAGCCGGAAGGCTATTCCATAATTGAGGGGCTTTAAAAGAGAAAGCTCTGCCTCCGGCTGTAGTTTTACAAATTTTTGGAACTACGAGAAATCCAGCATTTTGGGAGCGCAAAGGGCGAGATGGGTTGTAGTAATCAATGAGTTCACTCAGATATTGTGGGGCAAGACCATTTAACGCCTTATAGGTTAGCAGGAGAACTTTAAATTCAATGTGATATTTAATCGGCAGCCAGTGTAGTGCGGCGAGAGTGGGACTAATTGTCAGAAAATATATGACTGCACAACGAATAGTGTCACATTGAGGACCCCGGCCCCTCCCTTTTGGGCGTGTGTTCACGTTGTCCACGCGTAATTGTCTGCGTCTGTGGATCTTCGTGGTTGTGGTTGTGTCTTGTGATAATCCGTCTCACCTGTGACTCGTCTCGTAATCATGTGGGGCTAATGTGGTTTGTCTATTTAATGTGCGCTCGCGCAGTGTCCTGTGCTCGTTGTTGTCTAAAGTTTACACGTCTCTGTGTGCGTGTTTAATGTTCTACATGCACTATTGCGCAATACTTGTGTAAAATAAAAGTGACGTCTGTCGCAGCCAGGGATTCTGTGTCTCATCCTTCGCTCCACCCCGATCGTCACACATAGATTGTTGGTTTGTCTTGCAAGGAACATGAAGACGGAAAAACAAGATAGTATTTATAATTCACGTTATTCACATAATTATTAAAAATATTATTGTAACAAACTGAGCTGAGCAGGTGGGACGCATATGCAGATTTGGAGTTTTAATCAAAGGAATTAACACAAAAACACATACTATTACAAAGACCTGAGGTGACAAGAATGGCTAAACACAAAGAGCATGTACTACAAAAAATCATAAACAACAAACCAGAACTTACAACCAGAACATATCTCTCACAACTTACTACTGACGACGTACAACTTACAACATTCAATAACCCACAACCACAGAGACCAAACACAGGACTTAAATACATTAACTAAACAAGGGACACAACAAGACACACCTGAAAGTGATAACGAGGGGCAGAGAACACGGCAGGGGTGTGAAAACAGAGACAACTAGGAAACGTCAAAATAAAAGACACTCAAACACACAGAGAACAAAACAAAAGACAAGACTGACAGGGGGGAGGCAGGACCACATGACAGAACCCCCCCCAAGGCGCGCCGCACCGAGGCGCGCAACGGAAACAAAAAAAAAAAAAAAAACCCAACATCAAGCACAGACAGGAGGAACCAAACCAAGAACAGGAGACAAAAGACACGCAGGGACCAGCGGCGAAGGCAACGAGGAGGACACACCAGAAACAAAGGACCTAGGGGCAAAAGAATGCAGAGGACAAAGGGCCAGGGGACACAAACACAGGGGCGGAAACAGGCTGAGGGGGACAGGCAAACGGGACCTCGGGAGACTGGACAGGGCTAGGGCGAGCAACAGAAACAGGATCGGAACGGGGAACAGGGAACGAGGCAAAAATACTCCGGACTACAGACACATGGACAGGAACGAAATGGGTGACAACTCTAGGAACAGACAAGGGCACAGGGACGGAAACAACAACACCGGAGACAGAAACAGGCACAGGCACACGAACAATGACAGCATCACACACAGAGACAGGGAACAGAACAAAACCAGGCACAGAACATGCCACATGAAAAGTAAAAGCTCCAGTGTGTGTGGATTTGTATTTAAAGAAAGAAACGCTGAATTCGTGCCAGAAGCCACCTTGAAATGCAATCGACTGAACGTCATTGTATTCCACTGCGAAGCTGTATTCGTGCCAGAATGAAATCTAATCACTGTCCAATAGGAACGCTCGTCTGAATTTGGGGCAGGGCTTAGACTCCAGTCAGAAGCAATCGCTCGTAGTTGGACTTGAAAGCAGCAGAAATGTCTTTTCACGACAGAATAAAAGAGGAAATAAACAGTCTAATTGGACAAATTGAGGCTGGTGCAGTTACAGACGACTACGTGCTTAACTTAATTAAATGTTTGCTCCTATGCTCGTTTGTTTAATCTATCTCTTTTAAACAAAGTGCGCAGCAAACACGCATTGTGAACACAACTTTTTTGAATAAGGACCCAACTTCAGCCGCCGAATAAGGAGCTGCAAATAAGTAACCAAACGAATCTCAAACGGTGAAGATTGTGGAGTGTAGTGTCCGATAAGCCCATCTCAGCAACGCGATCGCTCTTTCTCACGCTGTATGTACGAGAACATTGTTCTATTTTTCTATACTGTATTAATGATCAATCTAGGGTCACGCTTAACGACGAAAGCTGCTTTACGACGGACATTTCAGTCTCTAAACCCATCGTTAAGCGGGGACTCATTGTACATTTAACTGAACTGATCAGTTTCTGAACGGTGCCTGACAGTTCAGAGTTCATGCCTGTAAGGTCTTTCGGCCGGTGTTGTGTTGAATTCGTCTATCCGCGCATAAAGACGCTACAGATTATATTGTCGATTTATGTTTCTATGCATAAATAAGAGCTAGACTTTAATTATCCATCACAGCAAACGGCACCACATTATCTATGTCCAAAGCCACACTGGCTCAAGGGTGTTAATTATTTTAAATAAAATACACACTGGTAGGGCTGGGTATTGATTCAAATTCCAAGAATTGATCCGACTCTAAGAATAGATTTTTTTCGATTTAATCCGATTTAATCGATTCGATCCGATTCGATCCAATTCGGGGTTTAGTGTTATTAAAAATGTATTTGAGCCGTTTCCTGACTGTGTACAGAAGCAACATGTTAAAACTAGTATTATATCAATATTAATCAGCAAATATTTACTGGTAGTTGGTAGTTACTGATGGCTGGAAGACTGCTGAAAAGGGTAATCATAAATCTACCTTCAAGAAAGGTAATCCAGGACAATAAACAGAGGACATCTTTGAGGTGTCTATATCTGCAACAGTGGGCTACTACTGGGACACTAACCAGTGCATTATTATTATGATTGAAATAATTAAGAATTCACCCAAAAGCTGTTGCTACCAAATGCATTTTTATTTTAAAAGTGCTCACACTTAATAAACTGAAAGTATAAAATGTAAACGTGTATTTTTCTTTAAAGTGAGAATATAAGAACAGAACTCTCACGTTACGGTCCCCGACCCCTCCGTTTTGGGCATGTTAACGTCATCTGCATCTAATCGTCTACGTCTGGGTATCTCCATGGGTGCGGGTGCGTCTTGTGATAGTCCTCACCTGTGGCTCGTCTCGTAATCACGTGGGGTTGATGTGGTTTGTCTATTTAAATTGCGCTCGCGCAGCGTCCTATGCTCGTCGTTGTTTGAGTCACACATGTTCTATGTAAACGTGTTTTATGTGCGCTGTCTGCGCTTCGGTAAATGTAATAAACGTAACGATTTGGAAAGTGCAAAGGATTCTGTCTCTTCCATCGCCTTGCGCCCAACGTTACAAGAACATTTTAAACTTTTTTTTAACTGTAAAAACACTGGGTAAACGGTCAGTGACACGGACTAACTGTAAATAGTCACTGACACTGGATAAACTGTCCTTCTGTTTTTAGATTTCCGATTTGACTATCGTCGTTACCGTCACTGTCCGACGCCAAGTCGTTTTACAGTTAGTTAGACCGAGCACGCCTGCGTGAATTCAGTGACGAGGCGGGGGTAAAAGTTCACAAAAAAATCGATCTTTGGACATACGAATCGATAATCAGATCATCATATGCGAATCGATTCTGAATCGGAAAATCGATTTTTTCAACACAGGCCTACACACTGGCTATACGAAGTTCACCTCTGACCACGATTTTGCAGTATTACATCAGTATTATGTCTAAATATCTAGTTAGGACAAAACTAGAGTGCTCAATGAACTAAGTTAAAATCACTGTAACTCCGGAATATCATCTGTAGCGTTTTTATGTGTGTGCAAACGAGGGGAGTCGGAATTCGGCACAACACGTTTGTTTGGAAAAAATTCTCCGTCGTGCCTGCTGGTTGCATGAGTTAAATGAAAATGAGCACTTTCTTCTTTGATTTACAACTTTGTCCTACCACCTGATTAACTTTCTGTTCCACCCCTGATGGGCGAAGAAACATCTACAGAAAAGCCACACCTCATTATAAGTCGCATGGTTCAAAGCGTGAGGGAATAAATAGCGGTTTATAATCTGGAAAATACGGGTAGCAATCGCGGGGGCTCCGCTCTTCAGCGCTGTTTGCAGGGTTCATCCACCTTTACAAGGTGGAATTGAAGCACATGTACGACACTTTCAAGGTCCATTTTCAATATTGTCCAGCACCTTCAGCTTAAGTTAAGCATGTAGTCTTCTGTAACTGCACCAACCTCAATTTGTCCAATTAGACTGTTTATTTCCTCTTTTATTCTGTCGTGAAAAGACATTTCTGCTGCTTTCAAGTCCAACTACGAGCGATTGCTTCTGACTGGAGTCTAAGCCCCGCCCCAAATTCAGGCGCGAGTTCCTATTGGACAGTGATTAGATTTCATTCTGGCTCGAATACAGCTTCGTAGTGGAATACAATGACGTTCAGTCAATTGCATTTCAAGGTGGCTTCTGGCACGAATTCAGCGTTTCGTTCTTTAAATACAAATCCACACACACTGGAGCTTTTACTTTTCATTGTGGCATGTTTTCATCACATCAGTGTTTAAATCAATCTCGTGATCATTACATTTAAAGGAGACATTTATGTCTGAAATACCGTACGGTGAAAAGCAATACCTCTGTGCCGTGATTACATTTCGAGCTGTATTATATGCAATGTTTTGGTTTTGAATGCAAATTCGTGTGTATTGTTTTTCAATAAAGAGATAAAGTGCATTGAAATGTAATTTAATAGTGCTTTTGCATTTCATTTCGTTTTCTGCATGTTTGTATGGAAAAGCAATGCATTTTGTGGATTGCATTTCCATTTTTGCCTAGTAGCAATTACATTTCCAATTGGCACTGAATCCTCTCCATAGTCTGCCGACGGCTCGCCTGTGTGGAAAAGAAACGCTGTACACATTGTCTTCAATTGTTGTTTATTGTTTCTCTGTGAACAGACCATCGAAGTAAAGCAGCAATAGATACAGCACTGATCGCCTCAGAGTTCATTCTTCCCCTTCGCTTACTACGGACACGCAGAACACAACGCAGAAGTATTACGGGTGTGTCAGGACTGTGTAGATGACGGTCACAGGACTCACGACACACACACCCGTTACACTTACAACAGCGAGCACACCGTAAAGTCAAGCTCACGCTCCAACCCTGTCGTCCCGTTGTAGTGCTTAGTAGGGGTGGGAACCATTTACTATCTCACGATTCGATTCGATTCCGATTTTGGAGGCCACAATTCGATTCAAAAACGATTTTCGATTCAAAACCGATTTAATTTATAAAAATGTCTGCTTCAGTCTATAATATCTGCATGACCTACTACAGTCTGCTTTGCAACACAGAATGACAAATACAGAAAATAAAGTGTCTTTCACATTTAATTAACAAAAATATTTGGTGCTTTGGTAAAATAAAATGCTTTTTGTTGTGTTACCAAAATTCTTGAGCTTCATTTTGCACACAAAAGCCTTGCACACAAGTTACATTGTGTCATGTTCGGTCTTCCCCGGCATTTGGTAAAAACCAAAATGAACCCATATTTTTGCCTTAAACAAAGACTGGACAGGTTGAATATCTCTTTCCTCCATTTGTTTTAAAACTTTTCTGTGCATGCGTGTGAACCTGCTGCGTAAAGTCTTGCGTAATTTTGTAATTATGTAACGCGAGACTTCACCACGACTTAGAATCGATTTTGGGACATTTAAAATCGATTGTGAATCGTAGTAAATGAGAATTGATTTTTGATATTTGAATCGATTTTTTGGCATACCTCTAGTGCTTAGCTTAGCCACGTTATTTTTCCATGGAACCCATGGTTCCCTTATAACATGCCTGATTACAGGCACACTGCAGCCTGTAATTACCTGACTCCTCCCATGCCAACAAATCATCAGGGGAAAACAGAAGACCTCTACCAGGGCTACACAAGCAAATAATTTTGTTTGTTTTGGACATCAATACTTACATTAGCTAACTATCCGTAACTTCATATTTACAGTGAAGTTAAAATTTGGAATGCTGATTTTTAATCAACACAAACATTCAACATTTTGTTGGCTTTGTGTGGAAAATGTTTTTATCCATGGCACTTTTAGACGTCACGGATAGCTATTGTTTAAAAAACAATTAATCAACATGTCTCATGCATTAAGATTGGCAGCAGTGTCTGTTGTACGATTGATCTGGAATTACGTTCAATTATGCACATGCATAGTCCAAATCGGGTCGTGACATCCACTTGCAGTTGCAATCAATGGTTCAGGTAATCATATACCCAGCCTTGAAATTTTTGAAGCGAACAAAAAAACTGAAACGCACACTTAAAACAGTGAAGTGAGTGCACTTAACCGGACAATTCTTGTTTCTCTGCTTTTGCGGTCACCGTTTTTGTTCGGTTTTCTTGATTTTGCGTGCTCAGTCTGTCTGACTTGCTCGATTTAACCTGATCTTTGCGCTCTCATATTGAAGACAGTAATCTCACTCCATATGAGCCCCATGTATTCTGGTCCACCAATGCAAAATATAGGAAATCTGAGCTTTGATTTGTTTTCACAAATGTCAGAAGATTTTCACAAGTCCAGATGCACATGAAACGCATTGCTCCTTGTATGTACTTGATACCTTTGTGTTTAAAGGTTCACATGTTCAGTTGCACATGTTTAAAAGTTGTACCCCATGAGTTATTTTGAAAATATGTATTGGCACTGAAGTGCTTACCGGCTAGCATGAACTCGTTGTTATAATAAGTATTTATTGCATATACTGTGTGTTTTTTTTTTATAACAAGCCCGTTCTTTTGTGAATGTCTGGTAAATATAGAACTTTACCGCGGTGCTCCTGAGGTCTTTCCCAAGAGGAAAAATGTGTACAATCAATAAACCTGTGCTTTGAGCATTTACTAAAGTATGTAACGGGGCAGAGCATGGTCACTAGACTAGACTGTCTCATTTAACACACCGGTGGGTGCATCTCAATTCAGGGGCTGCAGCCTACGTAGACCGCAGCCCACGGAGGCCACACACTTCGAAGGCCGGGTAGGCTGCATCTCACAGCATGTTAAATGAGACAGTCTAGTCTTTGCAAGACGTATGTTTGCGTGACCACGCTCTGCCCCGTTACATATGTTACATACATGTTAGCGAGCTGTCCAACAAAATGGAGCCAGAAACCGCATTTTTTCCTGTTTTTTTGTTTATTGAAAAACTAGGCATTATCCATCGACAAAATTAACACTTTAGTAAATACTCAAAGCACAGGTTTACCTGCAATATCATTAATAATTGGCATGTTATTTAGCATCCCATTGCAGTATAAATTTCCATATTTAAAAAATACTAGGGGTGACCTGCAATAGTCGCTGATTCGACTATAGTCGACTATACCCCCTAGTCGACTATGAATGTCATAGTCGAATGTACCATTCTAACTGCATGGGGGTGCCCAAGGACGCTGCTAAGCATTAGTTGTTACATTAAATGTCTTGTTTTCATTATATATAGCCTTTTGTCAAATACAATCATCCTAATTTATGTTAATAAATATTTTAAAATGATGTGTGCGCATTAACAATAGGCATCTTCCTTACTACACATTAATAAATCACACCCTGCAGTAGTTGCACAATCCAAATGAGCGGAGCCGAACACGCTACAGATTATAACGGCTACTAAAAAAACTTATTTTATTATATATATTTATTAGTATTTTGAAAAACATAAAGATGAATCAAACAATGTAAAGTGCAAGTTATGTCATCAACGTCTTTAATTTCGCACGACAACGACCAACATGGCATACCATTTAAAACGCGTAAGGCAAAAAAAACAGTTCAGTCGTTTGTCGTTTCGGTGTGTCGTCTCGTTGCGGTACGTCTCGGCAAGTAAGCCTATAAACATTTTTTGTTGTTGTTTGCTTTTTAAACCCCGTTACTAGGGAGTTTTTCCTTGCCACTGTCGCCTTTGGCTTGCTCACTGGGGGCTAGGACTCGGCACTTGTAAAGCTGCTTTGTGACAACAACTGTTGTAAAAAGCGCTATATAAATAAAATTTGATTGATTGATTGATACTTGAACATTTCCTTATAATGTTTTTGCTGTTGTGTGGCAATTTTTTAAAATATATTTTCATGCAGGCATATTTTATTTAAAATATTTTTGACATTTTGCACAGTGCCTGTCTGACAGTTCAATATGCGCACTGACGGTTAATGTTCTCTAACGTTTCATTAAAAAATAAATAAGTAATAAATATAAGCTGAATAAAGCAAACCTACCATGTTTATTCATTTATCTGAGTATTCATTTACTTTGAAGTGGAAAAATATCCTGAATGAGAACGAGATCCCGTTTAAGGTGCTCTTAAAAAAAAACCCTGATTCGACTATTAGTCGACTAAATGGAAAATCTGACGATTTCGATTCGACTATGAAAATCCTTAGTTGAATACACCTCTAAAAAATACCTACATTTAAAAACGAATTCTTCAGCCCGTACACTGGACTCCGCCATGACGCCTGTTTATTGTTCATAAAGCAATGAATCCTGGGATATTTGGGGTTTTGAAGGCTTCATTTGTCGGCCACATAAGAAGGAGCCCACGTCATAAGAAGGAGCCCACGTATTGGGACAGCCTTCGGCATATATGGCTCTGATCGAAATAGCCTACTACATACTGCATACTGGACTCAGTATATACTGGATACTGCATAGTGGTCCTCGTAGTAGTATGCAGTACATTTTCCAGTATGCGACAAAAGAAAAGCATACTACGGGGTCACGGGAACGTAGCATTGCATGATGGGATGCAGTACACCGCGAAGATAGCTCTGTTTGCGTACTGGAATATTTTGCGGAAGTAGTAGGTCATCCGGGTATGTTTCGCGTACTGGAAATTTTCATTTTGGTCACTGCATACTGCAGTAGTATGTAGTAGGCTATTTCGAACACAGCCTATGTAATGCTGCAGGCCGGAGCCCAGGTGGGCGTGGGTAAAGGGCGGAGCATGTGTCAATCATTTTCGACTGCAGCCAATCAGATACTAGACTTTCGTTGTCAATCAATTTTTATTAAGCCAATTATCAGCCAGTTAGCTGTCAATCATTTTTTACTGCAGCCAATCATCTTAACAGATCTGCCAAAAGAAGGCGGAAACTGCACGGAGAAGCTCTTTAAACAGAAGTAGGCTATATGCCATTCTTACACAAAAGTCTGAATAAAAGCATTAGAAGAGCCATGACTTTAGATATTTTTAAATCAACGTTTAAAATACTTCTCAATTGGTATTCTGGAACGGCACTTTAATGTGTCGCGTGCCATATGTTGCCGACCCCTGCTATAGAGCCTTTGAATATTAAAACCATTGTAGAAATTAAGTTCAGATGTGACCAGCAATGGAGCGCAAGTAAAAGAAAGACGCGATCACACAGTCTCATTGAAAATGTAGGAGTTAATGAATAAAGTGCACCAACGCAAAACCCGTAACATAATCCAAATAAAGTTTGAACACTAGTATTGTTTTGATGTAATCAAATGACGATGGAGTGTTGGAGTTATCGGACAGAGTTGATCAAATCAGTGTTAATCCAACTCAATGACTCCCGCAAAGACGTAATTAAACTCTGGCCACGAATTTCTCTTGGCGAAAGATGTACACGGTGAGCATACTGGTAGCGATAGCTAGCTAGCTCTCCATAATTAGACAATGAGGATTAAAAGCAATGCCTGATTATATCAAAACAATTCTGGTCTTCAAACTTTATTTGGATTATGTCACGGGTTTTGCGTTGGTGCACTTTATTCATAGTAGAGTTAATTTGCCTGCGTGAAGCGTGCCATTGGGAACAACACATACAGGTTTAGGACCACATTAAACACGAGACTATAGCTAGCTTATTTTGATACACACAGTTCAAATGTGCAATGTCTAAATATACACGTAGTTTCTTTAACAATATCCTACCTTCTCATTACATTTTTCAACAGGTAACCGCGCATGGACTCCGACAGACGTCTTTACTGCTATTATATTCGTGATTTTGGGAATACGACCTAATTTTACCATTAGCTTGGAATATAGTTAACAACATTTAATCACAAATTTGCCAATTTCACAATTGTTTCACACAAACACGCTGAAACCACGCAATCAATGGATACGTTTCCATTCATGTGACTATTTGCGCTTACAAATACACTGGCAGTACAACTGACTAGCTTAAACACCATACTTGGCTTAAGTCGACAAACATCTTATGCACTATCTATATATTTTTTTAAAACGTCACGTAAATTCCCAGTTCGTTCAATACATTTTGCACGTTTGCCACTCACCCCTAACAGATATAACATCACCGTTCCTTGTGTTTGTCCCTTTCATGTCCCTTTGTCTCATTCACAGTGATTCTAAATGTTCCATTGAGTTAGAAAGGTAACAATTAAAGCCTGATCTGCAGGTTTAGCAACATCTGTGAGCCACCTTTTACACAGCTTTCACCTTTCAACACAGTTATGAAGTGAATCTAAACAGTGGCCGGACATGTAGATTTACAATTCCTTAAAATGCAATGGGAAAGGTGATTTATGGATACCATATGACCACAAACAATGAACACAATCCTTAGATTGTTAGATCCTGCTTTAGACTATATGGTTGCAGTTTTATACATTGCGAGCGCTTACAGATTGGCTGTACTGAATCAATGTCCGCCATCAAAAGGTGTTTGCTGGTTACCCTCTACAGGTGATCACAGAACATGCACCTGAATGGAACCAAAGAAAGCAAACACATGTTCCTGTGGAGCCTATATCAGTATTTACTGTATTGTTCCAAATATACATTTGATGTTCCACTCAAAATGGTAATTGGGCACAGTTTAAGCAGCTTACTGGGTTTTGGAACAGACCCTTACTTTGTAATGAGTAAATGGAGGCCATGCCATGCTTGAGCATAGATTTATGTGGCACTCGTCCAGTTTAAATGTTACCGGTCTCAAATCCTCATAGTTGTGAAATTAATTTGGACTTAATCCTCAACATCCCACCAAGAAGACTTTCCATATATTTCCATCTTCAGACTTGTTTCAGGTTAGCAGATTCGTCCAACGCAAATGCCTCAAAACAAAACAAAAAAGCACCCACACCGGTTCTGACCAGAGTAGTCGTTGCATAATTTGTTTCTCCCTGGACAGTTTAATTCACCAGATTTTCAAAACCAATAGAACTGAGGCAGAGACAGCAATATTGAATATCTCATTTCATTGCCACAAAACCAGAACCATTTTTGAGAAGGACAAATGCATTCAGACTGCATCTAAACCCACAAGTGTAGAAGGATGTGGAGTTCTCCCATTATGTAATCCTGGTCCTACTCAATGGAGGAGATTCTTCAATCCATATTCAGTGGGATGAAGTTGACTTGCTGGACTTCACTGGTTGACCATTTCAATATGGGTTTCAGGTGAAGCATGATCTTGAGCATCTGGCAGTATGTGCCTTAGGACTAGCATTGGTTTGTACCTTAGGAATAGAACTGTTTGATGCAGCCTGTTCATCATACCACACCATTGGTGTTATGAGTCCAACGTAGACTAGGTCATAACACATATGCAATGTAGCTAAGATTGGAATAATATGATCAAACTTTCTAGTTTTAGAAATTTGAGGATGTTTATGCACCAGATATCAAAGAATTACAGTAATCCAGCCTGGACGTGGTGCATACATTGTGTAAAGATAGAATGTTCATCATGTTCATCATGCATTGATTGTCTGTACTGCTTAATCCCGCTAGTCGGGGTCATGGGGGGGTTGGAGCCAATCCCAGCATCTCCGGGCGAAGGCAAGTTCACCATGGGCAGGTTGCCAGTCCACCACATAGTGGTGTTGGTAATCTTTATAATGTCCCTGAGGTGGAAAAAGGAAGTCCTAGAAATATTATTTATATGACCTTCAAACAAGATCCATAATTACACCAAGATCTTTAACTGTTAAAATGGTGTGATTGACAGACCATTCCTGTTTATTACATAATAAGCTTAGCCTGCTTTTCTGTTGGAAGTTTTTTTCATTCTCCTTGGCAAAGTATTTCAAGCTGAAATGGGTTGCCTAGGGAACATTGATACACAGCCATTTTCAGGTCTCTCCAGAGATGCTCTATTGGGTTCAGGTCCAGACTCTGGATAAGCCACTCAAGTTCTACAGTTTTCTTGAAGCCTCTCCTGTAGCTTCTTATTGTACTTGTTGGGATGTGCATGCTGCTGTATTTTATAGTAGCAGACAGCCAATTCCATTGCTGTCATGTGGAAATGTAAGCCACATCACTCTGTGGGAACAAGCTCCATCATTGTTATGATAGTGTTTATCCAAATTTGTGCGTGTAATGTACACGCCAGGGCCCATGCTTCACAAGTTCCACTAGTTTCCTGTTTTTGTTTGGTTGTTTTGTATTTAGTCTGACTTTATTTATTAGTCTGACTATTAAGTTATTCCATGAGCAAGAACAATGTAGGTATTTATTTAATGTTTCAATAATTAAAATAGTTACTAATGACTAATAAATAATAATTTATGAATAAATTTATATATAATTTATTTAATCATCACCACCATTTTCCTATATTCTGCACATTAACTAAATGGCCCACATTGCAAATTAATTAATAGATTTAAGCTTATAGTGGATTAAATTATTAAAACATTTATATATATATATATATATATATATATATATATATATATATATATATATATATATATATATATATATATATATATATATATAACATTTATATATATATATATATTATATATATATATATATATATA